>NC_069507.1:234125979-234500979 GCF_027579735.1 Bombina bombina | reverse complement strand
ATGGAAAAGCAAATAAAATAAAATTTGCACTTGTGTAAAACTTTAAATGCATTTGTAAAGGATAAGGGATAGACTTATTAAGTAGCGGATGCTGAAATCTACCCCTGAAGTTTCCGGCTCGCCGGAAACATAAGTTAAGCAGCAGCAGTCGTAAGACCACTGACATGATCCGCCCGCCATTTGATAAATCGTGTAAGAGTGTGGAGAGGTTTACATCATCAGGCCCTTAGAGAGAACAACGGAAAAATTAGCATTTCAGGACCTATCTGTCCTACCAGACCTTCTAGACCTTCTTGTTTACATAGCTTTATTATATTCAGTGAAGTTTTCATTAGGTGGGTATACAACAGGCAAAATCAGCTATTTCAAATGGCAAAATAAAGGCAAAGAAGCTATTTGTAAACAATGTTAAACACTCCAGCAGGTACAATGGGTAATTGGGAACATATTAATGGGAGAACAAATCACAGAACACTAGGATTTTTCTTTCTACCATCCTACACACACAGATGTATATAAATATAAACACTTCATTCTGGGCCATATTTGTAATGACATAGGAAGCATTTACAATGTTTCTGCCACTCAGGGGACAATAACAAAAACATTTGTATCCAGTATTTTTGTATAAATCTTACTGGACAAGCTGCTGAAATACTGGACTGTCCAGCTGAAATACTGACCTGTCCAGTTAAATACTGACCACCTGACAACCTGAGAACCACAAGGGCTCCTTTACTACTACTGTTTTAAGATACCACAGAAATTCCCTAACCAAAAAAGTTCAGATTTTCATTGACATAAATGAGATTCAGACTATGCATTATGTATACCAGAATGAGTTGACACATCTGGTTTACAGAAGAGCCTCCCACACAGCTGCACACAGATATGGTTATGTCAAACAAGACGTACAATTGAAAAACCTAAAAAAAAAAATGAGGCGGATAGATTTTCCTCTGGTTGTATCAATGATAAAGTATGTGCACAGCAGAAGTCTTAGGGGAATATATTTTACTGTGTTAATTTGCTGGGTGAAAGTATTTGTAAATTGCTTAGTACTGAGCAGTTGGAAGAGACTTGGCTGTTAACACTGATATCACAGTATCCCAAAATGTATAGAAAATAATACTGAGTAATATTTAAAGGACCAGTAAAAACAGAAGATTTGCATAATCAAAAAATGCATGATAAAAAGACAATGCAATAGCACTTGGGGGTCAATTTATCAAATGGCAGGCGGACATGATTCTGTTAGCATTTAATGCTGTCGGCATTTAACATTGCACAAGCATTTCTTGTGAAATGCTTGTGCAATGCCACCCCCTGCACATTCGCGACCAATCGGCCGCTAGCAGGGGTGTCAATCATCCCGATCGTATCGGGATGATTGCAGTCTGGCACCTAAAAGGTGGCGGACAAGTTAAGGAGTTGCTGCTTCTTAATATAAAGGGACACTGAACCCAATGTTTCTTCTTTGTGATTCAGATAGAGCATGCAATTTTAAGCAACTTTCTAATTTACTCCTATTATTAATTTTTCTGAATTTATCCACCAATCAGCAAGAACAACCCAGGATGTTCACCAAAAATGGCCCGGCATCTAAACTTAGATTCTTGCATTTCAAATAAAGATACCAAGAGAATGAAGAAAATTTGATAATAGGAGTAAATTAGAAAGTTGCTTAAAATGTTATGCTCTATCTGAATCCCGAAAAAAATGTTTTGGGTTCAGTGTCCCTTTAAGTTTCAGGCGGACCTGAAACTTTGAGGGTAGAAAGCAGCATCTGCTGCTTGTTAAATCTAACTCTAAGGGGCAATTTACTAATATGCGGGCGGACATGATCTGCTGTAGTGGATCATGTCCACCACACATCGATAAATGCCGACAGCATACACTGTTGGCATTTATCATTACACAAGAATTTCTAATAAAATGCATGTGCAATGCCGCCCCCTGCACATTCGTGGCCAAACGGCTGCTAGCAGAGGGTGCCAATCAAACCGATCGGATCGGGCTGATTTCTGTCTGCCGTCTCAGAGGTGGCGGACGAGTTAAGGAACCGCGGTCTAAAGTAGCATCCGCTGCTTCATAAATCTACCCCTTAGTCTGAACGTCAAATGAGTAGCAGATTTTTAACTGACAAATTTCAAAGTAATGTCTATTTCCCCTCCCCTGTTTCATGTGACAGCCATCAGTCAATCACAAATGCATATACGTATATTCTGTGAATTATTGCACATGCCAAGTAGTAGCTGGTGACTCAAAAAGTGTAAATATAAACAGACTGTGCACATTTTGTTAATGGCAGTAAATTGGAAAGTTATTTAAACTTGCATGCTCTATCTGAATCATGAAGGTTTCATTTTGACTTGAGTGTCCCTTTAAAGGACATTTGTTCTGCTGTAGCTTTCTCAAACTTCAAAGAGACCAAATACATGTGTAAGGAAGTATAATCAGTTTGTTTTTATCTCCAGTGGCCAATGCAGGACAAAGTTAGGGGTAAACCAGTAACGTACCTCCCAATATTTGCCAGATGCTTTCCAGGATAAGGGAGGTTAAAGAGATAACAGACAGTAAATAATTGCTAGACATAATGATATATTCAACGCATATTTATTGAAGATATAGGTGTAAAGGTTTAGTTTCTATTTAGTACCTAGCTTTTAAAAAGTAATGGGCGCTGACACATTTGAACTTAATTTTTCTATTTATCTTTCTCTTCTTAGGTATATATATAAATCAGTCAATAAATAAGAATGTGCAAACAAGGTTGTGCGGATACCCTGTTAGATAATTAGAACTACAATACTATGTTCTACACAACCTTGTTTGCAATGTATGTCTGATCCTAACTTCATCAGCAGAAGAGAGGGTTAAAGCGACAGTAAACACCACGGGCTCCATTTATTTATCAGCGGATGCTGCTTCGGAGTCCCATCCTGTCCGCCACCTTTTTAGCTGGAAGATTGAAATCATCCCGATCCGATCAGAATGATTGACAGCCCCTGCTAGCTGGTGATTGACTGCCAGTGAGCAGGGGGTGGCATTGCACAAGCATTTCACTAGAAATGCTTGTACAATGTTAAGTGTGGACAGTGTATGCTGTCCGCATTTAGCAATGCTGAGCGGACATGATTCACTGTAGCGAATCATGTCCGCTCGACAGTTCATAACTGTGCCCACATTTAATTATAAGAAATCTCTGTTGTGTTGCTGTAGAATAACATATCAGCCAAGTCTAAACATCGTTTGCTGCAATTCTTTTTTAACAGCCAAACTCCAACCACTATTTGCTGTATTTAGAACAGCCAATCTGGTCTTTAGTCTTCTGACTTTTAATGGTCTAGAAAGAGGGCAGAGTAAAGGCAGGATGAGGTAGAGCATATAATGGGTGGGCATGAGTGGAATGGGGATGGCATGGGTGAGATAGGGCATAGCATGAGCATGATGGGCATTGTATGGGTAAGGTAGGTCATGGCATGAGTGACCTAGGCATGGCATGGGTGAGGTAGGTCATGACATGGGTGGACTAGGCATGGCATGAGTGAGGTAGGGCATGGCATGGGTGAGGTAGGTCATGGCATGGGTGGACTAGGCATGAGTGAGGTAGGACATGGCATGGGTGAGGTAGGTTATGGAATGGGTGGACTGCGCATGACATGGGTGAGGTAGGACATGGCATGGGTGAGTTAGAAACAAGTGGAACTGGCACTATGTTTATAATTATAAATGAAGAATAAACTAAAAGAGAGTCTATAACTATAGGGATCTCAATTAGGTGCTACCCTGCCTGCTATATAAGCACTTTTTTGGCAATGCCTGCAGTTTAAGAATACTCGCATTCACACTCTAAAACCTAGATTGCTCGTAGAGATAGGTAACCCATGTATTCCTGGTTGATAATCTGGAACCTCAGCATCAGTCTGGGCAACGTACTTGCGGCAATACTAGTCACTAAAAATTCACTCAAACAAACAGATGCATTTTGGTCCGTAAACGGACCTTTCTCAATATGTATGGTACGACTGAAAATACCTAAGTGACATCTTGTCAGCCCGGTGTTTAAACCTTAGTGGTAAACACCCATTTCGGAGTGTCATAGCTTCTTAAACCAATAACAATGCTACATGTTTTCTCACTCCTCCATCATCGATAACCAATCATCAGCTAGAGGTGTATACACACCCTTATATAGCTTCACAACGTCATCGGCGGTGGGCGTAAGTTAACTCACTTCACACCGCCCACTCATCCTATTCATTGAATATTGGTAGGTCGATTACAGGAGCTGCATGCTTAATCCCTCCCCACACCAAACGGCTGATTGTCATACTCTATATTCTAACATCGTAGCCTGTGTGTAAGTGGGCGTAGATTATTTGGTTCCATCTATGTCACCCCTGCTAAACCGCTCACTCTTCAAATTGTGGATTAGTTATTTGAAAACATTAGTGTGTATTATACATAAAAATAACACATCTATTATACATGCATAAAAATATTATATAATCTCATATGAAGATATGACACAGTTGATCAGTATTATATTTTAACAGATCACAACTTGTATCATTCTAGTTATATAAATTGAATAAGTATACACTCTTCAGATACCATAATATAGTATCATACAGGGAGTGCAGAATTATTAGGCAAATGAGTATTTTGACCACATCATCCTCTTTATGCATGTTGTCTTACTCCAAGCTGTATAGGCTCGAAAGCCTACTACCAATTAAGCATATTAGGTGATGTGCATCTCTGTAATGAGAAGGGGTGTGGTCTAATGACATCAACACCCTATATCAGGTGTGCATAATTATTAGGCAACTTCCTTTCCTTTGGCAAAATGGGTCAAAAGAAGGACTTGACAGGCTCAGAAAAGTAAAAAATAGTGAGATATCTTGCAGAGGGATGCAGCACTCTTAAAATTGCAAAGCTTCTGAAGCGTGATCATCGAACAATCAAGCGTTTCATTCAAAATAGTCAACAGGGTCGCAAGAAGCGAGTGGAAAAACCAAGGTGCAAAATAACTGCCCATGAACTGAGAAAAGTCAAGCGTGCAGCTGCCAAGATGCCACTTGCCACCAGTTTGGCCATATTTCAGAGCTGCAACATCACTGGAGTGCCCAAAAGCACAAGGTGTGCAATACTCAGAGACATGGCCAAGGTAAGAAAGGCTGAAAGACGACCACCACTGAACAAGACACACAAGCTGAAACGTCAAGACTGGGCCAAGAAATATCTCAAGACTGATTTTTCTAAGGTTTTATGGACTGATGAAATGAGAGTGAGTCTTGATGGGCCAGATGGATGGGCCTGTGGCTGGATTGGTAAAGGGCAGAGAGCTCCAGTCCGACTCAGACGCCAGCAAGGTGGAGGTGGAGTACTGGTTTGGGCTGGTATCATCAAAGATGAGCTTGTGGGGCCTTTTCGGGTTGAGGATGGAGTCAAGCTCAACTCCCAGTCCTACTGCCAGTTTCTGGAAGACACCTTCTTCAAGCAGTGGTACAGGAAGAAGTCTGCATCCTTCAAGAAAAACATGATTTTCATGCAGGACAATGCTCCATCACACGCGTCCAAGTACTCCACAGCATGGCTGGCAAGAAAGGGTATAAAAGAAGAAAATCTAGTGACATGGCCTCCTTGTTCACCTGATCTGAACCCCATTGAGAACCTGTGGTCCATCATCAAATGTGAGATTTACAAGGAGGGAAAACAGTACACCTCTCTGAACAGTGTCTGGGAGACTGTGGTTGCTTCTGCACGCAATGTTGATGGTGAACAGATCAAAACACTGACAGAATCCATGGATGGCAGGCTTTTGAGTGTCCTTGCAAAGAAAGATGGCTATATTGGTCACTGATTTGTTTTTGTTTTGTTTTTGAATGTCAGAAATGTATATTTGTGATTGTTGAGATGTTATATTGGTTTCACTGGTAAAAATAAATAATTGAAATGGGTATATATTTGTTTTATGTTAAGTTGCCTAATAATTATGCACAGTAATAGTCACCTGCACACACAGATATCCCCCTAAAATAGCTAAAACTAAAAACAAACTAAAAACTACTTCCAAAAATATTCAGCTTTGATATTAATGAGTTTTTTGGGTTCATTTAGAACATGGTTGTTGTTCAATAATAAAATTAATCCTCAAAAATACAACTTGCCTAATAATTCTGCACTCCCTGTATATTTCTCATTAAATTGGACATCATTAAACCAAAATTTTTTAAGAGTGATACATTGTAGGAGCTAGCTAGTCCCTTCACTGGTTATTTATATACGCGGCTGCCTATATGGATTTGATAAATGTGTTCTAAGTATACCCAATCGTTATTACATTTATTCATACCATTAGGAACAACAAGAAAATCCATTTAGTTTCCTTCTGTAAAAGGATGTTTTCAGCATTGCCACCCCTTATGCCACATTTGACTTGTTCAAGCCCCCAGCATTTGATTGCTTTAGTATTCCCATTATGTTTCTGTAGGAAATGCCTGGCTACTGAGGTTATTTTCCAGTCCTTTTCTAAGTCATTTTTGGCATTGCGAATATTTGACGTGTTCTGTAACTCTGGTACCCAGGTTCCTTGTTGTCATACCTATATAGAAAATTTTGCAACTACAACTAATACAATAGATAACATTTTTGGTCTTACAATTAATGTATTGGTTGATTTTCTGCTGTTTTCCAAATCTATCAGTTATTGTGGATGTTTTTACCATATGTGGATATACATGGCATCCTCCACACAAAACTGACCCCTTAAATAGGGGTTCCCTTTTGGTATTCCTGTTGAAATGGCTAGATACCAGCTTATTCTTTAGATTTAGCGCTCTTCTATTGGTAAAACTTGGGTGTGTTGGTAACAGAGTTTTTAATTCTTTATCTGGTAGTAAGACATGCCAATGTTTTTAAATTATTCTGTTAACCACCAGGCTAGCAGAATTATATGTAGAAATAAATCTGATCGAATTATCAGATTCTTTATTTCTATTTTTGGGGTGTATCAAATCATCCTGTTCATACTGTAGAGCTCTGTGATAAGCTCTTGCTAGACATTTAGCTGAATATCCTCTTGCCTTCAATCTATCCCTCAGCTCATTAGCTCCTTTTTTAAAAGTCTCTATTGTGGTACCAATCTTAAATATTCATCAACCGGTAAATTGTTAACAGTCAGTGGATGGTGTGCACTTGAGGCATGTAAAATATTATTGGTAGCTGTAGGTTTACGGTATGATTCAGTTACCAATCTATTCTCCATTGTTCTTTTAATAGTTAAATCCATAAATTGTATTTATGTTGAGCTAGTATTATGAGTTAGGAAAAGGCCAAAGGGGTTATTGTTTAACTCCAGAATAAACTTATCTAGATCTGTTTATGGGCTGTCCCAGATGATGAACAGATCATCAATGTATCTAGCGAAAATTATCAATCCTAGGATTGATGGATTGTACACCTATATAGCACTCATTCCCTAATTGATAGTGGCAAAAATTGGACAAGATCTGTGTCTCCTGGGAGGAGAGTGTGCGTGGGGATGTTATTAAAATATAACCTTTATTGGTAATTTTAAAATACAAGGCAACAAACACAATTGACATACATACTTTATTAAAAACACAGGTTTGGGTCTTTGAAAGTTTTATCCGTTATTCACGGAATACATTATGTGGTTATGGTGTATATTAGAAATTACTTGAGTTTCAAGTCTCAGTAATTGTATAATATTTTAATATACTTAGAGCTTACATTTAGTGGAGCTGTTTTGTTATGATATTTACTCTAATATTATATATGTGGTCTGTGACTCACCGTTGAATTCAAATTATAATATTAGGGGTATTAACGTAAATATCCCATAGTATCACCAAAGTTTGTTATTAATGCTTATAGTATTGCATTGAATATGTGTCTTAGTGAGACAATAACAGATTTCCTTGTAGTTGTATTCTTTGTGTTATATATAGGTACATATATCTTAGTATAATATTATTGGAAATACATGCAGAATGCTGTTTTGAATAGCCTCCTAGCTATATAGAGACAAAAAGTACTGTCTGTATGGAGTATAGTAACACTGGTCAGTGAGTTAACACATTAACCCCTGTAAGGTCTTTTATTCGTATATTTATCAATACTTATGTATACAGGAGCATTATGCTTGTACCGCTATGCAGAGATTGGTTATGTTGCTAAAATTCCATTGAATTTTTAAGGTTGATAATATGTACTATAATTGTTGTAATAGCAACAAATTTAAGTAACATTGTAACTCTATTGGATTGTTAATGTGTTTATCTACATGGGGAATGTTACTCCCATTAAATATATAAAGGCAATGCTTGGCGGGCTTGGATCTTTAATAATATTGGTAACACGCTTCCAATATAAGTTCACAAGAGAGAGTTTTATAATGATATTCTCACCATTTGTTATTCTAATAATTAATGTTGAAATCTTACAATGTAGGAGTTATGGCAATCATATGAGTATGTTGTAGTGCTACAATAAAGTAGCTGCTCTTGGTGACTTCACTACGCTCTTAGTTTATATCAAATATTGCTTAGTAATAGTAACTAGTTGAATCGTATTGTCCACTTAGGCATAGAAAGTTGTTAGCGGTATTGTGACGAGAATTCACTGAGTATTTGTGGTATTATCTGTATAATTAAATCTCCATATTAATAACCGCTTGCTGAATCCACGCTATAGATACTGGTTAGATTTAAAATAATTCACTGAGTATTTGCGATATTATATCAATGTTTGATGCATCACATTAATAACCGCTTACGATATTTGCACTCCTTGCGATAATATATCTGTATTAGATGTACCACCTTACTAACCGCTTACTAAATCCAAAGCTGTAAATGCCGGTTTGGCTTAAGATGCTTCACTAAGTATTTGTGGTGTTATATGTATATTTACAGCTCCATATTGGTAACCGCTCGCTGATTCTAAGCTTCTAATGTCGGTTAGACTTAAGATATTACTACTGAGTTAACCTCATTTTCGAGTAAGTTTACTTAATATTGTGCACAACCACAATAGTTATATATAATAAAGACCTCTGTTCCTGCTTATTAAAAAATGCTGACTGGCATTTCTACAAACAATTCCCTAACATGTTTCGCCACTGACGTGGCATTTTCAGTGGCGAAACATGTTAGGGAATTGTTTGTAGAAATGCCAGTCAGCATTTTTTAATAAGCAGGAACAGAGGTCTTTATTATATATAACTATTGTGGTTGTGCACAATATTAAGTAAACTTACTCGAAAATGAGGTTAACTCAGTAGTAATATCTTAAGTCTAACCGACATTAGAAGCTTAGAATCAGCGAGCGGTTACCAATATGGAGCTTTAAATATACATATAACACCGCAAATACTTAGTGAAGCATCTTAAGCCAAACCGGCATTTACAGCTTTGGATTTAGTAAGCGGTTAGTAAGGTGGTACATCTAATACAGATATATTATCGCAAGGAGTGCAGATATTGTAGGCGGTTATTGATGTGATGCATCAAACATTGATATAATATCGCAAATACTCAGTGAATTATTTTAAATCTAACCAGTATCTATAGCGTGGATTCAGCAAGCGGTTATTAATATGGAGATTTAATTATACAGATAATACCGCAAATACTCAGTGAATTCTCGTCACAATACCGCTAACAACTTTCTATGCCTAAGTGGACAATACGATTCAACTAGTTACTATTACTAAGCAATATTTGATATAAACTAAGAGCGTAGTGAAGTCACCAAGAGCAGCTACTTTATTGTAGCACTACAACATACTCATATGATTGCCATAACTCCTACATTGTAAGATTTCAACATTAATTATTAGAATAACAAATGGTGAGAATATCATTATAAAACTCTCTCTTGTGAACTTATATTGGAAGCGTGTTACCAATATTATTAAAGATCCAAGCCCGCCAAGCATTGCCTTTATATATTTAATGGGAGTAACATTCCCCATGTAGATAAACACATTAACAATCCAATAGAGTTACAATGTTACTTAAATTTGTTGCTATTACAACAATTATAGTACATATTATCAACCTTAAAAATTCAATGGAATTTTAGCAACATAACCAATCTCTGTATAGCGGTACAAGCATAATGCTCCTGTATACATAAGTATTGATAAATATATGAATAAAAGACCTTACAGGGGTTAATGTGTTAACTCACTGACCAGTGTTACTATACTCCATACAGACAGTACTTTTTGTCTCTATATAGCTAGGAGGCTATTCAAAACAGCATTCTGCATGTATTTCCAATAATATTATACTAAGATATATGTACCTATATATAACACAAAGAATACAACTACAAGGAAATCTGTTATTGTCTCACTAAGACACATATTCAATGCAATACTATAAGCATTAATAACAAACTTTGGTGATACTATGGGATATTTACGTTAATACCCCTAATATTATAATTTGAATTCAACGGTGAGTCACAGACCACATATATAATATTAGAGTAAATATCATAACAAAACAGCTCCACTAAATGTAAGCTCTAAGTATATTAAAATATTATACAATTACTGAGACTTGAAACTCAAGTAATTTCTAATATACACCATAACCACATAATGTATTCCGTGAATAACGGATAAAACTTTCAAAGACCCAAACCTGTGTTTTTAATAAAGTATGTATGTCAATTGTGTTTGTTGCCTTGTATTTTAAAATTACCAATAAAGGTTATATTTTAATAACATCCCCACGCACACTCTCCTCCCAGGAGACACAGATCTTGTCCAATTTTTGCCACTATCAATTAGGGAATGAGTGCTATATAGGTGTACAATCCATCAATCCTAGGATTGATAATTTTCGTTTCACAAAACAAGTACACAGCACCTCAGCCATCTTTTTGTAACAAAATATATCTGGACTGATATCTATATCCTATTACCAGATCCAGAGATCAATAGGCTACCCTAAGTTGTAAATTTGAGCAGTGCCATTAGTACCCCCCTTTTCTTCATCAATGTATCTAGACCTATGAGGAATGTGTTTTCTATAGTTCTGATATTCCTCTCTCAAAACTATTTGATTATTCCACCAACCTAGATACAGATTTGTGCACATTGGGGCGCACGCAGTTCCCATTGCTGTTCCACATGTTTGTACAAATAACTTACCGTCAAAAAAAGTAATTATGCTTAAAGTGATGGTAAACTCTGTTATTGGTAATTGACATATTTGAAATATTCAATACTATATATATTAAACCGCATACTCATTTTAACTTTTTTATATGTACTTTTACAATAAATTATACATATTTACTGACCCATTTATCGCCGCATCGCTCCACCCCTCTTATTTGTTTGCATCTCTAAACTGGACTCTTCTCTTGCCTACACCCTCTCTGCACGTCATAAAATTTGCGCGCTCCAGACAGTGTTATTTTTAACGCATGCGCATATTGGATAGTGACATATACCAAGAAACATTGAGTCAAGAGATTCAATGTTTACTTGGTTCAGTGTGAATCAAAGAATTTACGTGTTTGAGTGTGCAAGACATCTCTCCCTTATAAAACGAGCAAACGTTTATAATAACAAAATATAAGTAAGTCAAAAATTATTTTATTTAGTTTTAAAAACATATAGCATTTTTATTTCATCAAATATTCCACCATTTGCTAGGAAATACATTTGGTTTTCAAAATAAAAGAAAGTAATCTATTTTTGTTTTCTCTTACAAAATAGTTTTTCCCTCTATTTTGCGATTCTAACAAGTTCAGCAGCGTACTCACTGGCACTAAACAATGAATCGTTTGACAATGCTACAGGATTCAATGTTTACTTCTGTGTGCCTTGTTGAAAATGAGAATGAGCGCATGCATTCCCAACACATAAACTCGCAAATTAGTCATCAGATTTAAACAATCCTAATTGGATGGCCAAATTGCGATGCTAAAGCGATATTGCGTATGCGTAAAATGGATCACATTGAAGTAAGCCTGTCTGGCGACAGGCTTACTGATTGGTTTAAGTATTTAAACAACCAATATGACATCACAGGGGGCTGGAAATGAAACGGAGATGAACGACTTACAATACATTGATTTGTGAGTATTTTCTAATATATTGTATTAGACGAAATTAGGTGTCCATAATTATTGTGATAGAACAAGAATAGTTATATAAACAAGTAAAATAGAGTTTACCATCCCTTTAAGGACGAATGTAAGAAGTTCTATAAGGAATCCCTTAGTTATATCAGTGATATTTTCCACAGATTGTAGATAGTGTTCAATTGCTTTTATTCCCCATTCATTTCGCATCCTGGTGTATAACGACTCAACGTCACATGATACCAGTATTGCTGTATCTGGGACAAATAGATCTTTGATATTTTTTATTATATGAGCAGTGTCTCTGGTATATGAGGGAATACCTAAAACAAGTTTTGACAACCTGGAATCCAGATATTTACTGGCCCTTTCAGATAAGGATTCACTGCCAGATATGATGGGTCTTCCAGGTGGTAACTTGCTATTCTTGAGGATTTTAGGCAACAGGTATAGTGTAGCTATTCTTGGTGATTTCACAATTAAGAAATTTTTCTCTCCATGATCTATATCCCCTTGATTGAAACCTTCTTTGGATTACCAAATAACTTCTTATAATTCTTAGAAATTGACAATTGTTTATTTGCTTCTTGTGTGTATAGATCACAGGGCCATATAACAATGTTTCCCCCTTTATCACTTTGTTTGATCTGTACATCACGCCATTGAGTCATTTCATATAGTGCCTTTCTTTTTCAAGAAAATTTGTTTGTTTATTAAATTTCATGTCTTGTAGTGTAAGTACTTTATTACAGACTACACTAAGAAAGGGACTAATCTGGGGTGAGATATGTGGACTTCTTTTTAAGTATTGTTCTCCAGTTAATCTTATTACTGTCACGCTGCTCTCTGCTCTGCTGTGGTCGTTGACACGGACACAGGCATTCCTCTTGTTGCTAGGGATACGGCAGTGTAACTGCAGCATGGTGATGACATCATCACCGCCCGCCCTGTCTTCCCTATTTAAAGGCCTCAGTCTTTATCACCTCTGCCCAAGTATAGGTGTTACTTCTTGTGCTCCTGGGTGCTGTATATCTTTATGCTGAATTGCTGTATTGATTCTCTGTTGCTGAACTCTGCCTGTTTTAACTACTCTGCTTGCCTTAACCCCTGAATTGCTGGACTGCTTAACTATTTATGAACTCTGCCTGTTTGACTACGCTGCTTGCCTTAAACCCTGAATTGCTGGATTGCTTTACTATTTATGAACTTTGCCTGTTTGACTATGCTGCTTGTCTTAACCCCTGAATTGCTGGACTGCTTTACTATTTATGAACTCTGCCTGTTTGACTACGCTGCTTGCCTTAACCCCTGAATTGCTAGATTGCTTTACCGTTGATGAACTCTGTCTGTTTTGACTACACTGCTTGCCTTAACCCCTGAATTGCTGGATTGCTTTACTATTGATAAATTCTGCCTGTTTTGATTACTCTGCTTGTCTTAACCCTTATATATTGGATTGCCATTCTGTTGCCAAACTCTGCCAGCCTGACCATTCTAGTGATTTACCCTTGAACTGCCTAACCACTGATTCCTACCTGATGCCACCAAAGACTGCCTGCATATAGTGAGTACTGCTTACCTCATTTTGCGAACTTTCTCTGCTCTGGGATATTCCCTATCATTCCAGCTCGAAGCCGGGATAAGAAGAATACTGGCCGAATTTGGTCTGATAGTGGAATATCCCACGAGCATTACACTATACTTAGGCCATGGACACAAGTGAGGTAGCAAATGCAGTTACACGTCAGGGTCTGACGCTGGGAACTCTTACCGCACAATTGCAGAGATTGCATTCAAAACTACAAGCTATAACCACTTTGCTCTCCTCACTGGTTGCTGAAAAGAACACTGCTCCTGTTATGACACAGTCAGTACCTGCTGCTACTGCCGCAGCTCCTTCCCCTGCTTCTGGAAGTATACCCCGGATACCATTGCCTGACAAGTATGATGGTACTACCGACTGCAGGGGTTTCCTGAACCAGTGCAGACTGCACTTTCGCAATGACCCCCACACCTCCCAGTCTCAGTAGTAAAAGGAACCTTTTATTATTTCCTTGCTGAAAGACAAGGCCCTAGCCTGAAAGACAAGGCTCTTCTGGAACAGAGCGCTTAACTCCTGAACGATGGGGATGCCTTCACTTCTGCATTATCTTCTGTATTCGGGACTTCCGGCTGTGCTGCTGCTGCAAAGTACTCACTCTTGGATCTCCGACAGAGTAATAGAACTGTGGCACAATACGCCATTGAGTTTCGCACTTTTGCACTTGAGACCAGTTGGGACGGCAGTGCTCTCAAGGCGGCCTTTAGGAGAAGTTTGCATGAACGCATCAAGGACAAGCTTACCTATCGTCATGTCCCTACTTCCCTGGATGAATTCAAAGCACTTTGTAAACTGGACTCTCACTTTCAGGAGAGACAAGCTGAGAGAGACAGAACTCGTAGAATCCTTCCTTCCCGTCCTCCTACTCGTTCAGTCTCTAGACCATCCTCTACCCCTTCAGCACCTTCAGTTACCTTAGTAGAGGAACCCATGAATCTCTCCTCTCTCAAACCCACAGAATCTGAAAGACAGAGAAGAAGGAGATTGAGACTGTGTTTCTACTGTGGTTCTAACTCACCCCAGCTAAAGAACTTTGATACCCTGCCGGGAAAAACCAACGCTTAGAGGATAAAACTGGGGTACCTCTAAGCCTTGTCACTACTAAATCCCCTCAGTCTTTTCGAATTCTGGTAACTGTTACCCTCTCCTTTTTTAAAAATTCTGTCCACACTCCGGCCTTTATTGATTCAGGGGCAGCTGGACATTTTTTGGACCACCGTTTCATGATTCAGGTAGGGTTACCTCTTCAGCAGAAAAAAAACTGTCTTAAAATAACTGCTCTGGATGGCACTCCCCTTGGATCAGGTTTAATCCATTTTGAATCAGCACCCCTAACCATGACTGTGAGAGTCCTTCATACTGAACAGTTGCAGTTCAATGTCATTCATTCTCCAGCACAACCAGTAACCCTTGGTCTTCCTTGGCTCCGTATACACAATCTACAGTTCGAATGGACTGAGGGACAGTTGGCCTCCTGGGGTACATCTTGCTTCCACTCCTGTCTGGCTAAAATTACTCCATTACACCACATCCCATTGCTAGCCTACAGACCCCTTCAAGCCTTTCCTCAATTTACGCGGATTTTACTGATGTGTTTGAAAAGAAAGCAGCTGATGTGCTGTTACCCCACCGTCCTTACGACTGCAAGATTGACTTCTTTCCTGGAGACCCACGTCCTAAAGGGCTTATCCACTCTCCAAAGCTGAAACCAAGGCCATGGAGGAGTATATTCAAGAGAACCTAGCTAAAGGTTTTATTCGTCCTTCCTCTTCTCCTGCCGGGGCTGGCTTATTTTTTGTCAGTAAGAAGGATGGTGGGCTCAGACCCTGTATCGACTACAGAGCCCTTAACAACATCACTATCAAGAATTGCTATCCTATTTCGTTAATCACTGAACTTTATGATTCGCTCCAGAATGCTCGCTGCCTCACTAAGTTGGATCTACGTGGGGCATATAATCTTCGTTCGTATATTCCCAGGGCATGAATGGAAGACTGCCTTCAATACAAGATCAGGGCATTACAAATACCTTGTAATGCCTTTTGGGCTGTGTAATGCCCCTGCTGTCTTCCAGGCATTTGTCAATGATGTCTTCTGTGACCTCCTCAATCGCTCTGTCATCGTCTATCTGAATGACATCCTTATTTTCTCCTCCACCCTTGAGGAGCATCATGAACATGTGAGACAGGTACTTCTTCGCCTCAGAGACAATTCCCTGGTAGCCAAACTGGAGAAATGTGAATTTGACCAAGTTCAGATCCAGTTCCTTGGCTATGTTATCTCGAAGGAGGGTTTTGCCATGGATCCTTGTAAGCTCAACGCAGTCCTGGAATGGCCTCAACCCACCTCATTAAAGGAAATACAGAGATTATTGGGGTTCTCTAATTATTATCGCAAGTTTATAAAAAAACTTCTCCTAAATAGTTGCTCCCCTCACTGAGTAAAACTAAACGGAATAGAGACTGCAAAAACTGGCCTCCCAAAGTCGTGGATGCCTCCTCTCACCTGAAAAAGGCCTTTTGTTCTGCTCCTGTGCTCCGCCATCCTGATCCTGACCTGCAGTTCACTTTAGAGGTTGATGCCTCCAAGACTGGAGCTGGAGAAGTCCTAACCCAAAGGGATCCTTTATCCTCCAAGTTGCACCCTGTAGCCTTTTTCTCCAAATGCTTTACTCCTGCAGAGAAGAACTATGCCGTGGGAAATTGTGAACTCTTAGCCATTAAGATGGCTCTGACTGAATGGCGTCATTGGCTAGAGGGTACCGCCAATCCCATTCAGATTCTCACTGACCACAAGAATCTGATGTACCTTGAGACTGCTTATAGACTCAATCCTCGACAGGCCAGGTGGGTCTTGTTCTTTTCCCATTTTAGCTTTCTCTTATCTTCCTGGCACCAAGAATAAAAAGGCTGATGCCCTTTCCCATCAGTTTCCTCAGTCAAGGGATTACTCTGACGCTCCTATTGAACATATCATACCCCCTCCTGTGTGGTTGGTCAACTTAACACCTCTCTTCTTCAAAGATTGCAATGTGCCCAGTCTAGATAGCCTCTTGAAGCCCCCATGGCTCCCAATATCTTCTTTGTACCTCTGAACCTATGCACCCCTGTGCTATCCTGGGCTCATGATAGTAAACTTTCAGGACATCCTGGTTTAACAAGATTTTGTAAGCTTCTTTCCAAGCATCTATGGTGGCCTACCATGAAGACCGACGCTCAGGATTATGTGAAAGCCTGCATGACTTGTGCTGCCAATAAGACTCGTCGATCCTTGCCTCCTGGCTTACTCCAAACATTGTCCATTACCAAACAACCTTGGACACACAAACCAATGGATTTCATTGTGGACCTCCTTCCTTCTGACCATCATATGGTTATCTAGGTTGTGGTAAATCGATTTTTCAGACTGGCTCATTTTGTACCCTTAAAGAAACTGCCATCTGCCCAAAAGTTACCGTCTCTTTTTCATTTACATGTGGTACGACTTCATGGCATTCCCGTGAATATTGTTTCCGACAGAGATCCACAATTCATCTCTGCCTTTTGGAGACCCTTTTGCAAGTTGATTGGAACCACCATTTTCTTGTCGTCCGGCTACTATCCTCAGACTAATGGGCTGACTGAGAGAGTGAATCAAGATCTTGAAGCCTATCTTAGAACTTTTGTTAATTCTCACCATACCAACTGGTCTGAGATGTTGCCCCTAGCTGAGCTGGCAAAGAACACTGATTGGCACTCTTCTTTACAATATTCTCCATTTCAAGCTGCAGCAGGTTACCACTTACCAGCCTTGTGTCTTTCCTCTTTCTGCTCAGTCCACAGGAGTTTCTGCTGCAGACCGACACGTTACTGACCTCACTACTTTTTTGGCAACGTATTTGCTCTCAGTTACGTTCAGCTGTCTCCAGATACAAGAGGTTTGCTGATCATTATAGAGTTTCTGTTCATGCCTTTTCGGTAGGTGACCGTGTTTGGGTCTCTACTCGACTTATTAGTCTACGTCAACACAGTAACAAATTAGGGCCTAGATTTATCGGCCCCTACAAGGTCCTTAAAAGACTGTCTCCTGTTGCCTACAAAGTGGCCTTGCCCAGAACCCTGCGCATACACCCTGTCTTCCATATCTTGTTACTCAAGCCTTACATCAAGAACAGATACACTCAGCTCCGACCACCTCCTCCCCTGCTCCTGGTTCATGGTGACCATGAGTATGAGGCTGCTAAGATACTGGACTCCAGATACAGGCACAGGCAACTACAGTACCTCGTACACTGGAAGGGCTACTCCATGGCAGAACGTTCCTGGGTTCCTGCCCGTGATGTGCATACTCCGTCTTTGGTCTCCAGATTACATGCTGCACATCCCACCAAGCCTATGTAGGGTCCCGGAGGTACCCTTTGAGAAGGGGGCTCTGTCACGCTGCTCTCTGCTCTGCTGTGGCCTTTGCCATGGACACAGGCACTCCTCCTGTTGCTAGGGATACGTCTTCCCTATTTAAAGGACTCAGTCTGTCTCACCTGTGCCCAAGTATAGGTGTTACTTCTTGTGCTCCTGGGTGCTGTATATCTTTATGCTGAATTGCTGTATTGATTCTCTGTTGCTGAACTCTGCCTGTTTTAACTACTCTGCTTGCATCAACCCCTGAATTGCTGGACTGATTAACTATTTATGAACTCTGCCTGTTTGACTACGCTGCTTGCCTTAACCCCTGAATTGCTGGATTGCTTTACTATTTATGATCTCTGCCTGTTTGACTATACTGCTTGCCTTAACCCCTGAATTGCTGGACTGCTTAACTATTTATGAACTCTGCCTGTTTAACTACGCTGCTTGCCTTAACCCCTGAATTGCTGGATTGTTTTACTGTTGATGAACTCTGCCTGTTTTGATTACTCTGCTTGCCTTAACCCTAATATATGGGATTGCCATTCTGTTGCCGAACTTTGCCAGCCTGACCATTCTATTGATTTACCCTTGAACTGCATAACCGCTGATTCCTACCTGCTGCCACCAAAGACTGCCCTGCATATAGTGAGTATTGCTTACCTCATTTTGCAAACTTTCTCTGCTCTGGGATATTCCCTATCATTCCAGCTCGACGCCGGGATAAGAAGACTACTGGCTGAGTTTGGTCTGATAGTGGAATATCCCACAAGCATTACAATTATTTGATATTTCACCTTCTGACTCATCTAATAATGAAATGAGATCCTCTAGGGCTTTTTGGTCATTATAACAATTGTTACTGAAGTGTCTTTTTAAGAGTAATTTTCTAGCAAATAAATGGATATTTTTAACCAAATCAAATGTATCTACATTAGGATTAGGGATGAAAGAGAGACCTTCTTTATGTACATTAATGTGATCAGGGGTTATCTGTTTATCAGAGATATTGATAATATTCAGAATATCTAATTCTTGATCTTGGGGTGCCTTTGAAATCTTATGTGTTTCTTGGATCTTGTGTTTTTTGCGACCCCTTCTGGTGCGTTTCCTAAATGGATGTCACCATGGTTTTGGTTTCATTTTGTGTCTGAGTTTTGATTTTGGTTGTCTTTTCTGAGTTTCAGAGCCCTCTGTGTCAGTAGACTCTTTTCTGACAAATCTTTATCACTCAGTACATTTAACAGTGAATGGGACCTCATATATACTCGCTTGTTATTGTAGTCTAATAAATCTCTTTCTATCTTTTTTTCTTTCTTTTCAGATATACATTTTGTGAATTTCTCATCTTCACTTTTCAACTTTGTATAAGATTTTTGAAAGTCATCATTAGTTTCAAATTCTTTTAGTTCATCAGATAGTTTACTCATTTCTGAATTGATTATTTCTAATTTCTCCATTTCATGTTCTATTAAGTATACTATTAATTTGATGGAGCATTAGGTCATGACATGAGTAGACTAGGCATGGCATTGGTCAGGTAGAGCATGGCCTGGATGAAGTAGGACTAGGCATGGGTGAGGTAGGTCATAGCATGAGTGGATTAGGCATGGTATGGGTGAGGTAGAGCAAGGCATGGGTGGACAGGGCATGGAATGTGTGAGGTTGGGCATAGCTTGAGCGGACTTGGCATGGCATGGGTGACTTAATGAAACCATTAGGTACAATGACCGAGAGCTTCTAAACCATGACAATCCTGCAGTATGTGAGGTAGTTGTGAGTTCTGGACTTGACTCTATCTACCAATACAGCCTAAGGAGATGCCAGTACCAACCAATGAGCATTAATATTACAATGAGATTTGCATAAGAATGTATTTCTTGCTTGTTTTGTTTAAAATGTTCAAAACACAGAACCATCATCATTACATTGAAGTTGTGCTTTTGTCATGGTTTGTCATTGTCTTAAACCATTTCTGGGTGCTTTTTGATGTGTGCTTTGGGTCATTGTCCTGCTGTAAGACGCATGACCTCTGACAGAGACCCAACTTTCTGACACTGGGCCCTAAATTGCACCACAGAATTCTTTGGTAGTCTTCAGATTCCATAATGCCATGTACACAGTCTAGACATCCAGCGCCCGAAGCAGCAAAGCAACCCTAAAACATCAGTGAACCCCCACCATGTGTGACTGTAGGGACTGTATTTTTTTCTTTAAAAGTCTCATTTCTTTTTCTGAAAACAGTAGTATGATGAGCTTTACCAAAAAGCTGTAATTATGTTTCGTCTGTCCACAGCACATTCTCCCAAAAGGATTTTGGCTTCTTCAGGTAAGTTTTTGCAAACTCCAATCTGGCTTTCTTATGTTTCTGTGTCAGCAGTGGAGTCCTCCTGGGTCTCCTACCATAGCGTCCCTTTTCATTCAGATAGCGGCATATTGTTCAAACTGAGGCATTTGTACCCTGTGCCTGAAGGTCAGCTTGAATTTGTCTGGAAAATGATCCAGGTTCTTTATCCACCATTCGAACAATCCTTCGTTGCAATCTTTGATCATTTTTTCTCTTTCGTCCACATCCAGGGAGATTAGCAATATTGCCGCCATGGGCTGTAAACTTCTTGACAATGTTGCACACAGTAGACACAGGAACATTAAGATCTCTGAAGATGGACTTGTAACCTTGAGATTCTCCATGCTTTTCCACAATTTTTGTTCTCAAATCCTCAGACAATTCTTTGCTGCTTTTTATTTTCTCCATGCTCAGAGTGGCACACAGAGACACACAACAGAAAGGTTGAGTCCATTTTTCACCATTTTAACAGGTTGCCGGTGTGATTTCTATATTGTCAGCACCTGTTAAATGATACAGGTGAGTTTAATCACAAATTACAGGAGCATCACAAACTTGGAATGCAATTATTTCTTACAATTTGAGAAGGTGCAACAATTTTCTGGGCAAAGTGGTGCATTATCTGACAGAAATGCAGGGGTGCCAATATTTTTGGCCATGACTGTATTTGCCTCTTTTTATTGTCTCAAATGTGTTCAATCAGGTCCCAGCTCAGTTTAACTATGTGTTTAATCACTTTAAATGCAAGCAGCAGTTCAATAATAAAATGTTCTAATATGTAGAGCATTTCCTTTATGCACTTTTAGGTCCCTTTAATGAATTCTTATAAAGGCCACTCTGAGTTAGCTACCAGAATCTGCTTCACATTTGCACTATTTCTGTTCCCAGCTGTAGCAGTCTGACAAGTGAAACATACAGTAGTTACTGGAAAATATCAGCCCTGTTGTGCTGATACACCCGGAAAGGTCACCAGAGCATGTTGGTTTGTGGACAGCGCTGCTTGTCCTTACCGTGCACTCCCTCTGACGCATTAATACAATACACTGACATTTTGAAAAAATGGAAAAAGTATTCCCAGGTTAATTTCTCATAACAAAACTTGGCTTTTTGTTTTATTCACTTTTTTGTCTTGGAGTTCCATGACTCAGACTGCCCGAAAAAAACTTCTATACTGTTACCTCATTCAAGCACATGTTGTAGGGATACAATAACTAGAACACACTGTTACCTCATACATGCACATGTTGTAGGGACACAATAACTGGAACACACTGTTACCTCATACATGCACATGTTGTAGGGATACAATAACTGGAACACACTGTTACCTCATACATGCACATGTTGTAGGGATACAATAACTGGAACACACTGTTACCTCATACATGCACATGTTGTAGGGATACAATAACTGGAACACACTGTTACCTCATACATGCACATGTTGTAGGGATACAATAACTGGAACACACTGTTACCTCATACATGCACATGTTGTAGGGATACAATAACTGGAACACACTCTTACCTCATACATGCACATGTTGTAGGGATACAATAACTGGAACACACTGTTACCTCATACATGCACATGTTGTAGGGATACAATAATTGGAACACACTGTTACCTCATACATGCACATGTTGTAGGGATACAATAACTGGAACACATTGTTACCTCATACATGCACATGTTGTAGGGACACAATAACTGGAACACACTGTTACCTCATACATGCACATGTTGTAGGGATACAATAACTGGAACACACTGTTACCTCATTCATGCACATGTACGGATACAATAACTGGAACACACTGTTACCTCATACATGCACATGTTGTAGGGAAACAATCAGGGCCGCCACTAGAAATTTTGGGGCCCCTGACTTAACCATTGATCAGGCCCCCCCCCCCCCCCCTTGACACTTGCAATTTTTGACCAAGTGACTAAAACGTATATGCACTTTATTCTTGTGTCTATTTAAACTTGGAAATGTTGTAAAGGTAGTAACATACACTGAAACATACACACACACTCACACATAAGGATTCACATATAGACACTCTAGCAAACACGCAAAGAAACTCAGACACAGACACCCAAACAGACACTTAGCACTTGTTTACATTGACCTGACAAGTAATGAGGTAAACTACAGTTTTGTAGAAAAAGGAGATTTAGAAAACAAAATATGGAGTTCTGATTATCTTTTTGTAAAGGAAGATGCCAACTAAATGATGACAACAGCATGCAGTGGCTGAAAGGAAGGGCCCTGAACTGCCTAAACAATAATTTAAAGGTTAAATGGTAAATTGGTGACTTCCGGAAAGGTCTCATTAGTCTCAAAGTCTGTAGAAAGATGTGAATAATCAGTAGTAAGGTCAAAATGTCCTAAAAAGGAACAGACAATGGACACACACACACACAAACTCAAACTTGCACATACACCCAAGGAAACACCAACAGAGACAGTCTCAGAAAACACACAAAGACATACACACACACACAGAGACACCCACAGAAAACACAGAAAGACATACACACAACCTCACAGAGACACCCACAGAAAATACACACCCTCCCAGAAACATACACAGAAAACACAGACATACATACACACACACACAGACACACACCCTCACAGAGACATCCACAAAAAACACAGACATACACACCCACCCTCACAGAGGCATCCAGAGAAAATACACAAAGACAAACACACGCCCACCCTCACAGAGACAGCCATAGAAAAAGCTCAAAGACATATGTACACACCCTCACAGACATCCACATAAAATGCACAAATACATACACACCCACATTCACAGAGATACCAACAGAAAAAAAATACATATACATTCATAGAGACACAAACTAAAGCACAAAGACATAAACACAGACACCCACAGAAACACTCACAGGAGGAAACATTTATGCACCTTGCATCCCCTAAATCAACAGTGTGTGACATGCATGATAAAAAAATACAGAAATTAAGAGATCACTTTTTAAAGAATCATATTTGTAAATGTGCAATCAAAAATAATTCTGTGAATTCAAAATTGTACAATAATGATCTGGGTAGATGGCTAGATGAAGAAAATTACTTTTAAAAGGTTGACATATGTTTGTTTCATATTTTCCCCAACCAAGAGCACCACTTCAAATATAGCGTACAAATGTTCCCATATGTCAGCTGTACTTGTGGATTTTGAAAATGCTGTACTCTATATGGTCTTGGTGGAACCATAAGCTGTGGTACTCATACCATTAGATTTGGTTAAATGCAGGATTTAAGCTTGTTGGTATGCATTTCAAAATTAAGTCAGCTGTAGAGTAAACTGAACAGTTTTAAGTTAACCTGTCTCATTTCCAACACTGAGCAATCTAAGTCTGAGAGTATAACATGTTATGCAGATGTAAAAATCTTAGATAAAATCCTCCTTGTATCTGGAAAGTCCTTGCATAAAGGGGCAGTAAACTGGAATGTAATATATATCATTTGTGTATTGAGGAGGAAACATTTCTGCATGGTTTTAAATATAGAATTTCTACAGCATTGTCAAATAATCATAAATACACTGCTGCTAAAAAAAAAATGTGTTTTTATGGACCCCTGGCCCCACCATACAACTACTACCACACTAAAGTTACAATCTTAAATTGCACAAAGAAATAAAAAACATTTGCTAAGTAATTCCTACCTCCTCTGCAAATGAAAGTGATCAACCGTTCTGACTCAGGCACACACTCTACAAACAAAGTGCCAAGTCTGTCTCACACTGTGCATAGCGGTTTAGTGCACACTCAGAAATCCTCTCAAATGCTAATACTTTACTCCTTGTAATAACATTTCCCATGCTCAATTAGTACTCTGCTGTAGTACCCACTGGTGGCTGGCAAAATGTAATTTTTTTTAATTTTTTTTTTTGTTCTTGCCTCATGGGGCCCCCCTAGCCCATTGGGCCCCTGACAGGAGTCACCCCTGTCACCCCCTGATGGCGGCCCTGGATACAATAACTGGAACACACTGTTACCTCATACATGCACATGTTGTAGGGATATAATAACTGGAACACACTGTTACCTCATACATGCACATGTTGTAGGGATATAATAACTGGAACACACTGTTACCTCATACATGCACATGTTGTAGGGATACAATAACTGGAACACACTGTTACCTCATACATACACATGTTGTACTGATACAATAACTGGAACACACTGTTACCTCATACATGCACATGTTGTAGGGATACAATAACTGGAACACACTGTTACCTCATTCATGCACATGTTGTAGGGACACAATAACTGGAACACACTGTTACCTCATACATGCACAAGTTGTAGGGACACAATAACTGGAACACACTGTTACCTCATACATGCACATGTTGTAGGGATACAATAACTGGAACACACTGTTACCTCATACATGCACATGTTGTAGGGATACAATAACTTGAACACACTGTTACCTCATACATGCACATGCTGTAGGGATACAATAACTGGTCTGGAACACACTGTGATATGAATTGAAAACTGGGACTTTCTGTGATAAAATATTTTTTTTTTGGAAATCTTAATTCTCTACTACAAAGCATGAGGGGCTGACAGTGATAAAACAACGTGAAAAGGTTGGCAAGATGAAGACCACCTCTGTTGTCTAAAATGTTCTGTACAGGAAATTTAAAGGGACAAAAATAAAAAAAGGTCTTTCATGATTTGGATAGAACATGCAATTTAAACAACTTTCCAATGTACTTCTATGATAAAATTTGCTTTATTCACTTGTTACCCTTTGCTGAAGGAATAGCATTGCACTACTGGCAGGTGCTTTTTTCCCATGCACCTTTTAAATACCGCTGGTATTTAGAGTTCACAGAATGGCTGGGTTTTCAGTGCGTTAGGCTCCAAAAAGGGAGCGTAGAGCAGTGATTTTGAACCTTTTTTTTGCTGTGACACATTTTTTTACATTAAAAAATCCTGTGGCACACCACCATCCCAAAATTTAAAAGAAATCACACATTTTAGCCTAATACAGCATATATATATACACATACACACAAACACACACATACTGTATGTATTGTGCTGTTATGCCATGCCTCCTACAAACTACCCCTGCACTGGGAGTAATAAATAAGCAAAGTTTAAAAAATATGTCACACTGTTGTCAGTCTGCCGTGGCACACCTGAGGATCTCTTACGGCACACTAGTGTGCCACGGCACACTGGTTGAAAAACACTGGCGTAGAGCATAATTTAACGCCACTGCAACTCTAGATACCAGCGGTGCTTACGGAAGCGGCCAGCTTCAAAAACGTGCTCGTGCACGATTCCCCCATAGAAAACAATGGGGCCATTTGAGATGAAAAAAAACCTAACACCTGCAAAAAAGCTGCGTTCAGCTCCTAACGCACCCCTATTGTTTTCTATGGGGAAACACTTCCTACGTCTGCACCTAACACTCAAACATGTACCCTGAGTCTAAACACCCCTAACCTTACACTTATTAACCCCTATTCTGCCACCCCCGCTATCGCTGACACCTGCATATTTTTTTAACCCCTAATCTGCCGCTCCGTAAACAGCCACTACTTACATTATCCCTATGTACCCCTAAACTGCTGCCCCTAACACTGCCGACCCCTATATTATATTAATTAACCCCTAATCTGCCCCCCACAACGTTGCCTCCACCTGCCTACACTTATTAACCCCTAATCTGTCGACCGGACCGCGCCGCGATTATAATAAAGTTATTAACCCCTAATCCGCCTCACTCCCGCCTCAATAACCCTATAATAAATAGTATTAACCCCTAATCTGCCCTCCCTAACATCGCCGACACCTAACTTCAAACATTAACCCCTAATCTGCTGACTGGAGCTCACCGCTATTCTAATGAATGTATTAACCCCTAAAGCTAATTCTAACCCTAACACCCCCCTAAATTAAATATAATTTTTATCTAACTAAATAAATTAAATCTTATTAAATAACTTATTCCTATTTAAAGCTAAATACTTACCTGTAAAATAAACCCTAATATAGCTACAATATAAATTATAATTATACAGGGAGTGCAGAATTATTAGGCAAATGAGTATTTTGACCACATCATCCTCTTTATGCATGTTGTCTTACTCCAAGCTGTATAGGCTCGAAAGCCTACTACCAATTAAGCATATTAGGTGATGTGCATCTCTGTAATGAGAAGGGGTGTGGTCTAATGACATCAACACCCTATATCAGGTTTGCATAATTATTAGGCAACTTCCTTTCCTTTGGCAAAATGGGTCAAAAGAAGGACTTGACAGGCTCAGAAAAGTCAAAAATAGTGAGATATCTTGCAGAGGGATGCAGCACTCTTAAAATTGCAAAGCTTCTGAAGCGTGATCATCGAACAATCAAGCGTTTCATTCAAAATAGTCAACAGGGTCGCAAGAAGCGTGTGGAAAAACCAAGGCGCAAAATAACTGCCCATGAACTGAGAAAAGTCAAGCGTGCAACTGCCAAGATGCCACTTGCCACCAGTTTGGCCATATTTCAGAGCTGCAACATCACTGGAGTGCCCAAAAGCACAAGGTGTGCAATACTCAGAGACATGGCCAAGGTAAGAAAGGCTGAAAGACGACCACCACTGAACAAGACACACAAGCTGAAACGTCAAGACTGGGCCAAGAAATATCTCAAGACTGATTTTTCTAAGGTTTTATGGACTGATGAAATGAGAGTGAGTCTTGATGGGCCAAATGGATGGGCCCGTGGCTGGATTGGTAAAGGGCAGAGAGCTTCAGTCCGACTCAGACGCCAGCAAGGTGGAGGTGGAGTACTGGTTTGGGCTGGTACCATCAAAGATGAGCTTGTGGGGCCTTTTTGGGTTGAGGATGGAGTCAAGCTCAACTCCCAGTCCTACTGACAGTTTCTGGAAGACACCTTCTTCAAGCAGTGGTACAGGAAGAAGTCTGCATCCTTCAAGAAAAACATGATTTTCATGCAGGACAATGCTCCATCAAACGCGTCCAAGTACTCCACAGCGTGGCTGGCAAGAAAGGGTATAAAAGAAGAAAATCTAATGACATGGCCTCCTTGTTCACCTGATCTGAACCCCATTGAGAACCTGTGGTCCATCATCAAATGTGAGATTTACAAGGAGGGAAAACAGTACACCTCTCTGAACAGTGTCTGGGAAGCTGTGGTTGCTGCTACACGCAATGTTGATGGTGAACAGATCAAAACACTGACAGAATCCATGGATGGCAGGCTTTTGAGTGTCCTCGCAAAGAAAGGTGGCTATATTGGTCACTGATTTGTTTTTGTTTTGTTTTTGAATGTCAGAAATGTATATTTGTGAATGTTGAGATGTTATATTGGTTTCACTGGTAAAAATAAATAATTGAAATGGGTATATATTTGTTTTTTGTTAAGTTGCCTAATAATTATGCACAGTAATAGTCACCTGCACACACAGATATCCCCTAAAATAGCTATAACTAAAAACAAACTAAAAACTACTTCCAAAACTATTCAGCTTTGATATTAATGAGTTTTTTGGGTTCATTGGGAACATGGTTGTTGTTCAATAATAAAATTAATCCTCAAAAATACAACTTGCCTAATAATTCTGCACTCCCTGTATTATAGCTATTTTAGGATTAATATTTATTTTACAGGCAACTTTGTATTTATTTTAACCAGGTACAATAGCTATTAAATAGTTAAGAACTATTTAATAGCTAAAATAGTCAAAATAATTACAAAATTACCTGTAAAATAAATCCTAACCTAAGTTACAATTAAACCTAACACTACACTATCAATAAATTAATTAAATACAATACCTACAATTATCTACAATTAAACCTAACACTACACTATCAATAAATTAATTAAATACAATATCTACAATTATCTACAATTAAACCTAACACTACACTATCAATAAATTATTTAAATAAAATATCTACAAATAAATACAATGAAATAAACTAACTAAAGTACGAAAAATAAAAAAGAACTAAGTTACAAAAAATAAAAAAATATTTACAAACATTAGAAAAATATTACAACAATTTTAAACTAATTACACCTACTCTAAGCCCCCTAATAAAATAACAAAGCCCCCCAAAATAAAAAATGCCCTACCCTATTCTAAATTAAAAAAGTTCAAAGCTCTTTTACCTTACCAGCCCTGAACAGGGCCCTTTGCGGGGCATGCCCCAAAGAATTCAGCTCTTTTGCCTGTAAAAAAAACACATACAATACCCCCCCAACATTACAACCCACCACCCACATACCCCTAATCTAACCCAAACCCCCCTTAAATAAACCTAACATTAAGCCCCTGAAGATCTCCCTACCTTGTCTTCACCTCACCGGGTCCCGATCTGTCCAGAAGAGCCTCCGATGTCTTGATCCAAGCCCAAGCGGGGGGCTGAAGAGTGACGTCCATCCTCGGGATGAAGTCTGGATCCAAGCGGCGGCTGAAGAAATCCATCATCGGCTGAAGTCGGAAGTCCATCATCGGGATGAAGTCTTCTATCAAGCCGCATCTTCAATCTTCTTTCTTCTGGAGCGGAGCGGAGCCATCTTCTTTCCAACCGACGCGGATCCAACCTCTTCAACCGACGCCTACTCGCCGAATGACGGTTCCTTTAAATGACGTCATCCAAGATGGCGTCCCTCGAATTCCGATTGGCTGATAGGATTCTATCAGCCAATCGGAATTAAGGTAGGAATATTCTGATTGGCTGATGGAATCAGCCAATCAGAATCAAGTTCAATCCGATAGGCTGATCCAATCAGCTCAATCAGATTGAGCTCGCATTCTATTGGCTGTTCTATTGGCTGTTCCGATATGTGCTTTTTTTACAGGCAAAAGAGCTGAATTCTTTGGGGCATGCCCCGCAAAGGGCCCTGTTCAGGGCTGGTAAGGTAAAAGAGCTTTGAACTTTTTTAATTTAGAATAGGGTAGGGCATTTTTTATTTTGGGGGGCTTTGTTATTTTATTAGGGGGCTTAGAGTAGGTGTAATTAGTTTAAAATTGTTGTAATATTTTTCTAATGTTTGTAAATATTTTTTTATTTTTTTGTAACTTAGTTCTTTTTTATTTTTCGTACTTTAGTTAGTTTATTTCATTGTATTTATTTGTAGATATTTTATTTAAATAATTTATTGATAGTGTAGTGTTAGAGGTTTAATTGTAGATAATTGTAGATATTGTATTTAATTAATTTATTGATAGTGTAGTGTTAGGTTTAATTGTAGATAATTGTAGATATTGTATTTAATTAATTTATTGATAGTGTAGTGTTAGGTTTAATTGTAGATAATTGTAGGTATTGTATTTAATTAATTTATTGATAGTGTAGTGTTAGATTTAATTGTAATTTAGGTTAGGATTTATTTTACAGGTAATTTTGTAATTATTTTAACTATTTTAGCTATTAAATAGTTCTTAACTATTTAATAGCTATTGTACCTGGTTAAAATAAATACAAAGTTGCCTGTAAAATAAATATTAACCCTAAAATAGCTATAATATAATTATAATTTATATTGTAGCTATATTAGGGTTTATTTTATAGGTAAGTATTTAGATTTAAATAGGAATAATTTATTTAATAGGAGATAATTTATTTCGTTAGGGGGGTGTTAGGGTTAGGGTTAAAATTAGCTTTAGGGGTTAAAAAATTTATTAGAGTAGCGGTGAGCTCCGATCGGCAGATTAGGGGTTAATACTTGAAGTTAGGTGTCGGCGATGTTAGGGAGGGCAGATTAGGGGTTAATACTATTTATTATAGGGTTATTGAGGCGGGAGTGAGGCGGATTAGGGGTTAATAACTTTATTATAATAGCGGTGCGGTCCGCTCGGCAGATTAGGGGTTAATAAGTGTAGGCAGGTGGAGGCGACGTTGTGGGGGGCAGATTAGGGGTTAATAAATATAATATAGGGGTCGGCGGTGTTAGGGGCAGCAGATTAGGGGTACATAGCTATAATGTAGCTGGCGGCGGCGTGCGGACGGCAGATTAGGGGTTAATAAGTGTAGGCAGGTGGAGGCGACGTTGTGGGGGGCAGATTAGGGGTTAATAAATATAATATAGGGGTCGGCGGTGTTAGGGGCAGCAGATTAGGGGTACATAGGGATAACGTAGTTGGCGGCAGTGTACGGAGCGGAAGATTAGGGGTTAAAAAATTTTATAGAGTGGCGGCGATGTGGGGGGGCCTCGGTTTAGGGGTGCATAGGTAGTTTTTGGGTGTTAGTGTACTTTAGAGCACAGTAGTTAAGAGCTTTATAAACCGGTGTTAGCCCAGAAAGCTCTTAACTACTGACTTTTTTCTGCGGCTGGAGTTTTGTCGCTAGAATTCTAACGCTCACTTCAGACACGACTCTAAATACCGGCGTTAGAAAGATCCCATTGAAAAGATAGGATACGCAATTGACGTAAGGGGATCTGCGGTATGGAAAAGTCGCGGCTGCAAAGTGAACGTTAGACCCTTTCCTGACTGACTCCAAATACCGGCGGTAGCCTAAAACCAGCGTTAGGAGCCTCTAACGCTGGTTTTGACGGCTACCGCCCAACTCTAAATCTAGGCCCTAGTTTGCCAATTACAAGAGACAAATGTGTGCATCAGCAGCTAGCTTCCACTAGTATATATGCAAATTCTTTTTCAACAAGGGATACCAAGAGAACAAAGCACATTTTAAATAGAAGTGGATATAAAAGTGTCTTAAAATGAATTGCTCTATCTCAGTGATTTGCAACCTTTTTTTTGCCGTGGCACACTTTTTTACATTAAAAAATCCTGTGGCACACCACCATCCCAAAATTTTACAAAATCACACGTAGCCTAATACAGGATATATATATACACACTGACACTGTACTGTGCTGTCATGCCATGCCTCCTACAAACTATACATGACATATCATAATGATTGTCTGTGAATGAATGTCAATGTCATGGTTGTAAATGATGCCTGATGAGCCTGTCACATACCTCCCAATATTTAAAAATTTGAAAGAGGGACACCCCCTCACTGTTGTCAGTCTGCCGTGGCACACATGAGGATCTCTCACGGCACACTAGTGTGCCACGGCACACTGGTTGAAAAACACTGCTCTATCTGAATAATGCGGGGTAGATAAAGGATAAATGCTAACAGTGTATGTTGTCAGCATTTATCAATGTCGGGCGGACATAATCCGCTACTGTGAATCATGTCCGACCCAACACATGATTAATCGTCCCCTGCAAGTTTAATTTTCACTTTCCTAACCTTTTAACTGATCCATGGTAGCTAGCTTGGATATTCTAACTTCACACTTTTTTCCATGGGCACTAAATATATAGCATATCTAAATCATGGAAGTTTAGTCTTCTGTTTCCTTTTGAAGGGACAGTTAACCCCAATTTTTCCATCATTAATTTGTTCGCAATTATCCATTTTACCTAAGTGTATTAAATTGTTTACAAATACCCACTTTACATTTATATTGAGATTTGAAATAGCTGATTTTGCCTGTGGTATTCCTATATATGCTGTATTGGCTAAAGAAAAGCTGTGTAAACTTAGCCAGCAGGTGAAATTACACTCCCAGTCGGAGGTGGGAGAGATAAGCGATAAAATGTTAATTTTCCATTGTTCTTTCTAAGTATTGTGCAACTAAAGCCCAGATTGGCTCCTCCCACTAAGACAAATGGCAGGTGAAGTTTGGCTTCTTGAAATACAGTAAATGTAAATGTTTTGTAAGTTTAAAATATTTTCAAGTTTGTTTTGTTATAGAAAAGTATTCTCGCTGGATGAGAGGTGCCTTGGAGGCCTTGCAGATACAAATGAGGGGCTTGCTGTGAGTGTTCCGGGGGCCCATGGTCAGGATTTTTCACCTACACTGACAACAAGCATGCAAAATTCATAGACACTGTTGCCCTTATGAAGTATCTTGTCTCGTGGTAATTAAAAAATTGTAATAAAATTACATTGCACAATTGCACATGTAAAAAACACTCTAAAATTTGTATTTTTAAAATAGAAAATTCAAAGGTATTATTTTTCTGATTGTAAAATGAGTTCCCCACCTCTGCTAGTGGGCTGAACAGGGATGTTCCATGTGTGTTGCTGAAAGTTCTCTGTTAGTTCTGGGGTATTCACTAAACATTTCCCCCTGCATATCTCACTGTTTTTTATTGCAGAATAAATGGTGATGAGATTGTGTCAAAAATACTCACAATACCTATTACCCTAACAGAAAACAAAGGTGATTGTAAGATACTATACACTGAAACCAGAGTTGTGCCCTACTTCCTGCTAATGTTTCTCTCCCCAATAAAGTTTCCCTTTTCAGCAAGCTCCATTACTAAGGAGACATTTCACAACTTGCCGAGATAGCCCTTTTTTAAAAAAAAAATTCACTGAGGACGTGAGTGCCACAGGATTCTTGATCACCGGCCAAAATTGATAATTTACCTTTAAAGGGCCATTAAACACTAAAAAAAATGCTAGATATAATGATGCATTAAAAGAAAAGATTAGTTTCAGACTAACATGTAGATGTATTTTTTAAACTTTCATTAGCTGTTTAAATAGTGACAAAATAAGTGTAAAGTTTTAGTGTCTTTAAAACAATGGGAGCTGCCATGTTGTAACTTAGGTTACCTTCTCTGCTGTGGCCAATTAGGGACAGTTATATATAGATCACTAGCGTGTGCAGCCAATGGGGGATATGTATAAAGCCGTCAACCTCAAATACGCTGGAGTTCTGCAGCGTATTTGTGGCGAGGCTGATTCAACCTAGTTATCAAGCCCTACAGACCGGCAAAAGTAGAATCTAGTGACGTAAGCTACAATCCGCCGGACTCAGTCCGACACAGATCGATTCTTACGTCACTCCAGATGTGCCGAATGCAAGTTAGGCACAATCTGACTACTTTTGCTAATTATCAAATGACTAGCAGGTACGCTCGGCTCTTTTCCAGTCCAGCGTACCTGGTTTTCAATCCGCCACCCTGGAGGTGGCGGATCCCATAGGAATCAATGGGAGTCTGACCATAGCGAAAGTTCATGTTCGCTGCTACCCGACATCCCATTGATTCCTATGGGAGATGTCTGCACATAACACCCTAACATGTACCCCGAGTCTAAACACCTCTTATCTGCCCCCCTACACCACCGCCACCTACATTAAACATGTTAACCCCTAAACTGCCGCTCACAGACCCCGCCACAACTAAATAAACTTATTAACCCCTAAACCGCCGCTCCCGGACCCCGCCGCAACTATAATAAATATGTTAACCCCTAAACCGCCACTCCCGGACCCCGCTGCCACTTACATAATACCTATTAACCCCTATCCTGCCCCCCTATACCGCCGCCACCTATAATAAATGTATTAACCCCTATCCTGCCTCCCCTACACCGCCGCCACTATAATAACATTATTAACCCCTAAACCTAAGTCTAACACTAACCATAACACCCGCCTAACTTAAATATTAATTAAATACATATAAATAATATTACTCTTATTAACTAAATTAATCCTATTTAAAACTAAATACTTACCTATAAAATAAACCCTAATATAGCTACAATATAACTAATAGTTACATTGTAGCTATTTTTGGATTTATTTTTATTTTACAGGCAAGTTTGTATTTATTTTAACTAGGTACAATAGCTATTAAATAGTTATTAACTATTTAATAGCTACCTAGTTAAAATAAAGACAAATTTACCTGTAAAATAAAAAATAACCTAAGTTACAATTACACCTAACACTACACTATCATTAAATAAATTATTCCTATTTAAAACTAAATACTTACCTATAAAATAAACCCTAAGATAGCTACAATGTAATTAATAATTACTTTGTAGCTATTTTAGGATTTATTTTTATTTTACAGGTAACTTTGTATTTATTTTAACTAGGTACAATAGTTATTAAATAGTTATTAACTATTTAATAAATACCTAGCTAAAATAAATACAAAATTACCTGTAAAATAATTCCTAACCTAAGTTACAATTAAACCTAACACTACACTATCATTAAATTAATTAAATAAATTATCTACAAATACCTACAATTAAATACAATTACATAAACTAAACTAAATTACAAAAACCCCCACTAAATTACAGAAAATAAAAAAATGTTACAAGAAGTTTAAACTAATTACACCTAATCTAAGCCCCCTAATTAAATAAAAAAAAACCAAAATAATAAAATTCCCTACCCTATTCTAAAATACAAAGTAATCAGCTCTTTTACCAGCCCTTAAAAGGGCTTTTTGTGGGGCATTGCCCCAAAGTAATCAGCTCTTTTACCTGTAAAAAAAAATACACCCCCCCAACATTACAACCACCACCCACATACCCCTACTCTAACCCACCCAAACCCCCCTTAAAAAAACCTAACACTAACCCCCTGAAGATCTCCCTACCTTTAGCCGTGTTCACCCAGCCGGGCCGAAGTCTTCATCCAAGGGGCGCTGAAGAGGTCCTCCATCCGATAGAAGTCTTCATCCAAGGGGCGCTGAAGAGGTCCTTCATCCGTGAGAAGTCTTCATCCAGGCGGCGTCTTCAATCTTCATCCATCCGGAGCAGAGCGGAGCCATCTTCAAAGGAGCCGACGCAGAGCCATCATCTTCAACCGACGACTTCCCGACGAATGAAGGTTCCTTTAAGTGACATTATCCAAGATGGCGTCCCTCGAATTCTGATTGGCTGATAGGATTCTATCAGCCAATCGGAATTAAGGTAAGAAAAATCTGATTGGCTGTTTCAATCAGCCAATCAGATTGAAGTTCAATCTGATTGGCTGATCCAATCAGCCAATTGGATTGAGCTTGCATTCTATTGGCTGATTGGAACTTCTTGTAATATTTTTTTATTTTCTGTAATTTAGTGGTTTTTTTGTAATTTAGTTTAGTTTATGTAATTGTATTTAACTGTAGGTATTTGTAGATAATTTATTTAATTAATTTAATGATAGTGTAGTGTTAGGTTTAATTGTAACTTACGTTAGGATTTATTTTACAGGTAATTTTGTATTTATTTTAGCTAGGTAGTTATTAAATAGTTAATAACTATTTAATAACTATTGTACCTAGTTAAAATAAATACAAAGTTACCTGTAAAATAAAAATAAATCCTAAAATAGCTACAACGTAATTATTAATTACATTGTAGCTATCTTAGGGTTTATTTTATAGGTAAGTATTTAGTTTTAAATAGGAATAATTTATTTAATGATAGTGTAGTGTTAGGTGTAATTGTAACTTTGGTTATTTTTTATTTTACAGGTAAATTTGTCTTTATTTTAACTAGGTAGCTATTAAATAGTTAATAACTATTTAATAGCTATTGTACCTAGTTAAAATAAATACAAACTTGCCTGTAAAATAAAAATAAATCCGAAAATAGCTACAATGTAACTATTAGTTATATTGTAGCTATATTAGGGTTTATTTTATAGTTAAGTATTTAGTTTTAAATAGGATTAATTTAGTTAATAAGAGTAATATTTATTTAGATTTATTTAAATAATATTTAAGTTAGGGGGGTGTTAGGGTTAGTGTTAGACTTAGGTTTAGGGGTTAATAAGTTTAATATAGGTGGCGGCGGTGTAGGGGGGGCAGGATAGGGGTTAATAAGTTTAATGTAGGTGGTGGCGGGGTCCGGGAGCGGCGGTTTAGGGGTTAAACAATTTATTTAGTTGCGGCGGGGTCAGGGATCGGCAGGATAGGGGTAATAACTTTATGTAGGTGGCGGCGGTATAGGGGGCAGCAGATTAGGGGTTAATAGGTATACTGTAGGTGGCAGCGGGGTCCGGGAGCGGTGGTCTAGGGGTTAATATATTTATTATAGTTGCGGCAGGGTCCGGGAGCGTTGGTTTAGGGGTTAATAAGTTTATTTAGTTGCGGGGGGCTCCAGGAGCGGCGGTTTAGGGGATAAAACAGTATAGTATAGTGTGGGTGCTTAGTGACAGGGTAGTAAGAAAGCTGCGAAGAAACCAATGAGCAGCGAGATCAATGACTGTTAGTTAACAACAGTCCGCTGCTCATCGCCCCGTACTTGGTGTGCAGATTCTTGACAGCTTTCTTGATAACTTTTGCGGACGTATTCAAGTCCGCGGCGGCGATGTGAGGCGAGCTTAGGCGAGCATATAGGGCCGGCGAATGCTGAAAAATACGGAGCTTAATAACTAGAGCCAATGGCTGTGTAGAATATAACAGTGCTCTGCACTTCCATTTCTAACAGGAACTGAAAAGCTCACAATTTTAGAATGGAATTACATTAAAATGGGACACAATAAATAATTAAAGTATATTGCAGAGTATATATATATATATAAATAAAATGTATCATTTTATATTACCATCTGAAAGTGTTTAATGTCCCTTTAAAGAAGGATTGCAGTGGACTTTCTGAGTACAACAAAGCTGCTAACAACCATATATTTACAATGTAGCGATATGTAATAGCTATTAGTGTAGCATAACATATCATTAGTGAATATACTAGTCTACTTATAGTAGCTTCAATAAAAGGGACATAGAAAGCAATTTTAAACAATTTTTCAATTACTTCTGTTATTTAATTTGTATAGTTATCTGGTATCCTTTGTTGAAGAGGTAGCAATGCACTACTCAGGAGCAAGTTGTTGATTGGTGGTTGCACATATCTGCCTCTTGTCAACATATGAACTATCATTCCTGAGTATTCTGTATGTATAGCTATGAAAAACAACATATGAACTATCATTCCTGAGTATTCTGTATGTATAGCTATGAAAAACAACATATGAACTATCACTCCTGAGTATTCTGCACGTAAATCTATGAAAAATAACATATAAAATGCTTTTTTTTAACATAACATAACATATCATTCCTGGATATTCTGTATGTATAGCTATGAATCATGCACTTATATCTATGAAAAACAACATATAAAACGCTTTTTCGGATAAGTTTATTTTTTATATTTGATGCTGTTTTGCTGTCTGAAGGTTACTTTGGATATAGTGTGAAATATAATATTCATTTGTAATAAATAAATGTCAATTGTTTGCCAAACATATGTCACTCATCAAGAACAGATATGTCTCTAGTATTTCTCATTTTCTGTGAATATTCCAAAACAATCAACCATCCCTGCTCAGTACAGTAAAATGAAACACACATCTGCTACTAGTAGATTAAAAACCAAAGCATAAATAAATAAAACAAATCACTGAACCATAAATGTGAATTTAATCTTTCTGATTTTGTTCCATATAAAGAAAACCCCTTTTATGAAATAGTAACTAAAGGATTATAGCACCAGTGTTTGTACTGGGGTGTTGCAGGTGCTATCTAACTTAACTCATTACTGTAGCCCCCAAACCTTAAAGGTGCCAGCTGCACTGAATTTACAAGGTATTAAATGTTTTTCATATCCAGTGCTACAGAGTGAGGATAGATGCAAAAGGAACAGAACTTAGGTTATAAATATATAAACACAGAACAATATAACAATATATATTACGTGAGTTTCTCCATTAGTATTTGAATACAAAACAGGGGAGCAATGCACTACTCAGAGCTAGCTGAACATATTTGGTGTGCCAATGACATATGTAGCCACCAATCACTAGCTAGCTCCCAGTAGTGCATTGCTGCCTGCACCTGACCCTACACAGGTATTCTTTCAACTACCCAGGAACACAACTAGCATGTCCATAAAGCACTCCCTGAATACTACTGACACATTTCAATAGTTACATTGCTGTTTTAAGCATCAAGAACCACCAGAACCACCCAGGAACACAACTAGCATGTCCATAAAGCACTCCCTGGTGCCACCCCCATCTGGCCAGTCACAGCAATACAGCACCCTTGTACCCAGCCATCACCCAGAACCACATCATCCAACATGTTCCAAAGACTACGCAGACACAGCCCTCCTTAGACCACCCTTCTTCCTCCTCCCTGTATCTTTGTGAAGTAAAATATGGGCAATATGGAATAAAAGTACCTCTGATATGCATGAGTTATACTAACAGAAAAATAACAGCTATGACTCATATCACCTGCATTCAGCCTTAAACAAACCATTTGTCCCTAGCTGTGTACCAGAAGCAGAAGTGGCTAGTAGAATACATGCATGGCATTTATACAACTCACGTAACTATAATACACAAGGCTTTTACTAGCACCTCCATACTGTGCAGAAGTGATACCCAGTCTGGTTTTGTACTATGTACAATTTCACTTCCTACAAATGTCTGTGATTAGAGCTTAGTGCACAAATAAATGTGTTTCTTTTATCCAGATATTGGGTCACTCCTTTTATTGTGCTGTTGTCATCATTGGTTGTCCAAATGGCAGGGTGCCATATCCAAGGCTTTTATGGAAGCACTTTAATCATGTGCCAATTACAGTTACTTCCCATATCACTGATGTCATAAAAAAGGAAAAAGATTTCGCAGGGCATTTAAATTTTGGAAACATTTGCTCCTTATGTCACGCAGATCCTTAAAGACACTAAACTAGTTTTAATAGAGTTTACAAGATTCCTGAAAATAGATAGATTTAATTAAAGGGACATGAAGCTCAAATATGTTCTGTTGTCCACATAAATTAGCACCAATTAAACATGTTAAAATACATTTTGTTTCAATATGTTAATTCTGTTTGTGAACAAAAGACAATAACACTTTTATGCATTTACTTTCATGCATGCATAATATTTAAAGGGACATTGTACTCTAAAATGTTCCCAGTGTGCTCCATTTTACCTGCTGGGGTTGTTTACAAATAGTGCCTTTACCTTTAATTTGTCATTTGTAATTGCTGTTATTTCCTGCTGAAAAAAAACAACTATGAACACTTCAATACTGCCTTTTGTCTATAGTAGGGTGACCAGATGTCCCCGATTTTAGGGGACAGTCCCCGGACCAATTATGTCCCCTGAAATGTCCCTGGGAAGACGGTTGGGGCCCCGTGCATGTTAGAGGTGTTCGTGGGAAGTTGATAGATTTATCTTGTTTAGGCACTGATTAGTTGCTTAGAGCTACAGCAGCGGTTCCGCTTCCCCTGGATACTACACCGCTGGCGCTCACAACGCAACTGAAGCTTAAAGCTTCGGACCCCTCTCTATATAGATTGTGAGGTGCTGCATGGGTTTGCCAGCCCCGCTTTGCAAGGGCTCAAATGTGCAAGATAAGTTCTCATTGGTTGTTAGTTAATAGCGGAAGTATGTTATATATGTGCAGGCGCAATGGAATCGAGAGGCTGAGCCCTTGTTAGGTAGGTCTAGTATGTTAAATTGTAATGTTTAGAAGTATGTAATCTTTCTAAGATTTTGATTAGTCAAAAACTACAAAGTAGGGGTATCTTCTGGTGATTGATTTTACTAGTGGCCTATCGTCAGGCATTATTACTAAAGCAGGTAAAAGAGATGTGTATCTTTGGCTTTGAGTAATGCGTGCGTGTTAAAAACCGAAAGGGTATAGCGGTGCTTGTAGGGGTACGTTATAGTATATGTTTGACATTTTTACTTGTGTTTTTTTGGAAAAAAAGGAATTCTAGTTCTCTATCAAAGAGTAGAATCATCAAGAAATAACTTCTTTTTTTTTTTTTGTAGGTGTTTGAGCTGGTCCTATACAGGACTGGAATCCTCAACCTCAATTAATGGATCAGGCTGCTTGGAGTGGTGGTAGAATATATGGAAGCAATGTGGGAAATTTTACTTGGCCTTTTTTTTTTTTTTGAGGGGTACAAAGCAGGGATTAAACACATAAGCGGGATTTGATCTGGCCGAATAGTTTTGCAAGTGATGATTGTAGGGGCAAAATATAATTTACTGTAAGGGGTTTAAAAAAAAATGTCCCTGGATTTCATTTTAAAAATCTGGTCACCTTAGTCTATAGGGAGTTATGTAGACAATAATAATCAGCAGAAATCAATGCAAGTCTGTCAAAAGAACTGAAATAAGGGTGCAGTCTGCAGAAGCTTAGATACAAGGTTATTACAGAGGTAAACTTTGTATTAATATAACCGTGTCAGTTATACAAAACTGAGGAATGGATAATAAAGGGATTATCTATCTTTTTAAGCAATAAAAAATCTGATGTAGACTGTCCTTTTTAAGGAAAATAGTCCCTTTAAGTATGGTGACATTTACTTATGCAAGCTTCCAGTAATTGGTTAACTCGGAGCAAACCGCAAAGACTCAACCACTATACCACTATAGTCCCATCCAGATATTGACGCTCTTGTGCGTATGCTTTATTGACAGGCAAGTGCATATCAACAAATGTCTAGATCCCAATATTGCAATAAGCACATACAGAAGGTTCTGATCTCAGAGCTAATAAAGGCTAAGGAAGTAATTTTAGTTTATTTTCTATTAGACATGAACAATTGTTTAGTTACAAATGCAAATTATTTAATGAAACACGGATATTCTTTTTGTTTTCGCAAGATAAATATCCAAACGTATGTGCCATGACATTTAAAGAAAGCAAATAAATACTGATTAAATTACAATAGAGTTTAAAAATACTTACCACTATATCGCTGGAAAACCGCGCTAATCCAGACCCTTCTACACAGAACCCAGTTTAGCACGGCGGAACCCAGAGCCTGCAGTAAAGGCAAAGGTCCTTTAGGGCAGGTCACGCTAAGCCTCCTATTAGCCCCCGGGGCTCTGTGAAGAAGGGTTGGGATTAGCTCTCCAGCTATGTAACACTACAGGTGAACTATTTAACCTGTAACAAAGGTACATTCATATTAATTTAATGAAAATGAATGTAAATTTTCCGTGAATATTCAGTATTCGTTTAGTTTAAAACACAATGAATACTAAATAGAATGGCAGCTGGATATTTAGAAAACGAAATTGTCTGAATATTCGCTGTGAAGGCTCGGCCTCAGGAAAATGTTTGTGAAGTACGTGGAATTACCTAGAGTTCTGCATTGATTATTAATAGAATGTGGACTGATTTCTATCTAAGTCACAATTATAGACAAAAACAGTCAGACTAAACTAATGACAAACAGTTGTGCTTTTCAGATTTTTATTGAAGATATTGAGTAATCATTCACAGTATATGCTGGAAAAAGTAGCTAAACCCTTGAATTTAGTAACTTTAAATCCTCCTTCAACCATTCAAAACCATGATGCTGGTTCTGCTGTGGACCTTTTTCCTTCACAAATAGTGTTGTGCATCTGTCCACAGCACATTTTACCAGAAGCGTCATGGAACATCCAAGTAGTATAGAAAAAACTTGAGGTATGCTGCAATATTTTTTAGACAGCAGTGGTTTCCCTTATAGTGTACTTCTATAAATTCATTCTTGTTTAGCTGGTACTCTTGGGTTCTTTTTCACCTCTTTCATGGTTGCCGTTTTCCTCTTGGAGTGACCTTTGCAGGATGCCCACTCCTAGGGAAGACTATACAACAGTCTTGAATTTGATCAATTTGTAGACAGTTTGTCTCACCTTGGATTGATGAGCACCCAGGTATTTAGCAATGCTTTTGTGTCATTTTCATGCTTTGTCCATCTCTATCTTCTAAGGTCCCATAAAAGTAGTTGGGGTTGAGGCATGGTTCACACAAACCAATTATTATTGAGGAGAACATATGTGTCAGTAACCAGACTTTATGTAAAGGGCAGGGCACCTGTGCAACCCACACTTCTAATCTCCTTAATTGAAACACCTGACTCCAAATAGGTTTTTGAGAAGTCACTAACACAGAGGTTGACTTACTTTATCCAGTCTGCACTGTGAATGGTTACTCTATGTCTTTAGCACAAATATGAAACATACAACAGTCTGTGTGTTATTAGTTTAGTTAGTGCTTGTCTATAATTGTGACTTAGCTGAAGATCAGACCACATTATTTAAGTAATCAATGCAGAAATCCAGGAAATTACAAAGGGTTTGCCATTTTTTTCTTGTGACTGTATTGAAATAGAATAAGGGAGGTGCAGCCCCATCATAATACTGCTTTGTATGTCCCTTTAAAAACTGTTACTTCATTATGCTGTATGTACTTTCAGACAGCACTAGTCTGTGAACGTGTTCACATTCTGATTAGTGGGCGCATGTTAACTCATTTATGGCATGTATGATCTGCTTTTGACTCAGTTTGCAGCCACCTGGTTTTGCAGAAAATACTGACCTGGAATGAAAATACATCTTTATAGAAGTTAGTTTTTTACAATATTAAAACCCTATGAGCTAGATTACAAGTGGATTGCTAATTTATTGCACGCCCGCAAACGGGCAAATTCATTACAAGTTGCTGGTTATTGCTACGGCGAGCTCAGGGTAGCAATTAGCAATTAAGAAAAATAGTAGCATTCTTAAATAAAAAAACAAAACTGCATAAAGCATTTATCAGGGGTTAAAGTTGGCGGGTGTGGGGTGATAGAAAAAAAAAAAACAGCACTGAAAAGTCTTTACATTGCAGTCTATGGCAACTGTGTGTTCCCTGTAAGTATATATATATATCCTATATTATAAAAGACAAGTGTTTGTCTGAAGCCGTCATGCGCAGTACAGACAAACACTTGGCCTTAGATTCTATTCTCGCGCACCTTGGCATAGCTGACAGCTGACAGATTGGGAGCGCGAGGTACACAGCATACAAGCAGCTGTGAGATAGGGAGCGCGAGCTACTCAACAGCTGTGAGGTCTGCTGCGTGAGAAGCGGCACCCCAGACCTCACAGCTGTTTGTGGCCGACGGGAGCGTCGCGAGGGGCGTGGCCGGGCGTCACGAGGGGCGTGGCCGGGCGGGTGTTGCCGACATGGGGCGTGTCCGGGCGGGGTCCAAAGAGAAGGGGGGGGGGCAGAGAGCCAAAGAGAAGGGGGGGGGCAGAGAGCCAAAGAGAAGGGGGGGCAGAGAGCCAAAGAGAAGGGGGGGGGGGCAGAGAGCCAAAGAGAAGGGGGGGGCAGAGAGCCAAAGAGAAGGGGGGGGGCAGAGAGCCAAAGAGAAGGGGGGGGGGGCAGAGAGCCAAAGAGAAGGGGGGGGGCAGAGAGCCAAAGAGAAGGGGGGGCAGAGAGCCAAAGAGAAGGGGGGGGCAGAGAGCCAAAGAGAAGGGGGGGGGCAGAGAGCCAAAGAGAAGGGGGGGCAGAGAGCCAAAGAGAAGGGGGGGCAGAGAGCCAAAGAGAATGGGGGGGGGGCAGAGAGCCAAAGAGAATGGGGGGGCAGAGAGCCAAAGAGAAGGGGGGGGGGCAGAGAGCCAAAGAGAAGGGGGGGGCAGAGAGCCAAAGAGAAGGGGGGGCAGAGAGCCAAAGAGAAGGGGGGGGGCAGAGAGCCAAAGAGAAGGGGGGGGGGCAGAGAGCCAAAGAGAAGGGGGGGCAGAGAGCCAAAGAGAAGGGGGGGCAGAGAGCCAAAGAGAAGGGGGGGGCAGAGAGCCAAAGAGAAGGGGGGGGGCAGAGAGCCAAAGAGAAGGGGGGGGGCAGAGAGCCAAAGAGAAGTGGGGGGGCAGAGAGCCAAAGAGAAGGGGGGGGGCAGAGAGCCAAAGAGAAGGGGGGGCAGAGAGCCAAAGAGAAGGGGGGGCAGAGAGCCAAAGAGAAGGGGGGGGCAGAGAGCCAAACAGAAGGGGGGGGAGAGAGCCAAAGAGAAGGGGGGGCAGAGAGCCAAAGAGAAGGGGGGGAAGAGAGCCAAAGAGAAGGGGGGGAGAGCCAAAGAGAAGGGGGGGAGAGCCAAAGAGGGGGGAGAGAGAGAGCCAAAGAGAAGGGGGGGAGAGCCAAAGAGAAGGGGGGGAGAGCCAAAGAGGGGGGAGAGAGAGAGCCAAAGAGGAAAAAGAGCCAAAAAGGAGAGAGAGCCAAAGAGGGGGGAGAAAGAGCCAAAGAGGGGGGAGAGAGAGCCAAAGAGGGGGGGGGGGGAGAGCCAAAGGGGGGGGGGAGAGAGCCAAAGGGGGGGAGAGCCAAAGAGGGGGGAGAGAGAGAGCCAAAGAGGAAAGAGAGCCAAAGAGGAGAGCAAAAGAGGGGAGAGAGACAAAGAGGGGGGAGAGAGAGCCAAAGAAGGGGGGGCAGAGCCAAAGAGGGGGGGGAGAGCCAAAGAGGGGGGGAGAGAGCCAAAGAGGGGGGAAGAGCGCCAAAGAGGGGGGAGAGAACAAAAGAGGGGGGAGAGAGCCAAAGAGGGGAGGGGAGAGCAAAAGAGGGGGGGGGGGGAGAGCCAAAGAGGGGGGGGAGCCAAAGGGGAGGGGGGAGCCAAAGGGGAGGGGAGAGCCAAAGAGGGGGGAGAGAGAAAGCCAAAGAGGGGGGAGAGAGAGCCAAAGAGGGGGGAGAGAGAGCCAAAGAGGGGGGAGAGAGAGCCAAAGAGGGGGGAGAGAGAGCCAAAGGGGGGGGGGGAGCCAAAGAGGGGAGAGAGAGAGCCAAAGAGGAGAGAGAGCAAAAGAGGGGAGAGAGCCAAAGAGGGGGGGGGAGAGCCAAAGAGGGGGGGGGGAGAGCCAGAGGGGGGAGAGAGAGCAAAAGAAAGGATGGAGAGAGCCAAAGAGGGGAGAGAGAGAGCAAAAGAGGGGAGAGAGAGAGCAAAAGAAGGGAGAGAGAGAACAAAGGAGAGGGGGGAGAGAAAGCAAAAGAGAGGGGGGAAAGAAAGCAAAAGAGAGGGGGGAAGAGAGAGCAAAAGAAAGGGGGGAGAGAGCAAGGGGTGGGACCGCTGTTCTGAAAAAAATGGCCCGTGTACACGGGCTTTAGTACTAGTATATATATATATTTATGTGTTAATATAGCGAAAGCGATATTTTGAACTCCACTTGTAACCTGGCCCTATATGTTATAGGGTAATATAACCCTTAAAGGAACAGTCAAGTCCAAAAAAAATCTTTTATGATTCAAATAGGGCATGTAATTTTAAACAACTTTTCAATTTACTTTTATAACCAATTTTGCTTTGTTCTCTTGGTATTCTTAGTTGAAAGCTAAACCTAGGAGGTTCATATGTTAATTTCTTAGACCCTGAAGGCCGCCTCTGTTTTTGACAGTTTTTCACCACCATAGGGCGTTAGTTCATGTGTTTCCTATAGATAACATTGAGCTCATCCACTTGAATTTACCCAGGAGTGAGCGCTGATTGGCTAAAATGAAAGCCTGTCAAAAGAACTGAAATAAGGGGGCAGTCTGCTGAGGCTTAGATACAAGGTAATTACAGAGGTAAAACGTGTATTATTATAACTGTGTTGGTTATGCAAAACTGGGGAATGGGTAATTAAGAGATTATCTTTTTTTTTAAAACAACAAAAAATCTGGTGTTGACTGTCCCTTTAAGAATGTCATGTTTCATAGTGTTCCCTTAAAGGGACCGTGAAATCTAAATTAAACTTCAATGGATTGGATACACCTTGACATTTTAAACAACTTTCCATTTCACTACTTCTGTTATCAATTGTCCTTAGTTTTTTGGTATCCTTTGTTATAGAGTAATCTTAGGTGAACACAGGAGCATGCGCATATCTCTAGCCATGTGCAACATTGTTTATTGCAATGTTATACATAGTTACAAACTCTGTTTCCATAGACTGCTAAAGACATGTGCACGCTCCTGAGCTCCTATTAGACTACCTAGCTTTACTCTTCAACAAAAGATATCAATAGAACAAAGCAAATTTGATAGCAGAAGTAAATAGAAAAGTTGTTTTTAAATCACATGTTCTATATGAATTCCAGCGCTGCGGAATCTGTTGGCGCTCTACAAATACCTGATAATAATATGAATCATGAACGTTTCATGTTGACTTTACTGTCCATTGAATCACATGAAGAGTTAAATGCATCTTATGAATGACAGTAACTCATTATGGGTTAAGATTTCCCCTAAACGTTGGTATAAATGTTGCTCAGGCCTCTGGCTAAATATCATCACAGTAAATCAGTCAGAATACAGGGATATTTCAGTTGAATATTTGCATTTCATTCATCCTTATCTTTTCTTTGGTGCTTTGGATGTAAAATGTATTTTTATTGCCTGCTGGAATAGTCATTTGTTCTTCATTATAAGAAGAATTTGTTGGAAATCGTCCTCTATTCCCACATGTCTACATTGGATATACGTTTTCACAGTACAACAGTTTTCAGTTTTGGTAAAAATGTCCTGAATTTTTAATGTTGAGTTTAATGAGAGTATTTTGCTCATCTTTTATTAGTAGGTTATATATTCTTTTCAAACAAATACTTTAAAGAAATAGTGACATCATTTTATGTCAATAACTAATCTGCCTTTATATACTGTATATGCCATACACTTCCACGCTGTACAAACATGATCATTTTGAGTAGATTTTACATAATTTTTTTTTTAGTTCAGAGTAAGTATCTGTCAGGCTATGTGTTTATCTACTTGTATGCCTGTCTATTCATCTCCCATTGTTATAATATAAAACACATACCAGCAGGGTGAAGTCAGGACAGTCCAAGGGCAGTACAATGAATAAATATTCTATTTGAGAAACACATCTGTAGTTAGGTAAAGTAGATAACATCAGTAATACTCAAAAGGCGTTTCAATTGATATTTCCCTGGACTACAAAACAATGCACATTGTACTATAAAATAACTGTTTTAAATGTTTTAACTCCTCATGCCTTTATGACCTAGGTATACATCACACAGTATTTTTTTCTGTTTACTGTACTGATGTAGTACCTACATCCAGCACAGAGGCACAGGTTGCAGTCCCGCTGTCAACTTTGGCAGTGAGATCCGCAACCTGTGAGCAGAAAGCATCTGCCTTCATATGGTAAGGGAGCACTGATTGTGTGTAGATGATCCATTTATATAGCCCATCTGGAGGTTTTTTTTGTAAAAATATATAGTTTTGCTTATTTTTAACATTGTGCGGATTCTCAGACTCCTAACCATGCCCCAAAGTTCTATATGTATATTGATGTCTACAGGACTCCTGGTTGTGTAATGGGTCTTTTCATATGCGAGGGGAGTGTCTGCCTTCCCTGCTTTCCCAGCCCCTTTCACTGGGTGTCCCAGCCTAACCTGTTCAACAGTGATACACTGAAGCTTCTAAGTACATTTTTAAAAGGTTTTATATTGGATTATTAGATCAGTATCTGTGTATATTCTTCTTTATAGTAGTGTCTATTACATGCAGTTATATGAAAATGTGTGTATACTGTTCCTTTAAGGAATCCTAATCTGTGTCTAATAATACAACATTTCTAAACACCTTCCATGTTTTAGAACAAACAATAAATAGCAATTAGTGATGTTTGCACAATGGATAATATTGTTAAAAGCATTCTTGCAAAACTGCCGTCATATAGTGCTTTTAGACACGTGCATATTCCTGAGCCTAACTACCTGCTTTTTAACATAGGATAACAAGACATTTAAGTAAATTTCATAATAGATATAAATTGAAAATGTTTTTAAATTGTATGCTCATTCTGAGTCATAAAAGAAAAATGTATTGTTCAAATAGAACATGCAGTTTTAGTCACTATTTCAATTTAGTTCCAATTATCAAATCTACTTTGTTCTCTTGCTATCCTTTGATTAAAAGTAGGTATTAGAATGCACTAGCTGTTGAATGGAGCTAGCTGTTGATTGGTGGCTTCACACATTTGTCTCTTGTCATTGGCTGCCTGCTTTCCCTCGCACAGCCTATCCAGCTATGGCTAAAGTGCAGGACACTAAGATGCTACAATATCCAACATTTCCACAATCAGACATATGTGCCAAGCCCACACCTCAGGGGTCACATTTTTACAACGGATGACCACACTTCCCAATGTTTACTGGAGGCTTTCTGGGCCTGGGAGGTGAAAGGGACTTGTTGGCTGTAGCTCAGGTATTTTATAGCTGATACACAACCAGAGGAATGGAGAAGAAGGTGTGTCATTTTCTGAGTTTAGGTGTGTCATGTGTGTGGTTAGCCAGAGTCCGGGAGTTGTCGGCAGAGGTGTAACTAGAAACCTCAAGATCCTGGTGTAAAAATCTATGAAGTGCCCCCCCTTCATATATACACACACATACATACGGACACACCCATACATACATATACACATACAAAGAAACATTCTCACACAGAAACTCTCAGGCACACACATAAAAACATTATAATAACACAAACACACCATTTCTCTCTCTCTCTCACACACAAACACTCACAAATAAAACACACACACACACACATAAACACTTACACGCACACAAAGAAACACTCAGACACACTCACATACAGAAACACTTACACACACACAGAAACACACACACACAGAAACACTCACACACACACACGCACATAGAAACACTCACACACACACAGAAACACACACACAGAAACACTCACACACACACAGAAACACTCACACACACATAGAAACACTCACACACACAGAAACACTCACACACACACACAAAGACACTCAAACAGAAACACTCTCACCCAGAAACACTCACATAGCCCCTCCCAGTACCTTATACAAAGATATATACTATTATAGAGAGGTTCCCTCTACCTTACACTTAAAATTCTCTGTAGCAACTTATTTGCAGATATATAATGCTGTAGAGGAGTTCCCAGAAAGCTTTATATACAGATATAATATACTACAGAGAGGTTCCCTTTTCTTTACACAAACACAAAGCTATAAATACAGATATATAATACTATAGCAGTTCCCTGTTACTCACACACAAACGTCTGCCTCCCAAATAACTTATAAACAGATATATTGTTATAGAGAGGTTCTCTTTGTAACCCCCTCCCCCCCAGTACACTATATAAAGGAATATAGTACAGAGAGGTTCCCTCTGCCTCATACAGACAAAGCCCTCCTCCCCAGTACTCTATATACAGATATATAGTATAGGGAGGTTTCCTCTGCCTCATACAGACAAAGCCCCCCTCCCCAGTACACTATGGGGCCAATTTATCAGTCAAGCTGCTTATTCCACGCAAGCCTTCAGGCTTGCCGGAAACAGGAGTTAAAGGGACAGTCTACAACAGAATTTTTATAGTTTAAAAAGATGGATAATCCCTTTATTACCCATTCCCCAGTTTTGCATAACCAACACGTTTATATTAATATACGTTTTACCTCTGTGATTACCTTGTATCTAAGCCTCTGCAGACTGCCCCCTTATCTCAGTGCTTTTGACAGACATGCAGTTTATCCAACCAGTGCAGACTCCTAAATAACTCCACGGAGTGAGCACAATGTTATCTTTATGACACACATGAACTAGTACTGTCTAACTGTGAAAAACTTTCAAAATGCTCTGAGCTAGGAGGCGGTTTTCAATGGTTTAGAAATCAGTTTGAGGCTACGTAGGTTTAGCTTTTAATAAAATACCACCAAGGGAACAAAGCAAATTGGATGATAAAAGAAAATTGGAATGTTGTTTACAATTGCATGCCCTATCTGAATCATAAAAGTTTAATTTTGACTAGACTGTCCCTTTAAGAAGCTCCTTAACTCGTCTGCCACCTCTGAGGCGGCAGACAGCAATCATCCTGATCGGATATGATCAGGATGTTTGACACCCTCTGCTAGCGGCCGCAAATGTGCACTGCAGGGGGCGGAATTGCACAAGCATTTCACTAGAAATGCTTGTGCAATGCTAAATGCCAACAGCGTATGCATGATTAACAACAAGTAAAATGTTACTATGTAAGTGCTAACCAGAGATCCTGATATTGTGCTTATCTTGCACTGCATGATTAACAACAAGTAAAATGTTACTATGTAAGTGCTAACCAGAGATCCTGATATTGTGCTTATCTTGCACTGCATGATTAGCAAGAAGTAAAATGTTACTATGTTAGCGCTAATCAGGGATCCTGATATTGTGCTATTCTTGCACTGCATGATTAGCAACAAGTAAAATGTTACTATGTTAGCGCTAACCAGAGATCCTGATATTGTGCTATTCTTGAGCTGCATTAGCAACAAGTAAAATGTTACTATGTAAGTGCTAACCAGAGATCCTGATATTGTGCTATTCTTGAGCTGCATGATTAGCAACAAGTAAAATGTTACTATGTTAGCGCTAACCAGAGATCCTGATATTGTGATATTCTTGCACTGCATGATTAGTAGCAAGTAAAATGTAACTATGTTAGCGCTAACCAGAGATCCTGATATTGTGCTATTCTTGCACTGCATGATTAGTAGCAAGTAAAATATAACTATGTTAGCGCTAACCAGGGATCCTGATATTGTGCTATTCTTGCACTGCATTAGCAACAAGTAAAATGTTACTATGTTAGCGTTAAGCAGAGATGTAGGACTGGTGAGGTCATGTAGCCAGAAGGGACAGAGATAATAAAATCGTATTATAGCTACCTAGTGAGCTGTGATGTGAGTTATCAGCTGAGTGAGGTAGTTTGACAGCTAACAGGAACAGCTTATTGTCTGGTGTGGAAGCGCAGGATGTAAACCTGCACTGGTTGTTTTTAGTTATGCTCCTCATGAAACATCATTCTGAAGGTGCGCACAACATCTCTCCGCAGGCCCCCCAGAAATTGGGGCCCTGTGCAACTGCGGTCCCTGTGAGCCCTATAGCTATGCCCCTGGTTGTGGGTGCAGCTGGGGCAGTTACTGGTGTTATTTTGGAAACAGGTACTTTTGCCCTGAGGGGGAACCAGCAGGAGAGGTAGTGGAGCAGAACTTTATGCTTGTGACAATCCTGCAATGTAAGAGAAGGTTTGGAAGTTGTGGGTAACAAATTCCTAAGTCAATTATACAATGGGACAGGATGCCAGAACCAGGGACTGTCCCTGGAAAATCAGGACAGTTGGCAAATATTCACATCTGTGAAAAAGTCTGTATGTTTGACATCATTTCTTGAATAAAATTTCTCAAATACAAAAAAAATGATAAATACATTTTTCATGTCCCTGTTGTAGACTAACTGTACACAAGCCCCTTAAATGTGTTTCAAATGATCCAATGGTGTGTTAATTGTTACAAATAGGTCATTTACCTTTATTCTGCTGCTTTTGCTTATTTTTAGATTGAAAATGTAAATACTGCAGCATTGGCTACAGAAACACTATGTATACAAGAGGCATGACAAGAAATGACAATCCCATTTGGACCAGGGCCGGACTGGAAACAAAAAGCATCCCTGGAAAAATATGAAGACCAGCCCTATTTTCTGTTGAGTCAGTAGATTGCACATGTTCCATTTTATCAAAGGTGATTACTGAGATACTCCTTCCCCCAATATTTATTTCAGATTTAAATGATATTACTTTGTATTAAATTAAAGTGCCACATTGTTGTTATATAGGCACCCTACAACTAAACTGCCTCTATTGATCACCCCTTTAAATTGTAGCTTTCCAGCTCCAGCTGCTGCAGCCCACTGGGAAATGTCCTGGTATCCTGGTAGGCCAATCCGGTCTTGATTGGGACTGGGAAGATATGCACCAAAATGTTAAATTTAAATTGCTCTTTTTAAGTAGGGATTAGTGTATAAGAAAAAGATAAGATACGGATGTATTTGTGTATAGAGAGAAAGATAAGATAAGAAGGTCTGCTACAAACCCCCAGCTATTTCATATGCATAAAGAAACAAAATGGAGCAACTCCTCATGCATTTTATTCTCTGCAACTGGTATAACAAGTCATTGGAAACATTTAGAGGAAACCAATTTTGCAGAAGACTGTCCCTTTAAATATCCACTGATTGATGCCTACAGGGGAGGTATCTGAGTTGTACTGCACCATCAGCTAATAATGCCACCTATAACTACACCAGCTCTATTACAACAGGTACATCTGGCCAGAGACCCCCACTTATCATTCCTTTATAGCTTTATAGGATAGGCATTAGCTTAATTAGTTTAAGGCTATAAAAATCTGACAACTTTATTCTCAACTAACGATTTAGCAACACTGCATTTATCTATTAATAGCAATTGCTCTGGGCATGCTGAAATTAGATCCTTAAGCAGCAAGTTCAAAGAGAGTCTTATCAGCTGCAACAGGAAGAGCATTAACTCTACTACTGCCAGGGATAGCATCAGCGTGTTTGTGTTTAAAGGGACATCAAGCTTGTTATTTTTATATTTGAATACTATGTATCAGTATTTAAACACTAGCGGCTAGATTACGAGTTTTGTCGGTAAAGCCGCGCGGTGCTAACGAGCCTTTATTTTTCAGCGCTCACTTAAAACAACGCTGTTATTACGAGTTTTCTGAATGGCTGCTTTAGCCTCAGAAAAGTGAGCGTTGAGCAAAATTTAGCTCCACATCTCACCTCGATACCAGCGTTGCTTAAGTCAGCGGTGAGCTGGCTAAACGTGCTCATGCACAATTTCCCCATAGGAAACAATGGGGCTGAGCCGGCTGAAAAAAACCCTAACACCTGCAAAAAAGCAGCGTCCAGCTTCTAACGCAGCCCCATTGTTTCCTATTGGAAAATAAAAAATATGTCTACACCTAACACCCTAACATAAACCCCGAGTCTAAACACCCCTAATCTTACACTTATTAACCCCTAATCTGCCGCCCCGACATCGCCAACACGTACATTATACTATTAACCCCTAATCTGCCACTCCGGACACCGCAGCAACCTACATTATACTTATGAACCCCTAATCTACTGCCCCCAACATCGCAGAACCCTACATTATATTATTAACCGCTAATCTGCCGCTCCGGACACCGCCTCAACCTACATTATATTTATTAACCCCTAATCTGCTGCCCCCAACGTCGCCACAACTATAATAAAGTTATTAACCCCTAAATCTAAGTCTAACCCTAAACCTAACCCCCCCTAATTTAAATAAAATTTAAATAAATCTAAATTAAATTACTAATATTAACTAAATTATTCCTATTTAAAACTAAATACTTACCTATAAAATAAACCCTAATATAGTTACAATATAACTAATAGTTACATTGTAGCTATTTTAGGATTTATTTTTATTTTAAAGGCAACTTTGTATTTATTTTAACTAGGTACAATAGTTATTAAATAGTTATTAACTATTTAATAACTACCTAGCTAAAATAAATACAAATATACCTGTAAAATAAACCCTAACCTAAGTTACAATTACACCTCACACTACTCTATAATTAAATTAATTACCTAAACTACCTACAATTAAATACAATTAAATTAAATAAACTAAATTACGAAAAAAACACACTAAATTACTGAAAATAATAAAGAAATTACAAATTTTTAAACTAATTACACCTAATCTAATTCCCCTAATAAAATAAAAAATCCCCCCAAAATAAAAATAATTCCCTACCCTATACTAAATTACAAATAGCCCTTAAAAGGGCCTTTTGCGGGGCAATGCCAATAGAATGCAAGCTCAATCCTATTGGCTGATTGGATCAGCCAATCGGATTGAAGTTCAATCCGATTGGCTGATTGCATCAGCCAATAGGATTTTTCCTACCTTAATTCCGATTGGCTGATAGAATCCTATCATTCGATTGGAATTCAAGGGACGCCATCTTGGATGACGTCACTTAAAGGAACCTTCATTCAGTCTTCAGCCGTGGACAGAAGAGGATGCTCTGCGTCGGATGTCTTCAAGATGGACCCGCTCTGGAAGGATGAATTAAGATAGAAGATGCAGCATGGATGAAGACTTCTGCCATCTGGAGGACCTCTTCTGCCCCGATCGGATGAAGACTTCTGCCCCTCTGGAGGACCACTTGTGCCCGGCTGGGTGAAGACGGCTCAAGGTAGTGTGATCTTCAGGGGGTTAGTGTTAGGTTTTTTTTAAGGGGGGTTTGGGTGGGTTTTATAGTAGGGTTGGGTGGTGGGTTGTAATGTTGGGGGGTGGTATTGTATTTCTTTTTTTACAGGTAAAAGAGATGATTACTTTGGGGCAATGCCCCGCAAAAAGCCCTTTTAAGGGCTATTTGTAATTTAGTATAGGGTAGGGAATTTTTTTTATTTTAGGGGGATTTTTTATTTTATTAGGGGGATTAGATTAGGTGTAATTAGTTTAAAAATTTGTAATTTCTTTTTTATTTTCAGTAATTTAGTGGGGGTTTTTTCTCGTTATTTAGTTTATTTATTTTAATTGTATTTAATTGTAGGTAGTTTAGGTAATTCATTTAATTATAGAGTAGTGTTAGGTGTAATTGTAACTTAGGTTAGGGTTTATTTTACATGTATATTTGTATTTATTTTAGCTAGGTAGTTATTAAATAGTTAATAACTATTTAATAACTATTGTACCTAGTTAAAATAAATACAAATGTAACTACAATGTAGCTATATTAGGGTTTATTTTATAGGTAAGTATTTATAGGTAAGTATTTAGTTTTAAATAGGAATAATTTAGTTAATATTAGTAATTTAATTTAGATTTATTTAAATTTTATTTAAATTAGGGGGGGTTAGGTTAAGGGTTAGACTTAGGTTTAGGGGTTAATACATTTGATATAGTAGCGGCGACGTTGTGGGTGGCAGATTAGGGGTTAATAAATGTAGGTAGGTGTCGGTGATGTTAGGGATTAGCAGATTAGGGGTTAATAAAATTTAACTAGTGTTTGCGAGGCGGGAGTGCGGCGGTTTAGGGGTTAATACATTTATTAAAGTGGCGGCGATGTCCGGTCGGCAGATTAGGGGTTACATTTTTTTATCATAGTGTTTGCGATGTGGGGGGGCCTCGGTTTAGGGGTTTATAGGTAGTTTATGGGTGTTAGTGTACTTTGTAGCACTTTAGTTAAGAGTTTTATGTTACGGCGTTAGCCCATAAAACTCTTAACTACTGACTTTTAAATGCGGTAGGAGTCTTGACAGGAGAGGGTCTACCGCACACTTCTTCCAAGACTGGTAATACCGGCGTTAGGCAAATCCCATTGAAAAGATAGGATACGCAATTGACGTAAGGGGATTTGCGGTAGCCTCGAGTCGCGGAAGAAAAGTGAGCGGTACACCTGTACCTGTCAGACTCGTAATACCAGCGGGCGTTAAAAGCAGCGTTGGGACCTCTCAACGTTGCTTTTTAAGGCTAACGCCAAACTCTAATCTAGCCGTTAATGACAAAATATCTGCATACAACCCCCACCCAGAGAAAAAAAACATTTTTAAAAGCATTTAAAAGACTCATTTTCTTACTTAAATTTGCAGTTTTGCAGTAAAGGGACACACCCTTTAATTTCTATCTTTTTTTTCCTGCGGCCAATTAGTGATAGATATACATGAGAACCTGCATTGATCAAGCAATCACTGTACATCACGTAGCAAGGTCATTGTTCTAAATGAGGGGGAAAAAAACCTTAGATTGAAATTGCAAGACAACAGATAGAAAGTTATTTCACTTTGCATAATTTAGCATTTTTTTTAGGAATTCCATTTTGAGTTTAATGACACAATTTATGTTCTAAATGTGAAATTCCCACTTAAAGGGACAGTCTATACATAATTTATATTGTTTAAAAAGATAAATAATATTTATTATCCATTCTCCAGTTTTGCATAACCAACATAGTTATAATACACTTGTTACCTGTGTGATTATCTTGTATCTAAGCCTCTGTCCACTGCCCCCTTATTTTAGTTCCTTTGACAGACTTGCATTTTAGCCAGTCAGAACTGACTCTTAAATAACGCCACAGGAGTGAACTATTCTTACACTCACCCAGGTCTCCTGTTTATTTTGATTCAAGTAATTATGAATAATGTATTCAAAGAAACATGTGTGAGCCCCAACATCAGCATAACAAAATGAGACCAACAGATACTACCAGAGTATCGGTATTACTATATTTCTATAGATAGTGAGTAATAAAAGTCCCTTAAAAATCTCCAGAACACCCAAAGTAGAACAAATGCTGGCACCAGAACAGACTAAGGAAAACTCATTTGAAAGAGCAGGATTGCTGTTTTCAAATAATGGGTCTCAAATTTATCTATGTATTTAAAGTAATGGCAAAGTCTCCTCTTTTTAAAATCAGATACAGAATGTTAGTGATATTTGAATATGCCGTATAACTTACTTTTTAATATAGATATGAAATTCAAATACTCCGCTGCCCACTTCAAAAATACATTTTTCTGTGAGCTAAAGATTTGAATTGTTCTCCAATCAGCGCTCTAGATACAACAAAAGTGCCAAATGGAGAGAGTGCTAATTGGACAACAATTGAAACCCTTAGCTCACAGAAAAAGTGACTTTTGAAGTGGGCGGTGGAGCTCAGGGTATTTGAATATCTACATTAAAAAGTTATAGCGCATCTTCATTACCACTGATGAATTAAACTCCATCTATAATATCACTAACATTCTGGATTTGTTTTTGTAAAGGGGACAGTTTACCATCACTTTAAGGGATTCCCCATCCCTCTATGTTGTTTCATTTGTCTGTGGTTCTGTCACGTGATTACTGTTGTCACAGTGATCAGAGGATAGCCTCCCTGTCAGTGGGGATAAAGATATGGTCTCGAAAAGTCTTCTGCTCCAGTCTCAGACTTATTGTCAGAGAAATTCTTGAAACAACGAGAGTCAAGCCAAAATTAAACTGTCATGATTCATATAGGGCATGCAATTTTTAACAACTTTCCAATTTACTTATCTTCAAATTTGTGTTGTTCTCCTGGTATTCTTTGTTGAAGGCTAAACCTAGGTAGGCTCATATGCTAATTTCTAAGCCATTGAGAGCAACCTCTTATCTCAGTGCATTTTATTATCTTTTCACAGTCAGACAGTGCTAGTTCATGTGTGCCATATAGATACCATTGTGCTCACTCCTGTGGAGTTATTTATAAGTTAACACTAACTGGCTAAAATGCATGTTTGTAAAAAAGCACTGATAAAAGGGGGTAGTATGCAGAGGCTTAGATACAAAGTAATCACAGAGGTAAAAAGTATATTGATATAACTGTGTTGGTTATGCAAAATGGGGAATGGGTAATAAAGGGATTATCTATGTTTTTAAACAATAATAATTGTCAAGTAAACTGTCCCTTTAATCCATCTGCTATTGTTAATTTGTCACATATTTCCATTAAACATAAAACTTGTTTACCCTTAATGTTTTTCCAGGGACTTGTTATACCGTCCTTAGGGTATACAATGCATGGTCATTTAGGTTTATTTTTATATAAAAAATAGCAGGACTGAGCATAAAAGAAAGAACAGACATCATTATCTAATTATCTACTCAAAAATACCTAATTGTATATATTTGTCTATACACAAAGGCTGATACTAAGAGGCCCATTTATTAAGCTCTAAATGGAGCTTGAGTGCCCGTGTTTCTGGTGAGTCTTCAGACTCGCCAGAAACAGCAGTTATGAAGCAGCGGTCTAAAGAACATTGCTTTTCTGTGATCTGGTGTGATTTCACTAAAATCCTGTGAGATCTGAGGATGCACGCTTCCTTGCAAATCCTGGGACTAGCATCCTGATTGGATGCTAAATACATTTAGGGATGAGGCTATTGAGGAAATTTTGAGGTAAAATATCTTCCTTTTTTACATAAAGATGTTCAGGTGATATTTTGTAGTCAGCTTTTTACAGCTATGCTGCATCAAGTAGAGAAAATTATATAGTGCAATGTCCCTTTAACTGAATACAGTGAAACAGCACATTGTCAGCAGAAAGGAGACCACTTTCCTTAATGCAATTAAACAACTGTCTGCATTTGGCATCTCAAGAGCCTCTTCAGCATGAATTTTTTTGTTCTTCCTCTAAACTGCAGCCAAATGTTCAGAGCTATTGTCATGTGAGGGGAACATACCAACAGCATATGCTACACATACAGTGTCCCAGGAAAACCTGAACATAGATGAATAAAAAAACTTATAAAGAATCAATAAACACCTTGAGATTGCAACACAGAATGATATTTATGCAGACTACAATCAGTTTGCAATATACTTTCATTGTTCCTTTTTCTGCCTTTTCTTGTAATATAGGTCTGGAGATTGTGGCTTTTTGAGTTCTAAGAAGTGCACACGGCAAGCTTCAAAAGCCTAACCACCATAATTAGCATCAGCAGAAATGATAAGATAAGAACTGCAAAACAAAGCATGTTTTGTTAACATAATGACTGTGGCTTGCTACTCTATAAACCCAGATTGGCTCCTGCAAATCATACAAGTCCTTTGTGGTGTTTGGCTGTTGAAAAACAGTTGCAGCAAACACAATGTTAATCAAATAAAAAAATATTTCACACTGACTTAATGTAGTCATTTTTTGCAGAATAATTTCATAACAGCAATGTGTTTACTGTCCCTTTAAACATTTCAAGTTTATAAAAGATCTCCAGAAGAGGCTTGGAACTGTTCAAATGGACACATGGTCGAAACAATACAACTTACAAAGACATCATCTTGCAACATTATTTGTAGCTTTGTTATACAACACACTGCTGCCTTAGATCACTAAAGACACGTGCACACTCCTGAGCTCTTATGAGCCTAACTAGTTTGACTCTTCAATAAAAGATACCAAGAGATTGAGGCACATTTTAAAACAAAAGTAAATGGGAAAGTTGTTTAAAATTGCATGCTCTATCATAAAAGTTTAATTTTGATGTTACTGTACCTTTAAAAGTCACTCTTTCATGCAATAAAAATAAAATAATTGGTGTCCTATTATGTGCAAAGTATGATAAAAACCTTCAATGAGAGATTTAGAAAGGCATATGAAACCCAAAAATGAGATCCAGACAGAGCATCCAATTTTTAAAAAAAGTTTCCAATTTACTTCTATTGTGATATTTGCTTTATTCTCATGATATTCTTTGTTGAAGAATAGGTAGGCATCTGGAGCACAACATGGAAGGAAATAGTGTTGCCATATAGTGCTCTTGAAAATGGATAACATTCTGGCAAAACTGCTGCAGACACATGCACGCTCCTGAGCGTATGACCCTGCTTTTCAACAAAGAATACCAAGAGAACTAAGCAAATTCGATTATAGAAGTAAGTTAGAAAGTTGTTTAAAATCACATGCTCTATCTGAATCATGAAGGAAATATGTTGGGTTCATACCCTTTTAAGCTGGTGATAAAAACATTTTTTGAAATAAAAGAAACACCAGAACAAGATGGAGGGCAGGAGTAATTTGCAAAAGGAAATCATTACAGAAAGAGTCACTGACTTAGAGACTTCCAATAAAGAAGGGAGGTTAGGGGCATAGACTGTAAGCAAATTCAAGAATGCCTGAGATAAGCATGAGGCTATTGTCAGAACTAATTAAAGGGAAATAAAAGTCTATAATGTGTTATAGCATTTTTTTAGTACACTTTTGTTTGTGTATAACTATGTGCAAACAAGGTCAAACACATAGTTAAACTCAGCTCCAGAGCATTAATGTGCTACTGGGATCTAGCTGAACACATGTGGAGAGTCAATGACATGAGGCATATGTGTGTAGCCACCAATCACCAGCTAGCACCAAGTAGTGCTTTGCTGTTGGCGATGTGTGCATATTATTTTTTTTAACAAAGCAAACAAAGAAATCAAAGTAAATTGAAAAGCCTCTTATATTGACAAGCTCTGTCTGAACCATGGATGATTAATTATTTCATGTCTCTTTAACCCATGAACATCACAAGGAAATATTGGTAAACTCAATAGAGCTTCTGATTCTTATCTATATTTTTATGTAACATTTTTTTCTAAAGTAACAACCTTTAAAAACACCTTAGCAATGTTTTGCATATTCTGAAGAGCTGCTGAAATGTTAAAAATGTTGATCTTTCCACAAAAGAGGAGATTTTGAAAAGAACGAGTATAAAACTTTGTACTGGTGGCACTGATAATAAATCACGCTCATGTAATTCTGCGCTTAAAGGGACATGAAACCAAAACTTTTTCTTTCATGATTTTGATAGATCATATAATTTTAAACAACTTTCTAATTTACTTCTATTATCAAATGTGCTTCATTCTCTTTGTATCCTTTGTTGAAGGTGCAGCAACTACTGAGAGCTAGCCGAATACATTGGGTGAGCCAATGACAAGAGGCATATAAGTGCAGCCACCAATCGGCATCTAGCTCACAGTTGTGCATTGCTGCTCCTAAGTCTATCTAGATATGATCTTCAACAAAGGGTACCAAGATTAAAGATTATATTATAGAAGTAAATTGGAAAGTTGTTTAAAATCCCTTGCTCTTTATCACTGGTTTTTAAATCCCCCTAACATGCCAGATTTTCAGGATTAACTTGGATGAGAGCAGGTAAAACAACCATGTTTATTAATCAGCTGATTATTTCACCTGCGCTCCAGTTCAGATATCCTGAGAATCTGGCCTGTTGGGGAGGCATGAGGACAGGTTTGAAAACCAGTGCACTATGAATCATGAAAAAAATGGGTTTATGTCCCTTTAAGATGGATCACATCAAGGTACAATCTGCTCTCAAAAGAGATAGGAAGTGCTGATTTATTTCAAACTCGGTAGATTCAAAACAAATCAAGCAGCCTAAGGTGTCCACTTCATATGAGTACGTTGCAGCGGTGCTGCACACACATACCGTGAGAATCTAAACATAATGAGAGGCAGATAGGTAGGGCACTGGATTAAATCCAATCATAAACATTTAGGGGTAGATTTATTAACTGTCGGGCGGACATAATACGCTGTAGCGTATCATGTCCGCCCGACAACGCTAAATGCCGACACCATACGCTGTCGGCATTTAACATTGCACAAGCATTTCTAGTGATATGATTGTGCAATGTTGCCCCTGTACATTCGCAGCCAATCGGCCACTAGCAGGCGTGTCAATCATCCCGATTGTATCCGATCCGGATAATTGCAGTCTCAATTACGGCTCAATGGAAACCAGCCCTTAGTCGGGATGGTTTGTGGTGCAGTATCCCTCACGCAAGCAGCTACTGCATGTTAACAAGCAGCAGTCTTTAATCATCTGCTTCCTAACCTCTCCATCACCTTACAGATGACCGATGTAAAACATCTAAAGCAGGCTGCACAAGTCATTGCTCCTGCGGGCTGTAAAAACTGCATCACTCACACCAAAAGTGGGCAGACAGGTTACCTACTTGGAAACATTAACCACACACATGTTGATAAATGGGACGCATTTTAGCAAGATGACCACTATGGTTATTACGTAGCACTGTTTATGGATCTTCAATAAGGTTTTCAGCCTGAGAGAATTAGCAGAAAGCCGGGTAAGGAAGAGGTGATATATTTGCTCTGCATATTGGTCAGTAGAAAACGTATCTTAAGTAACCGCGCAGGATGTCTACCGTACTACTGACACAAGCAGTTTCACACATACAGGAATAGGTGATGAGACCACAGAGAGACCATCAGTATTAATAATATAGAATACATTTACATTAGATACAAGGTTCACAATTGTACTATTCACATAATAAAATAAGTTCTTACTTTTTCATCCCTGAAACCTTTAAAGGGACAGTAAAGTCAAAATGAAACTTTCATGGTCTAGACGGAGCATGCAATTTTAAACTTTCCAATGTACTTCTGTTATCAATTTTGCTTTGTTCTCTTGTTATTATTTGTTGAAGAGTAAACATATGTGGACTCATAGGACTCCGGGAGAGTACACGTGTCTTTAGCCTATGGAAGTAGTGTTTGCCACATAGTTTTTAAAAATGCTATAAAATAACGCGGTTATATTAATATAATTTTTACCTCTGTGATTACCTTGTATTTAAGCCTCTGCAGACTGCTCCTTATCTCAGTTATATTAATATACTTTTTACCGCTGTGATTACCTTGTATCTAAGCCTCTGCAGACTGCCCCCTTATCTCAGTTATATTAATATAATGTTTACCTCTGTGATTACCTTGTATCTAAGCTTCTGCAGACTGCCACCTTATTTCAGTTCTTTGACTGACTTGCATTTTAGCCAATCAGCATTGAATCCTAGGTAACTCCACAAGAGTGAGCACAATGTTATCTATATGGCACACATGAAATAGTACTGTCTAGCTGTGAAAAGCTAATAAAATTCACTGAGATAAGAGGCGGCCTTCAACGGGTTAGAAACTAGCATAAAACCTACCTAGGTTTAGCTTTCAACCAAGAAAACCAAGAGAACAAAACAAATTTGATGATAAAAGTAAATTGTAAAGTTACATTTAAAATTACATGCCATATCTCAATCATGTTTAATTTTGAATAGACTGTCCATTTAAGGTAAGGATTACAATATATAACACTGTTACAAACATTGTTGCACTTTCCATAAACTATCATGGAAAAGGTCAAGTTTTAAATAAGGAGCTATACAGTAAGTACAAGCAGACAGTTATATGCAAGCTATACAGTAAGTACATGCAGTTATATGCAAGCAATACAGTAAGTACATGCCGACAGTAATGAACAAGCTATACAGTAAGTACATGCAGACAGTTATATGCAAGCTATACAGTAAGTACATGCCGACAGTAATGAACAAGCTATACAGTAAGTACATGTAGACAGTAATGAACAAGCTAAACAGTAAGTACATGCCGACAGTAATGAACAAGCTATATAGTAAGTACATGCAGTTATGTGCAAGCAATACAGTAAGTACATGCCGACAGTAATGAACAAGCTATACAGTAAGTACATGCAGTTATGTGCAAGCAATACAGTAAGTACATGCAGTTATGTGCAAGCAATACAGTAAGTACATGCCGACAGTAATGAACAAGCTATACAGTAAGTACATGCAGACAGTTATATGCAAGCTATACAGTAAGTACATGCAGACAGTTATATGCAAGCTATACAGTAAGTACATGCAGACAGTTATATGCAAGCTATACAGTAAGTAGATGTAGACAGTTATGAACAAGCAGGCGCTGGGCAAGCTATACAGTAAGTACATGCCGACAGTTATGAACAAGCAGGCCCTGTGGAAGCTATACAGTAAGTACATGCCGACAGTTATATGCAAGCTATACAGTAAGTACATGTAGTTATGTGCAAGCTATACAGTAAGTACATGCAGACAGTTATATACAAGCTATACAGTAAGTACATGCAGACAGTTATATGCAAGCTATACAGTAAGTACATGCAGACAGTTATGAACAAGCAGGGTCTGGGCAAGCTATACAGTAAGTACATGCCGGCAGTTATGAACAAGCAGGGTCTGGGCAAGCTATACAGTAAGTACATGCAGACAGTTATATGCAAGCTATACAGTAAGTACATGCCGACAGTAATGAACAAGCTATACAGTAAGTACATGCAGACAGTTATATGCAAGATATACAGTAAGTACATGCAAACAGTTATGAACAAGCTATACAGTAAGTACATGCAGACAGTTATGAACAAGCAGGGTCTGGGCAATCTATACAGTAAGTACATACCGACAGTTATGAACAAGCAGGGTCTGGGCAAGCTATACAGTAAGTACATGCAGACAGTTATGAACAAGCAGGGTCTGGGCAAGCTATACAGTAAGTACATGCAGACAGTTATATGCAAGCTATACAGTAAGTACATGCCGACAGTAATGAACAAGCTATACAGTAAGTACATGTAGTTATGTGCAAGCTATACAGTAAGTACATGCAGACAGTTATATACAAGCTATACAGTAAGTACATGCAGAAAGTTATATGCAAGCTATACAGTAAGTACATGCAGACAGTTATGAACAAGCAGGGTCTGGGCAAGCTATACAGTAAGTACATGCAGACAGTTATGAACAAGCAGGGTCTGGGCAAGCTCTACAGTAAGTACATGCCGACAGTTATGAACAAGCAGGGTCTGGGCAAGCTATACAGTAAGTACATGCAGACAGTTATATGCAAGCTATACAGTAAGTACATGCTGACAGTAATGAACAAGCTATACAGTAAGTACATGCAGACAGTTATATGCAAGCTATACAGTAAGTACATGCAGACAGTTATGAACAAGCAGGCACTGGGCAAGTTATACAGTAAGTACATGCAGACAGTTATGAACAAGCAGGCACTGGGCAAGTTATACAGTAAGTACATGCAGACAGTTATGAACAAGCAGGCACTGGGCAAGTTATACAGTAAGTACATGCAGACAGTTATGAACAAGCAGGCACTGTGCAAGCTATACAGTAAGTACATGCAGACAGTTATATGCAAGCTATACAGTAAGTACATGCCGACAGTTATGAACAAGCAGGGTCTGGGCAAGCTATACAGTAAGTACATGCAGACAGTTATATGCAAGCTATACAGTAAGTACAAGCCGACAGTTATGAACAAGCAGGCGCTGTGCAAGCTATACAGTAAGTACATACCGACAGTTATGAACAAGCAGGGTCTGGGCAAGCTATACAGTAAGTACATGCCGACAGTTATGAACAAGCAGGGTCTGGGCAAGCTATACAGTAAGTACATGCAGACAGTTATATGCAAGCTATACAGTAAGTACATGCAGACAATTATATGCAAGCTATACAGTAAGTACATGCAGACAGTTATGAGCAAGCAGGCGCTGTGCAAGCTATACAGTAAGTACATGCAGACAGTTATATGCAAGCTATACAGTAAGTACATGCCGACAGTTATGTGCAAGCTATACAGTAAGTACATGCCGACAGTTATGTGCAAGCTATACAGTATGTACATGCCGACAGTTATGTGCAAGCTATACAGTAAGTACATGCCGACAGTTATGTGCAAGCTATACAGTAAGTACATGCAGACAGTTATATGCAAGCCATACAGTAAGTACATGCCGACAGTTATGAACAAGCAGGGTCTGGGCAAGCTATACAGTAAGTACATGCCGACAGTTATATGCAAGATATACAGTAAGTATATGCAGACAGTTATATGCAAGCTATACAGTAAGTACATGCAGACAGTTATATGCAAGCTATACAGTAAGTACATGCAGACAGTTATATGCAAGCTATACAGTAAGTACATGCAGACAGTTATATACAAGCTATACAGTAAGTACATGCAGACAGTTATATGCAAGCTATACAGTAAGTACATGCAGACAGTTATATACAAGCTATACAGTAAGTACATGCAGACAGTTATATGCAAGCTATACAGTAAGTACATGAAGACAGTTATATGCAAGCTATACAGTAAGTACATGCAGACAGTTATATGCAAGCTATACAGTAAGTACATGCAGACAGTTATGAGCAAGCTATACAGTAAGTACATGCAGACAGTTATATACAAGCTATACAGTAAGTACATGCAGACAGTTATATACAAGCTATACAGTAAGTACATGCAGACAGGTATATACAAGCTATACAGTAAGTACATGCAGACAGTTATATGCAAGCTATACAGTATGTACATGCAGACAGTTATATGCAAGCTATACAGTAAGTACATGCAGACAGTAATGAACAAGCTATACAGTAAGTACATGCAGACAGTTATATGCAAGCTATACAGTAAGTACATGCAGACAGTTATATACAAGCTATACAGTAAGTACATGCAGACAGTTATATACAAGCTATACAGTAAGTACATGCAGACAGTTATGAACAAGCAGGCGCTGGGCAAGCTATACAGTGCAGACAAATAGACGTATTGTTTTCTACAATGATACAGTTGTTTTTATTCCACAATGGGGATGTCAATATGAGCTCATTTTCATTTCTTGCAGTAGTTCATTTTCCCTCCTCTTCAGTGGAAGAAGTTGGAGGAACCAACCAACAATACAGCTTTTCATGTTTTTTCTTTATTAGGGCACTGAATGTTGACAATGGTTTATTTGTAATCCCAAAGCAGGGAGTCAGGAAAAGACAGACTGGAAATGGCTCGGTTGCTAAACCTTTAACCCTTAAAAAATGATGCAACCAAGTCTATAGTTTATTAAGAATAGAGGTTTTGTGTGCAGATGTCAAACCTTAGATTTACCAAGCTACGTATGGAGCTACGTATAGAGCTGCTTGATGCCCCTTGTTTCTGGCGAGCCTAAAGTCTAAAGACCGCTGCTCCATAACTTGTCTGCCTGCTCTGAGGCAGCGGACAGAAATCAACCCAATCGAATGCGATCGGGTTGACTGACACACCTTGCTAGTAGCCGATTGGCCGCAAATCTGCAGGGGGCGGCATTGCACCAGCAGTTCACAAGAACTGCTGGTGCAATGATAAATGCTGACAGCGCATGCTGTCGGCATTTATTGATGTGCAGCGGACATGATACGATACGTCGTATCATGTTCGCTCGCACTGTAATAAATATACCCCTTAGTCTCTTCAGTGATATGCTGCAGACAGGTCTAAGTATGTTAACCCCTTCAATTATATAGAGATTATACTTAAAAGTAGGTGTCTGGGTCACTGAAATTCCCTCTACGCCCCTAGAGCATACCTCAGTATTCTGTCATGGAAAGAAGCTAAATTTGTACTAAGCATAGCAAGAGAAAAAGGTAAATTTGACAACAGTAAATGGGAAAGGTTCTTTTATAGTACCCTCTATCTATCCCATGAAAGTTGCATATTGACTTCCATGTTATTTAAAAAAATAATATTAAAACACACCCTTCTTCCTCCATTTATCTACATCTGTATGGCTCAAGTACAGGATATAAAGGGTCTACCTTCTGGGGTGGTTCAAGACCACTGTTTTTCAAACCTCTTCTAAGCCCTCCCTAACATGCCAAATTTTGAGGAAACATGGCTATTTTACCTGCTCTCATCCAAGGTAATCCTAAAAATCTGGCCTGAGGACAAGTTTAAAACCAGTGTTCTAGACCAATGTTGATAAAACCCAGTTATCAGGGCACACTAACAGGCCAAACTATCAGTATTACTTTTGGTGGGAAAAGGTTAGTAACCATGGTTACTGATCAGCTGATCATCTCATCTGTGCTTTAGTTCAAATATCCTGAAAATGTGGCCTGTTAGTGTGCCCTGAGGAGGACTGGAACTGAGAAGCAATGTCCTGTTCAGCGATCCATGCTAGGGGAGCTTATCTTCTACATAATCCTACTGTTCTTTATAACCCTTATTCCCCCTATTTTTCCTCTCACCAGAATAGAGCAATGGACATTTAAAAAGGACACTAACATGACAATTCAGGTCAGCTGGTACCTTTGAGGTTTGGGGTGTCACAGTAATAATTGGGGGGTGTATTACACCCATCATCATCCCATAGAACTGCCACTGACTGTCAGGCAAATTCAGGTCAGTTGGCACCTTCGCAGTTTGCCACAAAATGAATGCGGTGCTTAGAGCTGAGTAATCAGAAGTAAGTTCTGTAGCGCACATGCCTCTTGATCTAAAGAAACTGCAACTTCACAGCACATCTGCTACACAGACAGAGTGACTCTAAGACTGCAGGAATCTTTATTTCTGATTAGTATTTGAGAAGTTGACAGTATTTATATACTAAATTATGCTATAAACTGTTGCCTATGACAACCAAATGCCCCTATGTTCCTGGGAAAGCCCTAATGGGTGTCCTTGTATCTCCTGGTATAGTTTCCCAGGTGTCTGACCACATTGTAAAAAAACTGTCTGAGTTATGAGTTTGAGGAACTATTTATCAAGATGTGAAAGTAGCTTTTGAACATGTGAGGTGCAGCTTCCATAATGGACGCTGTACTGTAAAATTGTCTTCCCTTTAATGTGTTCTCAGTGATCTATATTAACTGCTGGAGTGTGTTAAATTGATTCAAAATAACTCCTTTACCTTAATTTTGAAATTTAAAATAGTTGTTTTTGCCTGTTGTATCACCTATCCTGAATATTGACTGGCTATAGAAAAACTATGTAAACATGAAAGGTATAGCGGTAACCATGCTCCCAGTGTGGGGTGGAATAAAGAGGTACTAAGACGCTAGTTTACTATCTCAGCCAGAGATACGATAAGGAAACCTTTGTGTTTATATAGAGTGATACACTAAGGAAATATGCTCTCCCTGAAAGCTCAGTCCATTTCAATTTTTTGTGGTTTCCGTGAGCAAAAACAGCTATTTTGTATACAAAAATGGAGGAGCAAATTCCCATACATCTTATACTCTGTAGCTGGTATAACAATTCATTGGAAACACAGTACACTGTTCCTTTAAAAGCAGCAGAATGCTTCTGTTACTGTTCAGCACCTCAGAGGTGTCAAATTTAAATCATCCTCGACTGACACGTTCTAGATGACTGACAAGCCCTGAATTGCACACACACACAAAAAATGGCCCAGGTAAAATAAATGTGCAATGAAAGTTCATGAGGGGAATTTCTGTTAGTCTAACGCATGTATTTGTTTGCATATTGTGGCATATGAGTCACCTGCACTTTACATTCACAGAATAACAAAATAATATATCTTATCTGACATGTAAATCTCCCGCTATTTACATACAATAGTGAATATTTTGTGCATATTCTGTGCAATTTACACTCAGGGTTTTGAGATGAAGCAGAGTGGGCGGAGCTGTCTAGAGCATAACCTGCTAACCTGCGGAATCTGTTGGCGCTCTACAAATACCCGATAATAATAATAACCTGATTACTCTGCTGCAAAGTGTCCGAGATTATTTTTTGTACTGTAAAATTGCTTTCCTCTTAACATTCCCATTGACTTTTTATACCAGAGGCAATTGTATATTGCTCTTTTAGGTTTACATGTTGTGTTTGAAATAGCTGCTTTTGCTCATTAAAACCATCTACCATTGTTTTGAAGAACATGCCCATTGAAATGGACTGAGTCTACAGAAAGACCAGATCGCCTTATCTTTTCTCACTCTTGCTCTACACAGAGGTAGTACTTAGGTATATAAATCTTCATTTTGGCATGGTTTTAATGAAAAAAACCCCAGCTATATCAATTGCAAAAAAAACTAAAGGGGCAATAAAGGAAACACATTTTATAGTCCACTGTTGCTTTGTTGAGTATTCATACAGAATCCCAATAGCATAGCATTTTCCAGGGGTCAACAAATCTATTAAAAATGTAGAAGCCAGTAAGAATATTAAGGAGCCAGATATACTTTTATAGGCCAGAAAATGTTATTTGTATACAGATACATGAAAAATAACCGAAAAGTTAAGAACCAGGGGTAAAATTCTAGAATTCTTTGGCTCCTGGGTTTGTCGAGCCCTGATCTATGCAGTATCAAACACATATACAAACATGAATGCTAATATATGAAGTGCCCTCTATCTGAAAGCAGAGTCTGTAGATAGTATTTTAGCCATGTACAAATCATACTCTAGTCGAGTGGCATTCCACATGTTTCCAAACTACATTTCCCATGATCCTCAACTTGACTGCAGAGGGTCTAAGCATCATGGGAAATGTAGTTCTGAAACATCTGGAGTGCCAAAGTTCACAATCACTGCTCTAATATGTACTGTACATTGGGACAAACACAATAAATTAAGTTGAAAAGCATTTTGGAAGCTGTTCAAGACTGCTGTGGAAAAATAATACAAAGTATTAGTTTGTGCCAGATACTCATCCTCCAGAAATATTTTCTGAGCATTTTAATTTGTATAAAGTTGCTTACTTAATGTAAGAGACTCCTATATTTGTTAATAAATGTAATGCAGTATAGAGCAACAGGTGTATATTAGGGGCTTTACTTCTTCATGGTAACCCACAAAGGGGTTTAATACATAGTTAAAGTTCACTCAGGAGCTCTAATAATCAGGGGTGACATAGGTACATACAGCCAGTTACTTTGTAGCATCCTGTTCATCAGCCACAATGCACTGTGGTTCTTGAGTGGACTTTAACTATGTTTGAGAAGTTTAAACACATAGTTCTATGCAAGTAGACATGTGCGATTCGTTTCGTTTCGATTCGGAAATTCGGCAAATTCTGCAAATTCTGCGATTCGGATCGAACCGAATTTCTGAATTAAAATTCTGCTGAATTTTCCGAATCGAACCGAATCGAATCGATTCGTAAATTCGGATGGCCATTGGGATTACACTAGTATTGTACAGTATGTTAGGTTAACACCTAATATACAGTATAATACTAGTCTAATCCCACCTAACACTTACCAAAATGCCGAATTTACGAACCGAATCGAACCGAATTTCTTCAAATCCGAATGAATCCGAAACGAATCCGAAACGAATCGATTCAGAATTTTCCGAATTCAAATCGATCCGAACTTCGAAAAATTCCGAATCGATCCGAACCGAACCGAATTTTTTCGCCATGCACATGTCTATATGCAAGCATTAGCACAATTATAAAATGCTATACAACATTAGATCATTTTAGTATAACACTAAGTTTGTCGCTTGAAATGTTTTGGCCAGTACTGTTTTAGTGGCACTCATTTCTCCCCCATATTTTCATCAAACGCTGAGGCAATTACCAAATAACTAAGCAAAGACAAAATGTCAGGAATCAGGAGCAACAATGACAGTGTATGAAATAAGTGGCCCCTCCTCAAGCACAACATTTGGGGGCAGGGGAGAAAAATGTCTTAGAAACTGTAAATTAACAGAACCATGGTCCTTACTTGCTCATAAAATCCCAGTAGTTTATTCCATTGTGATATTCTGTTTCCTCTATTTGAGCCACCACTATTTATGGTTCCAAACAGCCTAATATGCTTCCAAAAGATGACAGAGGTTAAAAACTAATGTTAACTGGACTGATTAACTCCAGCTGCTTTTATTGGCCTCTGATAATTAATATTTTAGAAATAATGTATTTTTAAGTCAAATATTTTAACTTAAGTGTATACAATTTAATTTGTGTATTTATTCTGTTACACAATCTTTGCAACTAATAGATAGTACAGAAAGTAAATTGTGACTATCAGCCAAAGACCAAAATCATTACAAAGATGTTAGAAGCTGCGTGAAAAACGTCATCTATGTATCTGATCGAAAGTTCTGAAACTATTTTTGAGCACATTAGGGTCAGAATTATGCAATGTTTAACTAGATATGCTCTTAAACACTTTTAGCATTTTATTTATTTTTCTTCTTCCTAAAATAGCATTGCTTTGTTTAAAACAGTGAATTTCCGCCAGCGTTCATTGACATTACTATCTATAGCCTTGTTAGTGACCAGCTCTGCAACAATATGGTCATCAATGAAAGCTACCCAGCAGCCCAAGAGGGAAAAAGTACAATCCCTCATTTGGAAGAATAAAACAGAACAGAAGGAGGTATAAAGTCTAGTTTACAAACAGGTATTGCTTGGTCCACCATGGGCTTCACTAGCTAAAATACTTTATTCAAGAATGTTCCGCACCATTTGTGCCCAGTCTAAGGCCTGGATTTTTGTGCCATTGGACCATGCCTAGTTTCATATAGGTTTTTGCTTTGCAGTAGATTTATCTTACGATCATGGAATTTACAAGCTACTTGATGTTCTGAATTATTGCTGAGTTCCTGGCTTCTGACTTTTGGCCCATGATCCTGACACTAATTTACAGCTGTATTTTTTATTTTTTTTTGCGATTCAGACAGAGCATACCATTTTTAAAAAAAGGTTCCAGTTTAGTTATATATATTTTTATGTATATATATATATATATATATATATATATATATATATATATATATAAGTGCTATTGATTTAACTTGAGCACTGTTAGCGCTCAATAGCACTAATATTTTTGGGCTTCACTTGTAATCTAGGCCATAATGTGAGTATTATTTATACTAAACACAATTAAACTTTTTTTTTATAACAATATCTAACATTTGTATGTCCCTTTAAGATGATAAAGAGTTTCACTTATATGTAAAGAGCCACTAAAGTCAAAGTTTCATGTAGCAATTTAAAAAACTTTCCAATATACTTCCATTATCAAAACATATATACACACTTTCTGAGGCTCCAGCTTCTACTGAGCATGTGCAAAAGTGCACAGCATATATGTATATGTATCTTGTGATTGGCTGATAGCTGTCACATGCTACAGGGTAACTGAAAATTGGATTCATTTTGAAATTTGCCAGAAAATATTCTACTGCTCATTTCAAATTCAAATTAAATGCTATTGCATTGTCTTTTATTGTGTATTTGTCAGTTATTCAATCAGTGATGTGCAGTCACTAGAGGCAGGTGAGGCAGTGCTTCACCTCTCATATGGGCAAAAATATATATTTTTTTATTGACTTTAAAAAAAAAAAAAAAAAAAAAATTGTATTTTTTTTCCCCAGCATTTTTTTTTTCACAGCTATATGTTGTGCAATGAAGAGGCACAAGCAGGTCTGCCCACCATTACACAACATGCTGCGCCATCTACTGGATGAAAGTGGTTAAGATCATTGCATGGCCCATTAACTGCTTATTTGAGGCAGTCCTATTTGGGCTGAACCAATCCAGTGAGAGGCATTAGTAAATGGAACTTAGGGTTGGGGCTGGATGTTAAATGATATAAAATAAAACAAAAACGGAAAAAGACTACTTTCATTTATTTTGTTGCTGTCCTGTGAACCTGCTAGCTTTGCTAAAGTGAAAAAGAGAGTTCTGTTCTTCCCCTCTAAGTGCAGTGGAATGTGCCACTGTCACTTCCTGAATCCTTACAGAGCAGGAAGAGAGAGGCACAGAGAGCACTGTTTCAGCCACATCTTATTAAAGTAAGATTTTACTGAAAAGGATTCTGTTAGTGAAAATGATAATTCAATGAATGTGGTTTAGTGTTTTTTTACTCTTTTACAGCAAAGGATCGTTTTTGTATTTTGTTTACTCAAACTTTACACCTACTAACTTAGCAGCTTGCCTCTGTACTGCACACTAATGTATGGTCTCATTTAGTTATAGTCTCACTTAGTCTCTGTAGCTTTGCTGTTTTATTACTTAAAAATGCAGTGGTCCCTCTCCCCCCCCCCCTTGTATGTGTGTGTGTGTGTGTGTGTGTCTCTCTCTCTATATCCATCTCTCTCCTTATGTGTTGTTCTCCCCCATGGTCTCTTTCTCTCTCTATCTCTCTTCCTCCCCCTCTGACTCTCTCATCCCTTATGTGTCTCTCTAACCCTCTGTGTGTGATTGTGTCTCTCTCTAACCCTCTGTGTGTGATTGTGTGTCTCTCTCTAACCCTCTGTGTGTGTTTGTTTCTCTCTCTCTTTCTCTCTCTTTCTCTCTAACCCTCTGTGTGTGATTGTGTGTCTCTCTCTCTCTTTCTTTCTCTCTCTAACCCTCTGTGTGTGATTGTGTCTCTCTCTCTCTTTCTCTCTCTCTAACCCTCTGTGTGTGATTGTGTCTCTCTCTAACCCTCTGTGTGTGATTGTGTCTCTCTCTTTCTCGCTCTCTCTCTAACCCTCTGTGTGTGATTGTGTCTCTTGCGCTCTCTCTAACCCTCTGTGTGTGATTGTGTCTCTCTCTCTCTCTTTCTCTCTAACCCTCTGTGTGTGATTGTGTCTCTCTCTCTCTCTCTCTTTCTCTCTACCCCTCTGTGTGTGATTGTGTCTCTCTCTCTCTCTTTCTCTCTCTCTCTCTCTAACCCTCTGTGTGTGATTGTGTCTCTCTCTTTCTCTATCTCTAACCCTCTGTGTGTGATTGTGTCTCTCTCTAACCCTCTGTGTGTGATTGTGTCTCTCTCTTTCTCTCTCTAACCCTCTGTGTGTGATTGTGTCTCTCGCTCTCTCTCTAACCCTCTGTGTGTGATTGTGTCTCTAGCTCTCTCTCTAACCCTCTGTGTGTGATTGTGTCTCTCGCGCTCTCTCTAACCCTCTGTGTGTGATTGTGTCTCTCTCTTTCTCTCTCTAACCCTCTGTGTGTGATTGTGTCTCTCTCTTTCTCTCTCTCTCTAACCCTCTGAGTGTGATTGTGTCTCTTTCTCTCTCTCTCTCTCTCTCTCTCTCTCTCTCTCTCTCTCTCTCTCTAACCCTCTGTGTGTGATTGTGTCTCTCTTTGTCTAACCCTCTGTATGTGATTGAATCATTGTGTCTCTCTCTCTTTCTCTCTCTCTAACCCTCTGTGTGTGATTGTCTCTCTCTCTCTCTCTCTCTCTTTATTTCTCTCTCTCTAACCCTCTGTGTGTGATTGTGTGTCTCTCTCTCTTTCTCTCTCTAACCCTCTGTGTGTGATTGTGTCTCTCTCTCTTTCTCTCTCTCTAACCCTCTGTGTGTGATTGTGTCTCTCTCTCTCTTTCTCTCTCTCTCTCTCTAACCCCTCTGTGTGTGATTGTGTCTCTCTCTCTTTCTCTCTCTCTCTAACCCCTCTGTGTGTGATTGTGTCTCTCTCTCTTTCTCTCTAACCCTCTGTGTCTCTCTCCCCCGTCTGTCTCTCCCTCTCCCCCCGAATGCTTTTCTGTGTTTCTGTCTACCTTTTATTTATTTAATTAATGAATTGATAGTGCCACCTGATGGTGTGGCTTTATTTAAAGGGGTGAGGCCAAGCGCCCCACCATCTTTAAATTTCACCAGCCGCCACTGGATCAAGACATTTTTATATTTACTGCATAATGAAAGAATCTATAAGCATAATTTGCAGTATTAAAGTAAAAAGTATGTTTTAAACATATATTTTAATGGGCATGGATTTCTAGATCTCATAATCAGAGCAAGCCTTGTGTTATCTGGCAAGAGTTTCTGTTACAATCCTTTTAGACTAAAATCAGATGTTTACTAAGTTGACCAGTTTTCCAAGACACCATTTAAAGGGACATGAAACCCATATCAATCCCATATGCAAATTTAAATAACTTTCCAATTTACATCTAATATCTATTTTTTTTCATTCTTTTGATATCCTTTGTTGAAAATCATATCTAAATATGCTCAGTAGCTGCTGATTGGTGGCTGCACATAGATACCACATGTGATTGGCTCACCCATGTGCATTGCTATTTCTTCAACAAAGGATATCTAAAGAATAAAGGCGTATCCTAGCCACTGCCTCACCAGCCTCTGACATCACTGCACGTCACTGTATTCAATCCTACTATATTTAGTGGTCCTTTACGTCCCTTTATATATTATTATGTTTATTTAGTAATTATCTACAACAAAGTATTTAAGTTCTCATTTAGTTTCCTTCTTACTTGTTATTTTGACTAATTGTTAAGCTGTAATCAGTGTTTCTGGGAAATACAGCCAACCCTGCTCACTGACTCCCCACTAACCAGCTGATATCACACTAGCTATGCAGATTTGTTCCAATGTACACAATACACAGAACAGCTGTATCATGTCATTGCATATTAAAACACTCTGGAGATCTTTCAGCATTGATTCCCAGCAAATGATTAAGTAATCTCTGCCACAGGTATTTCCCTGAGGGATTACACAAATGATCACTCAACACCAAATAACTCTCTGCAACAGTCTTCTGTAATTATGCTGATTCTTCATTTAAAGGGACAGTAAACACCTTGTAATTTTGTTATGTTGCTATAAAATAACATACCAGCCAAGTCTTAATGTTTTTAAAACAAATTGACATAGTTTTTACTGAAATTATTTTTTACTAGCCAAACTCCACTCACCATTTTCCTTGGAAGAGGCAATCTGGGCTTTACTCCTCAGACAACAAGGCATAAAGTTAGTATACAATGCTTTGGTTTGCAGCTGCTATCAGAGCCAATTATGGATAGAAATGTAGCAAGGTTAGCCTTAGGAAGTCAGCAGGGCACATTTTAAGTCCTGAGATTTAGAAATTGCTCAATTTTCAGAGCTACATTACATGAAAAGTGGACAAAATAAGTAGTGAAAATATATTGCAAAGTTGCTTCATTATGTGTAACTAAACATTTCATATAAAAATCTCAAGGGATTTACTGTCCCTTTAAATGGTAATTGTAAAGCAAAAATAACATGCTTTAAGTTTTTTACAGCCTGACTTACTTTGGTCTAAATTACAAGTGAAGATATATTTTGCATGAGATTTGTGGCATAATATGTGTTACACTTGAGTGAAATTGATACCACGAATATAATACAAGCACCTTTTTTGTTTGAGTGCAAGTATTGTTCGAGTGCCAGTTACCATAGTAGCAAGTAAACTTTGTTACCGATTAAGAAATGACCAGAAAACCTACCAGTTTCATATTAACCAAATACAAATCACTATAATACAATAGATCTTCGGCAGGTCTATCCCTTACAATATAGCTTTTAATAAACAAAGTTAGAAAAAACTGTATAATCAACAATTTTACAGTATAAATCATATAAATAACACATCCTACACACATGTACTGTATACCCATAATGCCCCAGCTCAAATGGATTAAACAATAATGAATTAGTTTCTTTAAAAAACAAATTATGTATATATATATATATATATATATATATATATATATATATATATATATATATATATATATATATATATATATATATATATATATGTATTGTTACTACATCACATGCAGTACTGTACTTTCAAGAGGGAGCAATTATTTAACCACATATTTCATCTTGATATTTTTGAAAACTCACAAAATGGATTTTGAAAGTGAAGAAACATCTCTTCAGCACTAAGCAATGATGTCACATTTTTAATAACGAGAATAGTATACATTAAAAGTGAACTAAAGCAAATATTAAATACATACAGGCATTGTACAAAGGGTTTCCCAATGTTGGGATTGTGATTAAAGCATTCTCAGGTTTCTATTGGTTCTTGTGTCCTGTGAAACATTACATATAACAGGAGAGGATCCGTCTATGGGGATTTCCTGATGCGGTGATGCGCTGTTTTTTATATTTGGTATGCAGATAGATTTTAAAGGGATATTGAGTATTATATTGTAATATACAATGTTTAATTATGTGTACTTAAAAAAATTGCAGTATACTTTCATTATTTATTTTGCTACCTTTTCCTTTAATTTAAATCTGATTTATTTATTTTTTTCACCGAGTTTCTATAAGTTAATGGATGCCGCTGTTCTGGTAAGAGGGCGAACTTTTGAAAACAGCGAAGCGTGTCACTTCCTGTGACGTTACATCAGCTGTTTCACAAATTTTGGACATAATGCGCATCCGTGCCAGCGTCATCACATACCTGGCCGCATACGTCACTGGTAAAATATGTAGAGCTCTGAAATTACGGAACCCTTTCTAGAGCGCATGCGTGGGATTTTGTATCACAAATGGTGCGCTCATGGAAAGCTGTTTCTTCGTCTCCTCAGCATATTCGGAACTCCGTCCCCCACTGCAGCTACTTCCATTACTACTAATACTCTAAAGCTGAGTCTCCGTGCTCGTGCATGAGAAACAGCCCCCCGGTTATCGCCACTTCTTCTTCTGCTGATCCAATGCAGCTTTTCACAGGCTCCCTTCAATGTCATTGTGTTTCAAGTGGAGATAGCCACGGGGTGGGGGGGCTGTTTCTCATGCACGAGAACGGAGACTCAGCTTTAGAGTATTAGGAATAAGGAAAAAGAAGCGCTGAGTCCTTAGGTGAATATAAAGGGTTTTATTAGGAGCAGGCTTCCATACTGGACATCAGGTAAACTCCTATCTTACGCTTTTCGTGCATGAGCACATGTGCTTCATCAGTAGTAATGGGAGTAGTTGCAGTGGGGGGCGGAGTTCCGAATATTGCTGAGGAGACGAAGAAACAGCTTTCCATGAGCGCACCATTTGTGATACAAAATCCCACGCATGCACTCTAGAAAGGGTTCCGAAATTTCACAGCTCTACATATTTTACCAGTGACGTATGCAGCCAGGTATGTGATGACGCAGGCACACATGCGCATTAGGTCCAAAATTTGTGAAACAGGTGATGTAACATCACAGGAAGTGACATGGTTCCCTGTTTTCCAAAGTTCGCCCTCTTACCAGAACACCGCCATGTTTAAACTTCACTTAAGTCACGGCCCTGCTGCAAACAATTAGAAACAGGCAATAAAACTGACTAATACAAACAAGGATGTGTGGGACACACAGCCTCATTTACACTAACTCTACTTATTGCCTGGTTTATATATATTTCCCTAATTATTCTCAGCAGAAGATAAACACAAAATTATTTCAAACATAGTTACGCCTATTACTTAAAGTGAATGTAAACTCACCTATACTCGTTAATACAATATTGTCAAACAATTCAAAATAGGGGGACTTTAATTTGTGGTTTTTAAAAATTCTATAAATTAAGATTAAAAATGATCTTTTTTTCTTTATTTTCCTCCGCCTGCCATATAGTCCCTCTGAATGTGAAAGATTGACAGCAACCATTGCGAATAAGCTTTTCCACCGCGGGGCGTTCAGCCCCTTTTTACATATGTAATGCGCTTCTTCTGCGCATGCGTTAGACCATTATCTCCCTTGTAGAAGTGATGCTCGTTCACACAGTGAATAACCAGGGTGTTAACGCATGCGCAGACTAAGTATTTCTGATTTCTGCGCATGCGTTTGAACATTAGCTCACATACAGAAGCGATGAGCGTTTACGCCGTAAGAAAACAGGGCTCTAACGCATGCGCAGACAAAGTATAGCTGGATTAAACGCAAGCATATAAAGATTAGTTCCACGGGTGCGTACTTCACGGTGACGTACAAAGCGAGGAGGGCCGCTCTAACCATCACCCTGTAAATAACATGGAAGTGCCAGGTGGCAGGAGGAAGATCAAAATACAAACAAGTTAGTTATCCAAATATATAATAAATACTAATTTATTTATTTTTTTAAAACCTAGCAGTTTAAAAACACATGTGTTAAATAATTATTAGGAGGCTGCAGCTATACAAAAATTGACATTCACTTTAATAGAATCTAGAGTACTTTATAGAATCTAGAGTACTTTATAGAATCTAGAGCACTTTATAGCATCTAGAGCACTTTATAGAATCTAGAGCACTTTATAGAATCTAGAGCACTTTATAGAATCTAGAGTACTTTATAGACTCTAGAGTACATTATAGAATCTAGAGCACTTTATAGAATCTAGAGCACTTTATAGAATCTAGAGCACTTTATAGAATCTAGAGCACTTTATAGCATCTAGAGCACTTTATAGAATATAGAGCACTTTATAGAATCTAGAACACTTTATAGAATCTAGAGTACTTTATAGACTCTAGAGTACATTATAGAATCTAGAGCACTTTATAGAATCTAGAGCACTTTATAGCATCTAGAGCACTTTATAGAATATAGAGCACTTTATAGAATCTAGAACACTTTATAGAATCTAGAGTACTTTATAGAATCTAGAGCACTTTATAGAATCTAGAGCACTTTATAGCATCTAGAGCACTTTATAGAATCTAGAACACTTTATAGAATCTAGAGTACTTTATAGAATCTAGAGTACTTTATAGAATCTAGAGTACTTTACAGAATCTAGAGTACTTTATAGAATCTAGAGTACTTTATAGAATCTAGACTTTTACACTTATATCATCAATATTAAACAACTAATATAATGGTAACAAATACAGCTACATATTATTCTAAGGATAATCTTTGCTTTTAAAACATCATTATGTCTTGCTTGTATTTACTGTTTAAGGGGACATGAAACCCAATTTTTATCTTTCATGATTCAGATAGAGAATACAATTTTTTAAAAGTTTCCAATTTACTTCTGTTATCAAATTAGCTGTGTTATCATATTATTCTTTGTTGAAAAGATATCTAGATAGGTAGAGTGCACATGCCTGGAACACTGCATGACAGGAAATAGTGCTGCCATCAAGTGCTCTTTCTAATGTGCTCCCATGTAGTACTGCAGACACGTGCATTCTCTTGAACTTACCTTCTTGCTTTTCAACAAAGGATAGCAAGTAAACAAAGAAAATTTCATAAAAGAAATACAATGTTTAAAATTGTATGTTCTATCTGAATCATGAAAGAAAAAAATGGGGTTTTATGTCCCTTTAATATCCCTTTAAGAGAATTTTATTGAGACAAATAAATGACTACCTTAAGTCTAGACTGCGTTCAGTCTCTACTGTTATATCTTAATAGAAACTTGTGCCTTTGGAATTGACTTTATACCACCCAAAAGAGAGCTGCACCAGACTCCTTAGTTTTTTTGCACAAATAAGAAGTATGGATTCTCTTTTCCCTACAACACCTCAACAAGAGGATTTTATTCCTAAAGTTGGGTAACTATGTGGATAGAAGTGAACACTATTGGTTTATTACAAGAAGCATTAATGTTTTGTAAGCCTTATTTATTTATTTTTTTTCCCCCATTGTCGTTTAGAAGATATACTGATATTATTATAATCTTCTCTAGATACCATTATTATTTCTTCCCTATTACCTATGTGAATCCGTGCTGATCTTTTCCGCTCTTTTTGTATATTTTCTGTGTACATCCAGTTCAACAAACTATCCCAAACCATTAAACTTTAGCACAACGAAACCGTGATCATCATATAGAATTGCAATGACGTATTTAGATGTTAAACACCAATTATAAAACTGTCCAAAATTGAAATTAATTGCACACTTCTTGATTTGCTATTATAATTGAAGAAAAAAAACTGCATTGAAACACGAAGCGCAATCATCATCAGAACTGAATCAGTCACTATATTTTCCTTTCACGCTGACATTGTATATTTTGCTTCCGTAGAGTGCCACAAAAATAAAAGAAAGACAGAAAAAGGCTATTTTGTTGTAGTTTTTCATGTGGTTTTTTTGCATCTAAATGAAAGTCCTATGTTCCAGATTTATAATAGATATAACTCAACCAGACCAAATAAAGATATGTGAAAGACTTTGAGATTGTTATATTTAATATTTAATGATGCATAGCAAAACAACTTTGCAAAATACTTTCTATTTTGCCCCATTTGTCTGTAACTTAAAGGGACACTAAACCTATTTTTTTTTCTTTCATGATTCAGATAGAACAGCAATTTTAAGCAACTTTCTAATATACTCCTATTACCAAATTTTCTTCATTCTCTTGCTATCTAAATTTAAAAAGAAGGAATTTAAAGCTTAGGAGCCGGCCCATTTTAGGTTCAGCACCCTGGTGGCTACATTTAGCCACCAATAAGGAAGCATAACCCAGGTTCTGAACCAAAAACGGGCCTTCTCTTAAGCTTTACATTCCTGCTTTTTAAATAAAGATAGCAGGAGAACAAAGAAAAATTGATAATATGAGTAAATTAGAAAGCTGCTTAAAATTGCATGCTCAGTCTGAATCATGAAAGAAAAAAATGGGTTTAGTATCCCTTTAACAATGAAAATGGCGGGCTTTCTAATTTTGATAACTGGAGGTACACACTGCAGACCTTACATGCTTAAAGGGACACTGAACACTAAATACATTTTTTGTACTTCCCTCTAATCATGGGCGCTGCCATTCTGGAACCGAGGTTTCACTGCAGGTATCTGAGTTACTGTACATGTGCAAACACATCAGCATTGGAATGTATTGAAGGGCAGATTTCAACATGGCGGCTCCCATGACTAGAGGAAGGCAGGAAATAACCTTTCTAATTTACTCGTATTATCACATTTTCTTCATTCTCTTGGTATGTTTATTTGAAAAGCAAGAATGTAAGTTTAGATGCCGGCCCATTTTTGGTGAACAACCTGGGTTGTCCTTGCTGATTGGACAGCACCAATAAACAAGCGCTGTCCATGGTTCTCTGAACCAAACATTTGCTTACGCCTTAGCTTAGATTCCTTCTTTTTCAAATAAAGATAGCAAGAGAACAAAGAAAAATTCATAATAGGAGTAAATTAGAAAGTTGCTTAAACTTGCATGCTCTATCTTAATCACGAAAGAAAAAAATGTGGGTTCAGTATCCCTTTAAGTGTAAAATGGCTGTGAAAAGCTGTTGGTAAATATAGAGAATCAAAATTGTGATTAGTACAGGACTTGCACATGTTAATTATAGGATTTTTTTTGCATAACCAATAATATAAAAAGTAGTTCTGAGAAACAATAAGGCTGCCCCTCATTCTGCAAGATTATGTGTTCTATTTAGTGAGATTACATTAAATAACCAAACAGAGGTTATTTTTCAATCACACACATAAACAGTTTTACATCTTTATTTGTCAAGAGTTGAGGTTGTAAGTGTCACCTTTCCTCATTGATAGTGGTTCTCTTTTGATGTGTGAGATATTGTGTACTTGGTACTTCATGCAGCTATAGGTGTTACTGCCAGGAAAGACCGCTAATTAAATATGTGCAAATATAGGTGAATGATTTCGAACATGACTTTGTCTTTATAGCAAGGCCTCTCTGCAACCTGTGAATCTAGCACATCATTTTAAAGGGACACTTAAGTCAAAATTAAACTTTCATGATTCAGATAGAGCATGCGATTTTAAACAACTTTCCAGTTTATTTCCATTAACAAAATGTGCACAGTCTTTTTATATTTACTCTTTTTGAGTCACCAGCTCCTACTGAGCATGTGCAAGAATTCACAGCATATACGTATGTGCATTTGTGATTGGCTGATGGCTGTCATATGAGTGAAAATAGACATAACTAAAAGTTGTCAGAAAAAAAAAATCTACTTCTTATTTATAGTACAGACTCAGTGCAGTGTAGGGATTGGCAGAGAGGTGCAGCAGATGAAGAGCGACATGTAAGGAAGATGAGCCTGGCAGAGGCATTCATTATGGATTTTAAAGGAGCTAGGCGGCAGTTTTGGAGACCAGAGAGGATGGAGTTGCAATAGTCGAGGTGGGAAAGGATTATTATGTCAATTTATTGCAAAACTGCAGAAAAATATTGTAATTACAAGGTCTTTTATGTTCCTTTATGTCAAGTTTGCTTCAATTAGGCCAGAATGGCACATAAATAGAAGCTAGAAAACATCTGAGTATTATCTGAAACATTTGCTTAGAACTTTCTAACAGATTGCAATGGGGGCCACTTTTTATAAAGCGTAAGAGAAACAAGCGCTTTTATTTAAAACATCTTACACACCTAGTTATGTGGGGCTACAGCTGTTGTGTGAGTACAGGAACAACAACAATAGTGCTTGCTTCACAAGGAACAATTCCACCCAAGGGGCCTCTAAAAATAATGTTTATCTTCATTTCAGAAGCTGTTGGGTTGGGACTCAAAACAACTGATTCCTTTGAAGGGCGGCCATTGTAGAAAATATAAGAACAATAGGTATAAATCCTAAAATATATGCTTACCCTGAGAATAGAACATAACTGCCCCCAGCCCTCTATAGAAACACATGTAGCTATTTTTAAAGAAGTAAAAAGACAAAAAAAAGAAAGTGTTGCCTTCCTTAGTAGGTAGACTGATTGCCAGTTAGTAAATATATTAACAAATGATTCTGCGAGAATTAGACCTCATATCAACCATAAAAAAGGTTTGCAGATAAAAGAAGCACTACCTGACATTAACAAGACAATCTTATGATAAAATGGTCTAATTTGTTTTATTTTGCAAGTTATGTGTTTAACCACTATGCCACAAATGTGTTAAATACAGAAAATGTAAATACAGAACATAGCTGGTGATTGGCAGTTTTCTGTTGCTCTTAAAGGCACAGTCTACACCAGAGTTTTTATTGTTTAAAAAGATAGCTAATCCCTTTATTACCTCTGCAGACTGCCCCCTTATTTCAGTTTTTTTGACAGACTTGCATTTTTGACAATCAGTGCTGACTCCTAGGTAACTACACGGGCGTGAGCATAATATTGTCTATATGGCACACATGAACTATTTTCATGATGTCTTTCTGGATATTAAAACAACTTTGCAATATGTATTCATTATTTATTTCCCCCATTTGTTGTTATTTAATGGGATTTGAAACCTGGAGTTTTTCTTTCATGATAGAGATCATACAGTTTTAAACAACTCTACAATGTGTTTCTGTTATCAGATTTACTGTATTTTCTTGGTATTGTTTGATGAAGGAGCAGCAATGCACTACTGGGAGCTAGCTGAACACATAATTAGAACCAATTAAAAGAGGCATATATGTGCAGCCATCAATCAGCAGATAGCTCCCAGTAGTACATTGCTGCTCCTGAGCCTACCTAGGTATACTTTTTGACAAAGAATACCACTGGAACAAAGCAAATCCGATAAAAGAAGTAAAATGGATTTTTATTTTAAATTGTAGGCTCTATTAAACCATGAAAGGGAAGTTTTGGGATTCATGTCCCTTTAAGTATAAAAACTGTATATATTGCAGTCCTGAAAAAATGAAAGAGCACATTGCAGGCTTCACAAGCCTAACCTTTCCACAAATATCTCCCTAATTTGCAGTTTGTTATCTTATCTGTTCTGTCGCCAATAAATGGTGGAGATTTTGTTAATACAATGACAGTGGCAGTCCAGTCTTCTCTATACTCGTCTGGATGACTCCTTCAAATAAGGAAAGTGGTGGGTAAGGTTTAACCAATTTGTCTGGTGTAAATTTGCCTTCTGTAGTAGATTTACATAATTTTTCAATCTTCTTAGTTTAAAGAAGAAAATCACCATCAGAATATATGGCTTTTAATCTGTAACCGTATTGCATAACAAATGTTTTGCAGGTGCCACCTTCATCTGTGATCGACTCAGCTACAATAAACATGCAAATATATTTAAAAATATTTTATAAAATACTTAATATACATCTGCCTGATATCCATGTTTAGTTAATATAGTTTTAAATTTATATTTTTTAAAAATAATTATGAATTGTTTATTACAATAATATATACTATTTATTTAAAAGGAACATGAAACCCCCCAAAAAATATTTCATGATTCAGATAGAGAATAAAATGTTAAACAACTTTCCAATTCACTTCTAGTATCTAATTTGCTTCATTCTTTAGATATCATTTGTTGAAGACATAGGAAAGCACGAGGCATTTATGTGCGGCCACCAATCAGCAGCTACTGAGCCTATTTATATATGCTTTATAACAAATTATATCAAGAGAATGAAGCAAATTAGATAATAGAAGTAATTTGGAAAGTTGTTTAAAATTGCATGTTTTTTCTAAATCATAAAATAAAACATTTGAGCTTAATGTCCCTATAAGAGTTTAATATATTTTATATTTATAGGTATATATAAAATATTAGAGTCAACATCATTTTTAAATATTCATATAATTGTATTGAATCTGTGTGTGTTTTACATGTGCAATTATTTAACATTAGAAAGACAAGTCATTATTTTCAGTGTTGGATTTCTGAAAAAAATATGGAAAATGGATTTTATTTAATGAAGGACAATTTGTCCTTCTTTAATTGAATAGAAAAGTGTCTTCACAATTTTATGATAGATAGTTGAGACCTAAATTCTTTAATGGTTGCCTTAATGGCTTGGCTTTCATAAATTAATATGTAGTTATATAGTCCTAAAACTAAAAGTGATTCCGATAGAGCATGTCATTTTAAATTAACTTCTATTTTTAAATGTGCTTTGTTCTCTTTGGATCCCTTTTTGAAAAAGAATATGCACATATCCTACACTAGTGGGAGCTAGCTGCGGATTGGTGCCTGCACACATTTGTCTCTTGTGATTGGCTAACTAGATGTGTTCAGCTAGCTCTAAGTAGTACATTTCTGTTCCTTCTGCAAATGATAATAAGAGAATGAAGCAAATTAAAGGGATACTAACCCCTCATTTTTTCTTTCATGATTCAGATAGAGCATGCAATTTTAAGCAACTTTCTAATTTACTCCTATTATCAATTTTTCTTTGTTCTCGTGTTATCTTGATTTGAAAAAGCAGTAATAAAAGGTTAGGAGCCGGCCCATTTTTTAGTTCAGCACCTTGGTAGAGCTGCTGATTGGTTTGCTACATTTAGCCCCAAATCAGCAAGTGCTACCCAGGTGCTGAACAAAAAATGGTCTGGCTCTAAAGCTTACAGTACTGCTTTTTCAAATCAAGATAGCATGAGAACAAAGAAAATTTGATAATAGGAGTAAATTAGAAAGGTGCTTAAAATCTCATGCTCTATCTGAATCATGAAATAAAAAAATTGGGTTTAGTATCCCTTTAAATAATAAAAGTAAATTGAAAAGTTGTTTAAAATTGTATGTTCTATCCAAATCATGAAAGAAAGTTTTGGGGTTTCCTGTCCCTTTAATATTTCACAAGGAACAAACTAAATTATATGTGGTTTTTGGATATACGTTTATATGAATTTATGTGATAGTTTACTGATAGATATTCATGATTCTGATAGAGCAATACATTTTAAACAACTTTATAATTTATTCCTATTATCAGTTTTTCTTCGTTCTCTTGGTATCTTTTGTTGAAAAGCAGGGATGTATGCTTAGGAGGCTGCCAATTTCTGGAGCACTATACGGCAGCAGTTTTGCAAGAGCACTAGATGGCAGCACTATTTCCTGCCATGTAGTGCTAGGTATCACTTCAACAAAGAATATCAAGGGAACAAACACATTTAACCATAGAAGTAAATTGGAGACTTTCTTTAAATGGGATGCTTTGTCCGAATCACAAAAGAACATTTTTGTGCTTCATACACTTTAATACTCCTCAAGCATGGAATTGTTACCTCCTAAAAACATCAGAGTTATTATTTGCCTTGTTCATTGTGCAAAATTGTAATTCAAAAATGAAATGGACACCGTTAAAGCCCAATAAAATTGTGACATTGTGGGTATAGCGATTATATCACAGGTTGAGGGGTCTGTGCGCTTACTGGTGCCTTTTAATAGTGTGTAGTGATGCTAATAAATTTCATTTGCAATTAACCTGCACCAATACCATAGAGATATGTGCGTACGTTTGTAAGGGATTTAAACAGGGCCATTATTGTATAGTGAGTATGTGTGTTTGTTGGGTTATAGATTTTGCTAATCTTATTTTATCTTAATCTTATTATTTTTTAACAATAACTGACTGAGCAGGTAACGTATGTAACTGGTGATGGTGCTTCCTAATGTCATCTAATAAAATGTCAGTTTGTTTTGTGATGCACATCTTACATCCAGTAATAATCTGAAAAGTGTTGTCTGTGGGTTTACCAAGTCCTTTCAGCTGTGGAATTAAAGGGACACTGAACCCAATTTTTTTCTTTCGTAATTCAGATAGAGCATGCAATTTTAAGCAACTTTCTAATTTACTCGTATTATCACATTTTCTTCATTCTCTTGGTATGTTTATTTGAAAAGCAAGAATGTAAGTTTAGATGCCGGCCCATTTTTGGTGAACAACCTGGGTTGTCCTTGCTGATTGGACAGCACCAATAAACAAGCGCTGTCCATGGTTCTCTGAACCAAACATTTGCTTACGCCTTAGCTTAGATTCCTTCTTTTTCAAATAAAGATAGCAAGAGAACAAAGAAAAATTCATAATAGGAGTAAATTAGAAAGTTGCTTAAACTTGCATGCTCTATCTTAATCACGAAAGAAAAAAAATGTGGGTTCAGTATCCCTTTAAGTGTAAAATGGCTGTGAAAAGTGTTGGTAAATATAGAGAATCAAAATTGTGATTAGTACAGGACTTGCACATGTTAATTATAGGATTTTTTTTGCATAACCAATAATATAAAAAGTAGTTCTGAGAAACAATAAGGCTGCCCCTCATTCTGCAAGATTATGTGTTCTATTTAGTGAGATTACATTAAATAACCAAACAGAGGTTATTTTTCAATCACACACATAAACAGTTTTACATCTTTATTTGTCAAGAGTTGAGGTTGTAAGTGTCACCTTTCCTCATTGATAGTGGTTCTCTTTTGATGTGTGAGATATTGTGTACTTGGTACTTCATGCAGCTATAGGTGTTACTGTCAGGAAAGACCGCTAATTAAATATGTGCAAATATAGGTGAATGATTTCGAACATGACTTTGTCTTTATAGCAAGGCCTCTCTGCAACCTGTGAATCTAGCACATCATTTTAAAGGGACACTTAAGTCAAAATTAAACTTTCATGATTCAGATAGAGCATGCGATTTTAAACAACTTTCCAGTTTATTTCCATTAACAAAATGTGCACAGTCTTTTTATATTTACTCTTTTTGAGTCACCAGCTCCTACTGAGCATGTGCAAGAATTCACAGCATATACGTATGTGCATTTGTGATTGGCTGATGGCTGTCATATGAGTGAAAATAGACATAACTAAAAGTTGTCAGAAAAAAAAAATCTACTTATTTATAGTACAGACTCAGTGCTATTGCATTGTCTTGCTATCATGCATTTGTTGATTATGACATGGAAGTCAAAATTAAAGTTTCATTTTTCAGAAAGGGAAAAAAAAAATTCAATTAACTTCTATGACCTAATTTCCCTTTTTCTCTTGGTATAATTTGCTGAAACTCAGCTGCTTTTCATGAGAGCATACTGAAGTAGCCTCTGGAGTGTGCCAGTGTGATGAGCACTATACAGTAGCAACAGTTTTGTAGCAATATTTTACATACAGTGCTGAAGTAATGTACACAGTCCAGAGTCAATTTAAGTGTGTGTTTATAATATAGTAGTTAAATGTCAACAAAAGATACCAAGAGAAAAAAAAATGGAATTTTAAATTGCACATTTAGGGACAGTTTCCGAGTGAAGCACAAATGAATGCTTCCACTCAAGCGTTAATCGTGCTATAAGTAAGCTTTCTGCACTTGTCGGGTTGCCCTCATATAACGAGTTGAAAGAAAACTGTTTTCGCTCTCGCGCTAACCCAACAAGCGCAAAAAGTCGAAGTTAGAATATCACATGCACGTTCACGTATTCCCCCATAGAAGTCAATGGAGGAAAAAAAGAAGGGGAAACACCACACTCTCGTGCAAACCCAATCGCATATTCTCATTTGCGTTAACCCGACATGAAAATATGAATATTTCACATTCCAATGTTCTTCAAATATTTTTTTAAAATATTTTTTATTAGATGGTGTTATTATGAGTGTAACTATACTTTGCAATGTATTTTTTTTATATGTTTTGTGCAACTTTTATGTTTTGTGAAGCTAACCAGGGCTCTGAAGTCACAGTAATCATTCTAGCGTAAATCATAATTGCCCTCAAGCGATCGCGTTTACTTTCAACTTGTAATACCAGCAGTAAGCCAGACGAGAGCAAACTTTCATGATATACCCCTTATCGCTCAGGCGTAAACATTCGCGCTCCACTCGTAATCTGGCCCTTTGAGTAATAAAAAGTACATTTTGACTTTCATGTTCAATAGAAGAGATTTATATATAAAAGAAAGTTAACATTTTATTGCACAACATTATAGATTGGAAAAGATGCATTAAACATAATGCCTCACATTCCTTTCCTTCTAAGACGCTATTAATTAGCTTGGTCTCTGCTGAAAAACCTTACTCATGATCTCTAATGCAAATGACATATATCACTGGAGATAGACAACTTCCTGCACAGATAAGCAAAAACCTACAGCTAGCTCACATTTTGTAGAACAATATTCATGAGATTGTTTCACAAAACTGAAAGTGATTAAAACTGATTAAACGGAAATTTGTAAATATGCAGCCTTACAGTGAAATACACATGAACATAGTACACACGTACTAGCAAAAATGCTTCCAGCAATAGTTATGATCATTTACGGTGTATGGAGCATATGTTAATATGCCCTGTGTACCTGCTCAGACGATTGCAGGCTTCATAAACCTTTATTGCCCTTGTGAAATCTATCTATCTATCTATCTATCTATCTATCTATCATCTATCTATCATCAATCATCTATTTATCTATCAGCTATCTATCTGTTTATCTATATCTCATCTATCTATCTATCTCCCATCTATTTATCTATCATTTATCTATAAAATCTATTATCTATCTATCTATCCTCAAAACCATTATACAGAGCAGCATGTATTTTATTACTTTTGCTTAATACTAAGTTACCCTTGACGGCACGCTACTGTTTCTGTACACCAATACATAGAGAGAGCAATTGATAATTAACATTTTATAACTTATTTCTCCACCTCCTACTGGAGTGTAATTTCTTCAGCTGGCTATGTTTACACAGCCTTTCTATAGCATAGTATAGAAACTATACCACAGGCAAAAAACCCAGCTATTTCAATCACAAAAATAAAGGTAAATTAAATGTTTGTAAACAATTTAAAGGGACAGTCAAGTCCAAAAAAAACTTTCATGATTTAAATAGGGAATGTAATTTTAAACAACTTTCCAATTTACTTATATCACCAATTTTGCTTTGTTCTCTTAGTATTCTTAGTTGAAAGCTAAACCTAGGAGGTTCATATGCTAATTTCTTAGACCTTGAAGACTGCCTCTAATCTGAATGCATTTTGACCACTAGAGGGCATTAGTTCATGTGTTTCATATATATAACATTGAGCTCATGCACGTGAAGTTACCCTGGAGTGAGCACTGATTGGCTAAAATGCAAGTCTGTCAAAAGAACTGAAATAAGGTGGCAGTTTGCAGAGGCTTAGATACAAGGTAATTACAGAGGTAAAGGTAAAGAGTGTATTAGGGAATGTGTAATAAAGGGATTATCTTTCTATTTAAACAACATAAATTCTGGTGTTGACTGTCAATGGATCATTGGGAACAAATTACAGGGGAGAAAAAGCAAATTGTTCTCTATGGAAAAACTATAGCTGCTCAACCCCTACCCACAAAACTAAGCCCTGCCAGATTACAAAACATTAACACAAAAAGTTTAATTGTTAAAAGTATAACATTATTACAATAAACATTCTTTACTTCTTTTCCTGCATTTTGTTGAAAAATAAATGTGAAAATTGTGCTTTTACCACTTTATCCCACATTTCTGTAAACTAGCAGTTTCCTCACCTAGTCTCTATAGTCATGTGTGCAAACAACAGCTCCTATATTGTGTAGTAATAATATTTAGTTAGCAATTGTTCCTTTGTTCCGGGGACAGGGAAATCAGTAAAAAAAAAGCCCAAAACAAAAGATAATACAGTAAACTCATCTGACAAAATAAAGTTACTTTATTCATTGCATAATCCTTCTCTATTATGAAAGTTACAATTTGTGTTTGAGGTCCCTTTAATAAGAATCAGCCAGTAACCTCACATATTACAATTTGTATTTGATGTCCCTTTAATAAGTATCAGCCAGTAACCTCACATATTACGATTTGTGTTTGAGGTCCCTTTAATAAGTATCAGCCAGTAACCTCACATATTACAATTTGTGTTTGAGGTCCCTTTAATAAGTATCAGTAATAGGTCTCACATATTACAATTTGTATTTGATGTCCCTTTAATAAGTATCAGCCAGTAACCTCACATACTACAATTTGTATTTGATGTCCCTTTAATAAGTATCAGCCAGTAACCTCACATATTACGATTTGTGTTTGAGGTCCCTTTAATAAGTATCAGCCAGTAACCTCACATATTACAATTTGTGTTTGAGGTCCCTTTAATAAGTATCAGCCAGTAACCTCACATATTACAATTTGTATTTGATGTCCCTTTAATAAGTATCAGCCAGTAACCTCACATATTACGATTTGTGTTTGAGGTCCCTTTAATAAGTATCAGCCAGTAACCTCACATATTACAATTTGTGTTTGAGGTCCCTTTAATAAGTATCAGTAATAGGTCTCACATATTACAATTTGCTGGTAAACAGGTTCAGTATGGCGTTGTCACCTAACCCTGCAGATTATGGCCCTAAGTACCATTTCCCTTTAGGAAGAGGCTGAATAGCGGGATAATCTTCACAGATGTGCAGGGGATTCTAGCTGTGCTATTTATACAGGAAAACTAATTAACATAATCATTCCTAAAAGGGATCTTAAATTGTACTTTAAAGGTTCAGTCTAAATGACTCTAATATAAAAATAATATTCTCTAAATCATTACAGCATGTCATTTTTAAATTTTTGATCCTAACTTACTTTGTATTTAACCTTGGCTAAGGTATTAACCCCTTAATGACCAGCGACGTATCCTGTATCCCTGTACCCTGTATGTCGTTGGTCTTTCTATGGTGATGTGCCTTTCAATAGTGCAGTCTCGCTATTTTAGCAAGCCATCCGGAGGGCGGGTCAAATAGCGCAGTCAGTAGTGGAACTAAAGGGGTGCAGAGGTAGAAACTGCGACCGGGCCCCCGAGGGGGGGGGGGGGCAGCTTAAAAACAAACAAAAAACATTTAACCTGCCACTGCCTGCACTAATATCATGTGAGTGTGACGTAATGCTTCACTAGTGTCTCTGTCTCTGACTACAGGGGTTAGTGTTTCTGTTTTACCCATTGGTGTTTATGTGTGTGTATGTATGTGACTGTGTGTCTATTTATGCATGTATGTGTGTGTATGTGTATGTGACTGTGTGTGTATTTATGCATGTATGTGTGTGTGTATGTATGTATGTGACTGTGTGTATGTGTATGTATGTATGTATGTGACTGTGTGTCTATTTATGCATGTATGTGTGTGTATGTGTATGTGACTGTGTGTGTATTTAAGCATGTATGTGTGTGTGTATGTATGTATGTGACTGTGTGTCTATTTATGCATGTATGTGTGTATGTGACTGTGTGTGTATTTATGCATGCATGTATGTGTGTGTGTGTATGTATGTATGTATGTGACTGTGTGTATGTGTATGTATGTATGTATGTGACTGTATGTGTATTTATGCATGTATGTGTGTGTGTGTGTTTGTGGAACCAGCAAATTACAGACCTTGTTACTACAGCATGGGGGGGGGTAAACAGTGTCCCTATACAGTACCATTATATACAGTACGGGGGGCTGGACCATGTCACAGACTACTGTGGTCATTTTATAAAGTACTGGGGCGCGTAGGGTCAGGTCAGCCATCTCACCAGCAGATTACAGACTGTGTCACTATCTCACTATATACAGTACTGGTGGGTTAAACAGCGTCACTATATACAATAATAGGGGGTCAGACCATCTCACAGACTGTGGGCACAGGGTACCTCCTATTGCAGACATGTAATCTGATTCACTTTTTTTTTCGGTGTTAAATGCTAATAATAATAAAAAAAGATATGTATCAAATTCACCTTTTTTTGGGGTGGGGGGGACCCTTCTTAGATTCCTGCACCTGGGCACTGTGGTTTCTAGTTATGCTCCGAGTGCAGTCTTGCTATTATAGCCAAGCCACACAAACCCTTATATATAGTTTTGCTTAATTTTAAATAACATTGTGCTGATTTTAGATTTTCATACTGCAAACTCGAAAAGATTTAAATAGAGCCCTTGCACATTCCATGTTTCATGCAATTGTCACTTGACCAAAAAGTAAATAAACAAATGAATACAAAATAGAATCAGTTACTATACTATGTCCCTGGTGGCATTTGACCTCAGGCACATGACTAAATATTTTCCCTACCGTGACACAACTATGTCTGTGAACTATTTAAGGCCCCTAATTTCTGTTTCTAAAAATGGAACCCAGTAAGAGAAATAACTGGGCAAGCTACTCTCAAAAGGTAGATACTGTTCATCTGGGTAGATCTGTAAAGGAAGAGTACATAGATCACAAGACTGTCTTGTGATTCTTAGTTCTGGCTGTTTTCCTGCAGCTGGTGATGAATGAATGGAATAAAAGTAAAAAAATATATGTGTGTGTGTGTTTTATATAAGCATATTCTTTACAACAATTGGACACAAATTTTGTATGCATATGCCCTGTTTTGGAACAAAAACATTACATACAGAATACGCTATGCACTGTGGATAGAACAATGACAAATGTTGGTCACGTTCATTTATCTTAAACAAACTCTAAGCGGCCAAATTATCAAACTCCGAATTGAGCTTGATGCCCCTGTTTCCGCGTGAGCCTTCAGGCTCGCTGGAAACAGTAGTTATGAAGCAGCGGACTAAAGACCGCTGCTACATAACTTGTCCGCCTGCTCTGAGGCTGTGGGCAATAATCACAAGAACTGCTGGTGCAATGATAAATGCTACCAGCGTATGCTGTCAACATTTATCGATGTGCGGCGGATATGATATGCTACATTGTACACAAAAGTTACAAAAAGATATGTAATCCTGTAACAAATTTAACACCTCCTAGGTGAAGCTATCATGTGTTTGCATTTCACACAGTTTAAGGGGGTATAAAATTACAAATTAAAAGGGACAGTGTTCTGTAAAATAGGTTTCCAATTACTTGTTATACAAGTTGCAGAGTGTAAAATGTATGGGAAATTGTTTCTTTCTGTATATTTTTGTATATGAAATAACTGTTTCTGCTAACTGAGACCACAACCCAATACAGGGCTAGATAACGAGTGGCGCGATAAGTGTAGAGTCCGAGCGATATGGGGTTTTTCTCTGATCTTTGCTTGTAACGGATATAGCGTGCATATTAGGGAATAAAAGTAAACGCCTTAGCTTGAGCGCAATCAAATTTTACGCGCATTGGTTTAGAGCGACTTCAGAGCTTGTGCAAAGGGTAGTGCGTTAAAAAAATTGTACTAATCACATCAAAAATACAGTTACAGTTACACTCATATTAAAGGGATAGAAAACCCCAAAATGATTTGGATAGAACATACAATTTTAAACAACTTTCCAATTTACTTCTATTATCAAATTTGCTTTGTTCTCTTATCGTTTGCTACATTTGCTAAAGGAATAGCATTGCACTACTGGCAGCTAGCTGAATACATCTAGTTAGCCAATCACAAGAGACAAATGTGTACAGGCACCAATCAGCAGCACCTCCCACTAGTGTATGATATGTGCGTATTCTTTTTTAACAAGGGATACCAAGAGAACGAAGCACATTTGAAAATAGAAGTTAATTTAAAAGTGTCTTAAAATGACATGCTCTATCTGCATTATGCAAGTTTAATTTTGACTTTTCTATCCCTTTAACCCTGTCTGATAAAAATTATTTGTTTAAATTTAAATTAAAGGGACAGTTCTCCCCTTCAAATTGTTCCCAATGGTCTATTTTACCTGCTGGAGTGTATTAAATTGTTTACAAGTATCTCCTTTACCTTTATTTTGGCATATGAAAGTTTCTATACTTGAGTCTAGGCTTTTGATAAAGTAAACACATTCAGCAGAAGAAATAAAAAAAAAATAACTTTCCAATTTACTTATATTATCAAAATGACATTGAATTATTGGTATCTTTGTTGAAGAGCAAACCTAGGTAGGCTCAGGAGAACACATAAATTGAGCACCATATAGCAGTAGTGTTTGAAACAGTATTTGTAACAATGTTATACATTGCTGCAGACACTGCTGCTATACAGTGCTTAAGAGACTTGCACTCTCATGAACATACCTAGGTATGCTCTACAATAAAAGATACTGAGGACAAAGTAAATGTCATAATACAAGTAAGTTTCTGTTTTTAAAGTGCTTTATTTGTTTTTTTAATGTGGCTATAAGTCAACACACTAAGGGTTAGATTACAAGTGGAGCTCTAATTTATTGTGCAAATGTGCCTGTTTTCCCGGTGCATGATAAGTAACCAGCCATTACAAGAAAAATTAGCAGCACTCTGAACATTAACCAGTGGCCAGACCTCTGGTTAATTTTAAAAATGTCCCCCAATTGCCCCCAAACCTAAGTGTGAGGTTCCTTAATACAATAAAATAAAATATTAGCATCTTTATTTTTTAAAATTTAACTGCTTGACACAGTTTTTAGGGGTTAAAGTGTGCAGATCTGGCACTGAAAAGTGCCGTTACATTGCGGTCTTTGGGGACTGTGTTATCACTCAGTATATATGTATATGCTTCTATAAACATATATTTAAATTTTGCTGCCCATCACTGCTTGACTTACCCCCTTCGCTGCGATAGGTTCTCTGCTATGTCTCATGGCATGAGAACGAGGCTCCCATTGTAGCCTATGGTAACATGCTCTCGTAAGCGCAAAGTTTCCCTGCAATGCAAAAGCGAGGTTGCGTTCGCATTGCCCCAAACTTGTAATAACAGCGCACATTTGCCTGTGCTGGTATTACTGAGTGGAGTGCAAATACTGCGCTCACGTAAGAGCAATTTTGCGCTCCATTCGTAATCTGGCCCTAAGAAGGGTGTCTGCAGTTGTATATTTCAGGTGCCTGTTCTTTAATTAGATACAATTTGCATCTGTTTTAATTGGAATACATTTCGGGTTTAACTAGGTAGAGCTGTATCTGGTATTGCTTGTTCTGTCACTACACCCGGCTCATGTCATACGGAGCATTGTTACTCGCTGCTCCTTCCGCCCCCAACGTCAGGAATGTGCTGTCTGTTATTGCTGGGAATTTGGTTTCAAAACAATGTGAATTTTCAAATATCCCAGGGCTGAGCAATCATGCAGGAGTGAGGCTAAAGACCAAAGCTGTGAGAACTGGACTTGGGCCTTCTGAGGTTGTAGAGGGAAAATAAATAAAGGATGTTGCAAATGGAAACTTGCTGCCTAGTTGATAAAAAAACCTGTAGAAATAATTAGAGTTATCAGGAAACCTTTTTGGTGCTAAATATTTGTTCTTGGATATATCATTTTAAACAACATTCCAATTTAATTCTTTTAACAATTGTGCTTTATTCTCTTGGTATCCTTATTGAAGGAGCAGCAACGCATTACTGGAAGCTAGCTAATTACATTGGTAAGCCAATGACCAGAACCATATATTTGCAGCCACCAATCAGCAGCTATCTCCGACCTCCTGAGGCTACCTAATTATGTTTTTCATCACAGGATACCAAGAGAACTAAACAAATTAGATAATAAAAGGAAAAAGTCTGAAAACTGTAAACTCCTGGGGGGAGGTGCGCTGTGACGACAGCACGTAGCGCAACACAGAGGGAGCCCAAGCAGAAGCACGGACACGCTAGCGGTGGAGAGGAAACCGCGTCCAGTGCCGAGTTTGGGGGTTGGGAAGTTTCTCTGCCAGGAGTACTAGGAGGGGAGGCGGCTCGAATTGCGGGCTACACCTGGCCTGACACCTCCACAGCAGGATACGGCAAGGGCAAGGCTGGGATAAGCTACTACCCACAGCGACACAAGAAGGGTCTAGGGGCCCAGGATCTATTGGGCTACCGACTAACCCTGAGGTTTTCTCTGGGTGCAGAAGGTGTGAGGGGGTGCACTTGGGAAGCCACAGAGTTGCCTTCCTAGAGGAGGCCTTCGTCCCCCTGAAAGAAAGAAAGGAGTAAGGAGAGAGGCCCTGAAAAATTGTGGGCGAACAGAGCGGAGTAAATGGAGGAGAAAGGAAGGAACAAGGGAAGGTAGGAACGTTTTTTACTGACTGTTGCTGTTTTTGTTCCCTGTTTGTCCCTCATATGTAAGAGGGGTGTTGAACCAGAGAGTATAGGAGCTCAGCTTACTTTTTCCTTGGCTCTTGGTTTACTTTTTTTTTTCCCTCCTCCTCTCCCTACCTTCCCTAAAAATTTCTTGCTCAAAAAGTTGAATTTGATAAAGATTGGAGTTGCTTAGAGACTGGTACAAGTTTCTCCTTTATCTCTTTATTATTTTTTCAAAACCCTCCTCTTTTAAAGTGATTTGGTTGTAAACTGCACTCATTGTGAAAAAGACCTGTGAGATGACACCCTGCTGAGTGTTGATTACAACTGGGAGCTAGCAGGTCAGAGCCTGAATTAAGTCAGCAGATATATGGAGAAGTATCTCAACCAGGGGAAAATGTCACCAAAAATGAAACAAACGGAAAAAAAGGCAATAAGACTGCCAATTCAATTAACTCCCCAAATAAATCACTTAGGGAAGAAAAGATCCCTGACACTTCTTATACAGGGGAAATTGCAACACTGGTCTCGGCCCTGATAGGGCCCAAATTGGAAGAGATTCATACCAGATTAAATACAATACTGGAGGAGTTAAAAAATCAGGCAGAGAGAATAAAAGAGATGGAACAACGGATTTCAAATTGTGAAGATACTCAGATTAAAGCACAACTTCAGATGGAGGCCTTAATGAAACAAAATCTATCACTATCTAACAAAATTGATGAGATGGAGAACAGAGCCAGGCGGAACAATCTACGCCTGATTGGCATCCCCGAATCAATAAAAACCCAGGACTTAAAAAAGTTTGTGGAATGGACTATTCCTGAGCTATTGGGCTTAAATCCAGAGAAGAACATATTCATAATTGAAAGAGTGCATAGATTGGGAAGAGAAAGAGACCAATCAACGACAACTGATAGGAGACCAAGACCAGTCATGGCGAAATTCTTGAACTTCCAAGGAAAAAGCGAGATCTTGAGAGCCTATAGGAAACAACAGAACCTACACCATCAAGGAGCAAAGATCCTGCTCTTCCAGGACTTTTCCTCTGAAGTCTCGCTGAAAAGGAAACAATTTTCGCCTATCTGCTCTCGCCTAGTGGCAGAAAAAAGGTTTTTCTCCCTGCTGTATCCAGCCAGACTCAGGATAAAATCAGGCCTGGATTTTTTCTTTTTTGACTCCCCAGAAGCAGCCCTTTCATTCTTGGATAATGAATCGAAGAAGGGGATGGCTTAATAAGAGTCTTCTTTACATTATATGGTTTTTGTAATTGTTTTTGTGTGTCTAAAGATGCCATTTAACAAAGATTTTTTTTTTTTTTTTTTCTATCTACCTATATTTATTTATTTCTTTTTTTTCTTTTTCTTCTTCTTCCCCGGACAGAAAATATATATTTTTTTTTTTCCTCTGGATCTCTTTATGTTTGCTCAAGAGATCAAAATTTTTCTTCTTTTTTTTTTTTTTCTCTTCCCCGGACAGAAAATATTTTTTATTTTTTTTTTTCTTCCCCAGACAGAAAATATTTTTTTTTTTCTCTGGATCTCTTTATGTTTTTTTTTTTTTTTTTTTTTTTTTCACAATGATGTGTATCACTGTAATATTAGGACAAATAAGGAACAAGGCTACTCTTTTAAGTAGAGAAAAGATTGTGTATAGGCCTAAAGCTATGTATCAAGTAATATATGATGTTGAACACAGGTGGTTTATATATTTTTGGTTTGATATGTGTGAATTGTTGCTTATCACTGTAATATTAGGACGAATGAGAAATAAGCCTATTCCTCTAAGTAGAGAAAGATTGTGTATATGTTCAAGAGTTTTATTAGTACTCGTATAGATAGAAAGACATTATAGCTATGGGTAAAATAAGGTATGATTCTGATCACAAGAGGTTAAAACACAATTTACTTATTTTTTTTCTCACAAAGGGCAATATACCTTTTTTTTTTTTTTTTTTTTTTTTTTGCCCTCTTTTTCTATATACACTCACAAAGAATGTATAACTATGTATCAAGTAATATATGATGCTGAACACAGATGGTTTATAAATTTCTGGTTTGATGTTTGTGAAATGTTGTTTATTACTGTAACATTAGGACGCATGAGAAACATGTCTACTTCTCTAAGTAGAAAAGGATTGTGTATATGCCTAAAAAGTTTTATCAGTATCTGTATAGATAGAAAGACATTATAGTTATGGGTAAAATAAGGTATGATTCTGTTCACAAGGTGTTAAAAACACAATTTATTTATTTACTTACATCTTTTTTTTTTTTCTTTTTCTCTTCTTCCCTCTTCTCCCCTCTTTTTCTTCTTCTTCCTCTCCTTTCCCTCCCCCCTCCCATATCCTTCTCCCCGAGGATTCCCTCTTATAAGTTAGATGGTTAAAATACTGACTTGGAACATAGGGGGGATACACTCCCCTATAAAGAGGAAAGCAATCTTGAACCTATTAGGGAAAAAAGATTTCGATATAGTATGTCTACAGGAAACTCACCTATCAGATAAAGAGCATAGAAAGATCAAAGCTCGCTGGTTGGGAGAATCTTTCTTTTCATCATATACGAAAGCGTCTAGAGGAGTGATGGTTCTTTTCCACACAAGGTTGGAATATAAAATTCTTAATATCTCTCAAGATAGTGAGAGAAGATATTTGATCATTAGGTTTTCTACTGAGGGGGAAGAATACCTGTTGGTTAATATTTATGGTCCTAATGTCTCTAATGAGAAATTTTGGAATTTATTAGTGAAGAAGATGTTCAGATTCCCTAAAGCTTAGATTATACTGGTAGGGGACTTTAATGTCACACCAAACTCATACTTGGATAGAAGGAAAGTGGGGGCTCGAAGTGGGGAGATTAAATTCAAATCTGCTCAATTGAACTACGAGAAGAAAATATTTAATCTACTCCATAACTCACTAAAATTAGTTGATATATGGAGACTATTGAATCCAAATAGTCTTGAATACACGTGTTGTTCTAAAACTCAAAATACGTTATCAAGGTTAGATCTTTTTTTGATCTCAGATGCATTAATCTCTAAAGTTGAGAAATGTAGCATTGGAGATTTTAGTCTATCAGACCATGCTCCGGTTACTTTATCTATCGCGGGAAAAAAGAAGTTCTCATTCAATTCTTTCTTCTTTCCAGCTTATCTGCGAGATTCCACCAGCTTTAAAGACTTTTTAATTAAAGCCTGGAAAGACTATAGCTCGTTTAACAGCCACTGCAGAGGGGATGTCCAGCTTTTCTGGGAAGCTGCTAAAGCCTATCTAAAAGCGGAAATCTCTAACTATGTGGCAAAGGTAAAGAAAGAGAACATGAGGAAAGATTTAGACCTCTCAGATAAAGTGAGGGAGGCATATATCTTGTTTAGGGAAAGACCCTGTAAATTGAATACAGATAAATACTTCCAGGCAAAGAAAGAAAGAGAGACGTTCCTTCTGGGAGAGGCACAGATACTCTCATATAAGAGTAGTGCTAGATTTGCTAAATATGGAAATAAAGTTGGCAAATATATGGCCTCTCTGTTTAAAAGACAGTCTAGGAGGAAATCAATAGCAGCAATTAGAGAGAAGGATCAAGTATATACAGATCAAGGCCGAATACTGCAATTATTTCAGAGGTTTTACACTAACTTATATACTTCACAATGTCCTGACCCAGAGGACATTAAATTTTTTTTGGAAGATATCAATTTCCCAAAAATTACAGAAGAGGATAGTGAGGGTCTGAATCGACCAATAACAGAGAGGGAAATACAAAAAAACATCAATTCAATGGCTAGAGGAAAAGCTCCTGGCCCAGACTGTTTACCGGTCAAATTTTACCAAATCCTGTGAACAGAGATAGGCCCGGTACTGACCGATCTATATAATACATATTATGGAACAGATAAACAAATTTCGGAGAACTTTAAGAGGGCCAATATAATCTTAATTCCAAAGATCAATAAAGATCCTTCGTATATGACTTCATATAGGCCCATTTCACTTCTCGGCCTTGATTACAAGATACTGATGAAACTTCTGGCGGAAAGACTGAAATCTTTGTTACCAGTGATAGTGCATCAGGACCAGGCAGGCTTCGTTATGGGGAGAGCGTCTGAATTTAATGTAAGGAAAATTCTTCAGGTTATCAACCGGTTTGGGGGAGACTGTACTGCCCTGCCGGAGGCCTTCCTGCTATCCTTGGATGCAGAGAAGGCCTTCGACAGGGTGGAATGGCTCTTCTTGATCCAGGTCCTAGAAAGATTTGGATTTAGGGGCCTCTTTAGGGATTTTATTGTTAAAGTATATTCAGATATTAAGGCCTCTTTGTTGATTAACAACTCTATGTCTAACTCATTTATTCTAACTAGAGGCACCCGTCAGGGATGCCCGATGTCTCCGTAATTGTTTGATCTTATAATAGAACCTCTGGCTATCAAATTAAGGAATATGTTGATCGGAATAAATATAGACCAGGTAAAATTTAAAACTGCTCTATTCGCAGATGACCTTCTGCTATTTGTTGCTGAGCCAAGAAAACAGATTAGTGCTATTATTAATCTGCTTGAACAATATGGTAGAGCCTCAGGGTATAAAACAAACCTTTTGAAGTCCAAAATCTTGTGGCTGAAGCACGATTCAGGGGAAGCACAACCCTTTCAGTTTATAGAAACGAACTCGCTGGAATATCTGGGGTTGAAGATTTCTGCTAATACAGCAGATTGGTATAAAGATAATTTTGTATCAATACTGAGGGATAGCAGAGAAAAATTAAAATCATGGGCCTCACTCCCGGTTTCACTTACAGGTAAGATAGCTCTCTATAAGATGTTTATTGTCCCTAAGATTCTGTATACTTTGAGGATGTTTCCTCTCTTAATTAATAAGACTGATCTACGTCTCTTTAATCAAGCTCTGAGAGCATTTCTTTGGAGCGGGAGAAAGCCAAGATTGAAACTAGCCAAGTTATATCAACCCTATTTTAAAGGCGGGCTCGCTTTACCCGATCTAGAGAGATATAATCAGGCTGCCATCTTAAGATTCCCTATAGATTGGCTAACAAGATCCTTTGTATACTCGGATGAGATTCTCGAGAATCAAGTTTGTACCCCGCTCTCCTTAAATTATATCCTATTTGCTTCAAATAAAGAACTAGGAAAGAGATTAATGGAACACCCTTTGTATAGAGATATAATAATAGTCTGGAGAAGGTTAACTAAATCAATTGGAATGAGGCAGAACATCTCAAAATGGTTGCCGATAACTGGCAATACACACTTTCCTTTAGGCAATATGGTGGACATTTTTGAAAATGGTCACCAGGGAGACCACTTAAAGTGAAAGACTTCTATGACTCTGAGTCAAATAAACATTTGATAGATTTCAAGAGATTTTTCCGGAAGTTCAGAAAAAACATATATTCTATTTTATTCAAGTAAAAGGCTATATCCTTAAACTAGTGAATTTGGATCCCCAGTTGTTGGAACAACACCCGCTGGTTGATCTGGTAAAGGTTAGGAAGGGATTATTATCCTTTATCTATAAATTTTTGGTATCCCTGGAAGAAACATCGGTTCTAGCAGATTTGACTTCCCAGTGGTTAACACTGGTTGACTCTCTGGATCTTGAAACAATACTCTTAAAGAGTGTAAAAACTGCACAGAGAATGTTTTCTTCATCTTATTATAGGGAAATTCAATTTAGGGTGATACACAGAGATTATTTAATTCCTCGGAGAGTGGCCAAGTGGAACAAAACTGTGTTTAATATCTGCTCTAAATGCCACTTTCATGACCCTGACTTGATTCATCTAGTCTGGGGATGCCCTAAGGTGAATCAATTTTGGATGAAGGTAGAATATTTTCTCTCTAATATAGTAAAAAAAAAGATCCAGCTAACACGAGACTCTATCCTTTTTTTAAGATCCCACACCGCTTGGGATAAAGATGTTGATTTTATACTAATAGCATTAACAATTATTAGAACACTTCTCTTTAAATATTGGATTTCTTGTAAGACACCCACTATCCCAGAAGTGAGGAAAGCACTATTAGACTCATCAATCAAAGCAGCATATGAATCAAAATTGGAGAGGCCCTCAGGAGAGAAATTCTGTAGAAGGTGGAGAGCTTTCGTGGGCTTTCAGGGAAACGACTTCGTACAATATATAGAACAAATTATTAACATTAAATTAGATTGGGGGGGGGGGTGGGGGGATACGGGGGGGCGAGAGGAGAGAGGGAATATTCTTCATTACTACTACCCCTTTTTTTTTTTTTTTTTCCTTTCTTTGAGTTGTCCGGGAAAGGGTCATGGCTACCTGGCTTTTGTCCCTTTCTATATATTGTTTCTTTTATGCTGTAATCTCCATGCATGGAGAATTGTGTGTTATGTGTGTGTTGTTTGTATTTGTCTTTTTTCTGTTTTTGTATAATAAAAATTTATAAATAAAAAAAAAAAAAAAAAAAAAAAGGAAAAAGTCTAGGTTTCATGTTCCTTTAAAAATAGTTCTCATTTTATTTTAAGTTACTAATAGTACCTCCTTATAATGAAAAGCTCCCTGGGGCTATCTTGACTTATTGATCTTAATAACACCTGAATCTTCTACTTCCTTAAAAAAGGAATAAGTCTATAGCCAGTAGCCCAGTTTATGGAGCAGTGGTCCATATCATCTGGGAATATGAAAGGTATCTCCTAACCTCAAATGTGAACAGCCATGGGGTGAGGAATATGGCCAATACACTATCTGCTGGAATATCACAGGAAAGATCTCCATCTCACGTAAGGTTAGGGTTTTCGAGTTAAGGATTTGGGGTTTCTGGTTGCGTCATGTATTGAAGTTAAAGTAAGGATTAGGGTAATGTGAGGAATATGGCTGATACACTATCTGCTGGAATATCACAGGAAAGATCTCCATCTTACGTAAGGTTAGGGTTTTCGAGTTAAGGATTTGGGGTTTCTGGTTGCGTCATGCATTGGAGTTAAAGTAAGGATTAGGGTAATGGACTGGAGTTAGGGTTAAAGGGAAATGGAAGTCACTAATATCATGAGACTATGCGCCCCTGCAAACTACTGCAAAACACTGCAATACAAAGTGCCTTAAAACAGTTTGCTTCACCCTTTATTTCTGTATAAAGGGACAGTCTACTTTAAAATGTTTATTGTTTAAAAAGATAGTTAATTGCTTTATTACCCATTCCACAGTTTTATATAACCAACATGATTATATTAATACACTTTTTACCTCTGTGATTACCTAGTATCTAAGCCTCTGCAGACTGCCCCCTTATCTCAGTTCTTTTGACAGACTTGCATTTTAGCCATTCAATGCTGACTCATAAATAACTCCACAGGAGTGAGCACACGAGCTCAATATCATCTATATGAGACTACCTAGGTTTAGCTTTCAACAATAAATACCAAGGGAACAAGGCAAATTTGAAGATAAAAGCAGTGTAAATTTGTTTAAAATTGCATGCCTATTTGACTGTCCCCATGTGTGCATGACATGCATGAATTCTGATTGGTCATTATGTTTTCTGCACAGTTCATACTTACAAATAGGCACAGTGACAGTGATCATTCAATATAATATGATCTTGCATTAAAGTCACATAAAGGTATGAGGGTTAGAACTGGGGTTAGGGTTTTGGGTTGAGTTTAGGGTTAACCACTGGCTGTCAGTGTGGGTTGTGCTGACTTTAATTTAAGAGCAAAGTCTACACTGAACTTAATTTAACTAATAAATAATTTACCAAGATTATAAATACTATGCTTGTTCTTTTTCAATATCATTTAAAGCAGACCTTTTTTTGTAGAAAATATTGCCATTACCTGAGCCAAGCAATAGTAGGTACTGTATTCCTATCAGAAAATTCCAATATTTAACAATAATTTGAATAATTTATTTTATTTTTATTTTTTTAAATAAAGCATATCAAATTGCAGAGCGGATAGTTCAGTTTGATATTCATTACACAAATACTATTATCCCATTTATCTAGCAGTAAAAACACCAAATTATAAGTGGCGCGTTAACAGTTACACGTGAATGAAAAGGGTTTTTATTGAGGATGTTTGTGTGCGTTTACCGCTCGTATCACGAGTTGTTAACTGTTTCACAAAACAATAAAGTGTCACAAAACACATCAAAAAATACATTACATAGTGCAGTTATGGGGGTGGGAGCTGGCGGGGGCAGAAGCAGGTGGGACCGCTGCGCTTCAGAAAAGAAATGTTGAGAGCGGCAGGGAAGGAGGGAGAGGGGATCCAAGTGGATGGGGAATTTGGCCCGTGTACACAGACTTTAGGACTAGTATTTAATAAAGTGTTATACTGTGTATTTACTGTAAATATTTCACATTCCAACGTTCTACACATAGCAGAATATGTTCTATGTATTTCTAATCACATTTTCCTATATATATCTGTATATATCTATACCTATATACAATCATCTATATACAGTATATAGCTATAGATATATATTGTACCAAAATACCATCAGATATATGTAGAAATATGTATTCGTGAATAAATAGAACATATTCTGCTATGTGAAGAACATATAAAGAACATTGGAATGTGAAATATTAATATTTTCATGTCAGGTTAGCGCACTTGAGGATATGTGATTGGGTTTGCATGCGAGTAGGGTGTTTCCATTTACTTCTATGAGCGAATACGTTATTGTCTAGATTATACAGTATTCTAAGTCCGGCTTTTTACGTGTTTTGGGTTAGCGCGTGAACTAAAACAGTTTACTTTCAACTTGTAATACGAGCACTATCCTATGTGCGCAAAAAGCTTACTTCTAGCGGAGTTACCGTTCGAGTGGGAGTGTTAAATAGTGCTCCACTTGTAATACGAGCACTATCCTATGTGTTTCTAGCGGAGTTACCGTTCGAGCGGGAGCATTAAATAGTGCTCCACTTGTAACCTGGCCCTAAGTAATTTAATTCCAACAGGTAATGAAAACATAAGCTACAAAAATAAATAAAATACAGTACAGCAATTTATAAGACCAAAAGTAAACAAGCAAACATTTACCACGGCGGGTAGGTGTTTATTGATCTCTTCATAATAATAAGGGACAACATACTAAGGCCAGCCACTGATAAGAATTCATTGCATTTGAAGATTCTACAAAACACCCTTTCAAATGAGTTCTCTCCTACCCCCACTAGTATGTTGATTTTTTCTACATCTTGTTTACATAGCTTTTCTATAGTCAATACCATAATATTTAACTTTTAATTTTAGGTATTATTTTTATTATTAATAATATTAATAATAATAATTTGCATAGTGCAGAAAAATTCTGTACAGCTGATTACAGAAGTACAATGACAATGATTTGTGGTGAGGTACAAATACATAACAGACTGAACTAGTACAGGAGAAGGGCTGTGCTCTAAAGAGCTAACAGTATACTGCAGACTGAGGGTGTAGAGACAAAAGGTTTGGGGTATCTTGCAACATAACTTGCAATAGAGCAATTTCAAGGGACAAAATATAGCAAAATGAGCTATTTTTAAACAATTTAAAAAACTACAGCAGGTAGAATGGATGTTTTGGACTACATTAAAGGGGGGTATATTTTTAATGTACAATGCCTCTTTAAATAGAAGTAAACAAAAGTGTAAATCTGGCATTTGACTCAACTTCCCTTATTTTCATTCAGAATTTAAGCAAGAGATTGCAACTACACATGAGTCGAGTGGCTCGTCTTGGCTTCTCTATAGGGGAATGTTTAAATGTTACTGCATTCAGTGCAAAGCCTGTGAGAAGGTGGAACTAGGGGAATGGTTTAAGTCCACGCAGACAGAAGAACGCTATCAAAAGAGATCATGCATGAATTGCAGATCAACCTATGTGATCTTACCTTCTTACTTGCACTGAATGTAAACTTCAATATGTAGGTTTAACAACACACTTGGTAATACATTTTAACCTTTTTCATCTGAAACAAACAAACACTTTAAGATGGACGACTATTGAGAGAATGTTACCCCCCAAAAGAGGAGGGGATAGAGAAATATTACTTGCAATGAGGGAGGTATTTTGTATATTTAAGCTACAAACCAGAGTACCTAAAAGGGTTAAATTCTGAATTTGACTTAATGTTTTGGTAGATTCTGATTCCCTCAAAGTGTATGTACCTGCTGTACCAGTCGTTTATCTATGTCACTGACCTAGATGGTTACTTAAAGGGACAGTCTAAACCTTAGTCATCTTAAAGTCTTACTTTAGATTAAGCTGCAAATATCCTCCAACACCCTTTCATGCAGCAGTTAAAAAGTTACTTTAAAATGACTATTGTTTCTTGTCACTTGGAAATGGCTACCAAGCTCCGCCCACTGATGACATCACGATCTGGGCTGCATCTATGCTGTGTGCTGAATAGTATCGACAGTCTGTTGAATCCAATTAGGGATTCTTTTGTAACTAGTGAAGTCGTTAATACAGCCCAGATCTTGATGTCATCAGTGGATGAACAGAAAAAATATTAATTTTAAAATAACTTTTTTACTGTTACTGCTGCATGATAAAGAAAGGGGTGCAGGGGGGCTGTTTGCAGCCTAAAGTGACATAAAACAAGTTGGGATAGAGACAAAATATAATAATATGTACTTTAATTACTTTACCTGCAAATTTAAACTGCTGTGCCTTGCCATTAACCCTTTCTTTTAAGTTTCAGAATTGTACAGCTCTAACTCCCTCCACACAATTCCTTCTATGGCTGGTAGAATTCAAAACTTTAACACTCATTATCTCCTGGAGCATACATAGAAGCAAATAAGTTCCTGCGAAATACAATGCCTGTGTTTCTGTAGCTAAACACTGATAAGGGGGGTGGATCAGACTACTACAGACAGCTTGGCTATGTAACTAATTTTGCTTATTTTTTAAAATTACTTTAAAATACTTGCCAGCAATGTTTAAACAATTTTTTTAAGCAATTTTTTTTTACTTAAAGGGACTGTAATCCCAATTTTTTTCTTTCATGACTCACATAGAGCATGCATTTTAAGCAACTTTCTAATTCACTTTTATTATCAATTTTCTTTGTTCATTTGCTATCTTTATTTGAAAAAGCAGAAATGTAAGGTAAGGAGCCGGCCCATTTTGGGTTCAGCACCTGGGTAGCGCTTGCTGATTGGTGGCTACTAAAGAGTTTAGTATCCCTTTAATTAGCCCTTTTAGGATTTGCACAAATCTCAACATGTTTTATGGCACTTTAATCTAAAGTAAGACTTTACGATTACTAAGGTGTAGACTATCCCTTTAAGTACTGGGTGATTTGTTTCTTTAACACCTTTAATATTTTTAACATCTTTACTAACTTCTCAGATAGTCATTACTATATAGTTAGGGATACCCCAATTAACTAACTATAATATTAGAGTGTACTGACCTACCTAGCCCTCCCCATTATTTTGCAACCTTCCATGCGTCAATATTTGGAAGTTAAAAATTCAAACCTAAAAATTAAAAGACAATAATTTAAACAAAATTGTATTTCAACTATATGTCAAAGTTTTTAAGTAAATTCATATGACTTACAGGTGGTATCGTAATTGTACCAAAAATGATGTGCAATGTGAACTCTTCCTGTACATGATTGCAGATATATGAATGGGACACTAAGATTAGGGATCTGATAATGGACATTGATAGAACCCAGAGGAGCACATGTAACCGAAAGGGTTAAGTATTACTAACATGTGTCACATATTTAATCAACCAATGTGTTAGCACAATGTATGGCTTAGAGTACGGTGCAAGTCGAAACGCATCAGCCTCTGTGTGTAAACACAATTCCTTTTAATGGATCAATAAAGGTTAAGTTTTAATACTCTGTTGGTGCTCCTCTGACTTTTCACTTTTCTGGATATTGCATAATTATTATTTTTTTTACAAATGTTGTGTTCGAACTGAATTTAGTTACACACAGCTTTTGCACTCATAAGAAAATTGGTTGTAAAAGCTTCTCTAGGATCCCCTGTGTACAGAATTACCAGACATATGGCTTTGTCATTGTTTTGGTAATAAGACTGCAACTATTTACAGTTGCGCACCACACTTCTGAAAAAGGATTTATTTTTAGATACGTTATGGCAATGGGTCTAAGGCCCATTTGATATAGCATATCTGCCTGAATTCTCAACATTTGCCCCAAAATTATAAATATATTTAAAGTAAACAACCCAATTATCAGTGGTCATCAGTCACTCATAACACTAGACTTTCAGTGATCACTGGTCACCACATTGGCTTAACCACTCATTGCAAAATAACTTAAAGGGACATGAAACCCAAAATGTTTATTTCATGATTCAAATAGATCATACACATTTAAACAACTTTCCAATTTACTTGTATTATCTAAGTTGCTTTGTTCTATTGTTATTCTTTAAATCAGCTGCTTCTGAGGCTAACTAGGTATACTTTTCACCAAAGGATAGAAAGATAATTAAACATATTATATAATAGATATAAATTGGAAAGTTATTTAAAATAGCATGATCTATCGAAATCATGAAAGAAAAAATGTTGTGTCCCTTTAAAAGACATTTAATACCCAAAAATGCTTCACAGTGACTTCTGCCATGGTAGTAGTCTCATAGCTCATCAGACCGCTGCTTCCCTAACATCTTCGCCACCTCTATTGTGGCGAAATGAAATCTCCTCGGTCGAGTCCGACCGAGGAGATTGACAGCTCCTGCCCGCGCGTGATTGGCTGTGCACGGGCAGGGGGCGGGATTGCACGCGAGCGCAAAATAGCGCTCGTGTGCAATGTTAATTACCTGCGGGTAATTTCGCCCCGCCACAGGCGAGCTGAGGCGTACAGGGATACATTGATAAATCTAGCCCATAGATAAATCTAGCCCATAGCGTACATTGATAAATCTAGCCCATAGTGGTCATACAACTGCCAACCCACAAAGACTTGGGCAATGACTTTTACTACTTAGAAAACACTACATAAGCATCAAAGAAATACAACAGAAGAAGTTGCAGTGTGAGCTGATATAAGTTATATATCTGCTCACTCTTTATTCTACTTCCGGAGACTACATTAATGTGCATACATTTGCATATGTAAATAAAAAGCCCAATGTAGAATAGTTTATTTAACCCTTTTGTGACAGGGTTATAAAGTCTACAACGGAGCAATGTTCCGATGTAGACAAATTTAAATCACTCTAGGAACGCCCTCCAGACCGCGATCAAATCCTGCAAGTGCAGTAGGCTTCAGGATAGCCGTTTGCTATGACGTTGTATTCCGTCATAACAGCTTTAAAGCCCAGTTCTGTTGTGACAGAATACAACGGCATAACGGCGGGAAAAGGTTAACAGGGTTGTTTATGTCTTTTTTTTTACCAAATTTGTGGATTTGGGAGCTGAGTATCTTCAATTTATATTTTCTGTCATATGAAATATCAAGATGGAAAAAATGTTTTTGTGGATCTGTACAGTAAATAAGGGGGAAATAGCGAGTACCTGCTTTACTTGCATTGTAGTCTGTATATGAAGCGCTAAAATATTATTTTATGGTTTAGACAGAACATTTAGTTTTAAAAAAAATGTTCCATTTACTTTTATTATCAAGTTTATTTTGTTCCCGTGATATTCTGTGTTGAAAAGATACCCAGGTAGCATCTGGGGCACTACATGACAGGAAATTGTGCTGCCATCTAGTGCTCTTTCAAATGGATCACATTCTTGCATAATTTCTGCCATATAGTGCTCCAAAATGGTATGGCTCCTAAGCATATGTTCTGGCTTTTCATCCATAGATACTAAGAGAATGAAAGTAAGTCGATAATAGAAGTAAATTAGAAAGTTGTTTAAAATCACATGCTCGACATGCCCTGCCCTTTGCTTGAATGGAGGTGAGGCTGGGGGAGGAGCGCAGGTGTGTGGTCAGGTGTTCTACCTGCTCTGATTCACCTTCCTACAAGCCCTTGGCGGGACTCGCGCCTAAACCCTCTGACCACGGGCGGCTTGTGCAGCGGGAGATTCACTGATACCGCTACCCGAGCCTCATAGTGCCATACCACCGCACCAATATTGAAAATATTGAAAGCAGAGACTGTCTAGAGTTTACCCGGACCAAATACCTTGTAAAGACTGTCGGCTTTATACTATGGCTTTGTGTCCTGTCCTGGGAGCAATGTTCTGAAACGGGGACTTGACGCTGATTTGTACCGCCTGTGTGTGTGTGTCTTTGCTGTGGGTGTTCCCGCAAAGATAACTAGACCTCTTTGGACTCGAAATTCCTTTATCGGATGGTGGCCACTAAATCTCTTTGACCGCATATGGGGTGGACATCCCCCCCCCCCCAGCTTTTCCCGGCACCTCCATATTAAAGAACAAGGCTAAGCTTATTGGGCCAGTTATCGGCTGGGCTCTGACTCCTACAACTCTGCAGGGAAAGCACAACGAATAAGCCCAGGAGCTACGAGGAGACTCTACACAGCACTCACCTTTCTCCACCTCTCCCTCCCACCGATGCTGCGTGAGGGCTGAGGACTGCCGCTGAGCTTTGGTCTGGCTGAGTGTCTTCTCGGCCCCCTGTCCTTCCGGTGCTCTACGTGTGAGCCTTCTGGTTGCGGTGACTGCTTCCTGTCTCTTTGGTAACTGTCTTGGATAGCACTCCCCCTCCCACCGGTGCTGCGCGGGGGGGAGCTGCTGTGGGCTGCAGTCACGGTTTGGATGCCGTCCGTGTAAGCAAACAGGCTTGAGATATAAAACATCTCCATCAGGTGCAGGGGCACACTCTCCCATACCGGAGTCCGCCCTGAGTCCAGACCTGGGCGAAGAGATCCGTGCTTGAGGCATTAAGAATACAGACTGCTCCACACCGTTGTTGATACCGGCTTTCCCCCCCCCCACCGGTGCTGCGCGAGGGGGGTGCTGGTCTAATGGTGTGCTTCTCTTCTGGCTATAACAGCAGCTACACGGATAAGACCACACAGACAGGGTCAGGTATTCTACTGTTGTTAGTAGAGCTTTGTGCTCCCTGCTATCGCCTATCTAAAGAACTGCATGAAACATACAAACTTTTCTTTATAAATTCCGCTACAAATGTGTTTGACTCTTAAAGTAATCATGCAATCATTCTAGCTGAAAAGGTATTATAGTTGCCTACATATATCTTTATTCTCAGTGTTTAAAACAGTCATCTCTGTTGGGGATAGTAACTAATCGGGCACTTCTCCAACAGAGTGTAATTTATTTCACGCTAGAGAATTAATCTAATCTACTGGTGCTCTCACTTTGGGTCATTAACAGTAGGCTACAAATCTCTGAAATACTTAACCTGCTTTAGAATATATCAGAGCGGCCTGATTGAATAAATCTAGCAAGGTCATATCAAATATAACTTTATCTTTAAGCCTACTCACACTACTTTAGTACATTTTATATACGAAGAAGGAAGCCAGAGCTTGGCGATCTTTTTTTTTTTTTTTTTTCTTTTTTTTTTTCAGAAAAAGTGCTAAAAATAGTTATAAGCAACCTCACTATAATTTAAAGTTTTTTTTTTTTTTTTTTTTTTTGTACCACACTCTGATGTCGCATATTTTTGAACTGTTTTGGCTGTTGTTCAAACTGGTTAAAGTGCCTCAGACAAGGTACACCCCAACACCTTAGATAAGGGAAAATAAGATCGGCAAATTGATCTTTTACTCAGGCTCTCTGATATAAATTAACAAACAGTAGGGCTAATTTTGTATATCTTGCTGCTGCCTTAGGCACAAACTTAAATCCCTGTGATTTAATATATATATATCTAACCTCCTCAAGAAAATACCAGAGAGTTCTGAATTAATAAATTTAGGAAAGTCATATCAAATACTTCTTCATATTTAAGCCTAAATATACTATTCGAGTACACATTACACCAAAGGAAGGAAATCAGATTTGTTCTTTTTTTTTTTTTTTTTGGGTGTATGTGTTTTACTTTGATGTTGCATATCCCTGAACTGTCTTGCTGATGTTTAAATTGGTCAAATTGCTTCAGGCAGGGTGCGCCCCAACACCTTAGGCAAGGAAAATAAGTTTGGTAAATTAATTTTTTGTTCAGGTTCTCTGACACAATTAAACGAATAGTAGGGCTAATTTTGTATCAACCTATCACCGCCATAGGCATAAGCTTAAATCATTATGGGTCAGTATACTACTGAAATTAAAAAATAACCTAACTGCCTAGCAGTTCACAGCTTGTAATATACCTAATATTCACAGGATATTAATTTTTTGATTGTTTGGTTATAAATAAAAGAGCGCTAAACAGAACTACAGAAATAGAAAAGGAAGAAAATAGATTAGAGGTAAATAGCTTCCCCGAATACCACATATGGTTGGATAAGGGGTCATTATAAGTGTCCTGAAATATTGCTAACCTCTACAACAGAATAGATACTTTCTCTTTTCCTCTTTTCGTTTCTTTTGTCTCTTGCTCTTCTGCTTTCTGGTGGGTCTTTTTTTTTTTTTTTTTTTTTAACACGAGCACGTAAATGAATTAAGTAGACACTTCCCCACCTATCCACTCACCTTTTCCTCCCCTTTTTTTTTTTGAGTCCCTCTCTCACTGGGTAGTAAATACCCCATAATCTTTTTTAATCACATCACATGGATAAATTTCTTCACAGCCACCCCAAAAATTCTCCCCCAGCTATGGCAGGAAGGCAGAGAGACAAAAAGAATAAAGCACTTCATGAAACCTCGGTTGAGGTTCATACATCTGGGAGTAGCTCCCCAGTAGAGCCACTAGACATCCAGACTTTAGTTAGTAAGATTTCAGAAGCTCTGGCTCCCAAATTTGACGCTTTAAAAATAGAAATAAAGCAAGACATCCTATTCTTATCAAACGAGGTCAAACAGTTTTCACATAGACTCTCCGAGGCAGAGCAGAGAATTTCAGATCTTGAGGACACTAATCTGTCTTATAAAAATAGTATTGAGGCCTTAAACACAACATTATTAAAAATTCAGAACAAAATGGAAGATCTTGAAAATAGATCTAGAAGGAATAATCTAAGAATCATTGGAGTTCCAGAAGAGAAACAATATGAGAACCTAGATAAATTGATCACAGAGACAATACCGAGACTATTACAGATCCCTGAGTCCTCCCCAAGGATAGTTATCGAGAGGGCCCACAGAATAGGGACACTTACTTTAAATAAAACTAACACGAGGCCAAGACCCATAATTGTTAAGGTTTTGAACTTTCAGCACAAAGTGGCAATGCTCCAGGCTTATCGCAAATATCAACCTATATTTTTAGGCGACGTAAAAATTCTTATGTTCCAAGACTATTCAGCAGAAGTTGCCTCAAAAAGAAGGGAGATTGCCCCAGTGTGCTCACGGTTTATAAACCAAGGTGTACAGGCTGCCTTGCTTTACCCAGCAAAATTAAAAATACAAAGGGAGGGACGTACATACTTCTTTGATTCTGCCCAAGATGCAGTAAAATTTTATGATGAGATATTTCCCTCAGGACATGTTTAAAATTAGTTTTGACATTGTTGACAACTTAGATATTCTACTCAATACAAAAATGCATAGAAGTAACGTAAACAAGGGAGGGGAGGGAAGGGAGGGTAGACCTTTCCCACTAGCCTCTCCACAAGGGGATACTGGTGTTTTTTATTTCGTGTTTTTTTTTTCCTGTATTTATTTACAGCCTGACAATATCAATATAGATGGTTATGAGATGCATAATACTCACACAAGGCTTAGATCATAGCCTTTACATATCGCAATGGTTCTTGTTATATGTTGGGGTGTCTCGTCATGTCTTGTGTCTTTTTTTTTTTTTTTTTTTTTCTCCCCTGAATATATGTGCTGCCCTATTCTTCCATTTTTTTTATGCAATGATTGACATGATAAAAGGTTTTAAATTGGCCTCTTGGAATATTGGGGGTATCACATCACCTATTAAACGTAAAACAGTAATAGCACAGTTAAGAAAAATTCAGACAGATATCGCATTTTTGCAGGAAACTCACCTTAAAATGCAAGAGGTTCTTAAACTTAAGTGTTCTTGGGTGAATGAAGTGCTTGCGTCGCCCAGTACCCAAAGGAAAGGAGGGGTAGCGATACTATTAGGTAAAAAGATAAAATACCAGGTTCTCCATACCAACTCAGATCCAGAAGGGGGGTTCTTAATGGTAAAAATTTAAATTGATCAAATACTTTACACACTATGTAACATATATGCTCCAAACGTATTTAGCTTCCCTTTTTGGGAAAAGCTTCAAGCAAACTTACTGTCCTATACAGAAGGTTTTCTGATACTAGGTGGGGACTTCAACATGGCACCACAATTCCCCCTAGACAGGTTAAGGCATAAGAACTCCTCTCTTAGAACCAAAAGGGACAACTTAGAAGCCAAAATGTTTCTCAAACTTTTTCAGAATCTCCGACTTAGAGATATATGGAGGTCATACAACCCAGACTCCAGGGATTTTACCTGCCTTTCTAAGGCGCACAAGTCACTGTCAAGAATTGACCTGATCCTCATAGATGAGAGATTATGCAAAGTAAAACTAGATGTTAAAATTTTACCTATTTGTATATCGGATCATGCTCCAATCTCTTTAGAGTTTTTCTCGAGCAATCCTACTTCAAGATACTCCAGATTTGTTTTTCCCACTTATCTTGCTTCTGATCTTAAATTTAAAAATTGGCTAAACACTAAGTTTCAGGAATACTCTTCCTTCAACAAAGAATACATTAATCGTCCTATAATCTTCTGGGAAGCTGCCAAGGCGGTTCTGAGAGGAGAAATTTTAGCCTATACGATAAACAGGACAAAAAAATTTAAGCTCAGAGAAAGAGAAATCATAAGATCTGTTTCTAACTCTTATAACGCCTACCTATTAGACAAAACACCTAGAAATTGGGCAAAATATACCCAAGCGTTAAAGGAAAGAGACTCCTTTCTCTTACTTAAGACTACACAGAAAGATCTGAAATTCCAAGCCAAATTATATAGGTATGGGAGCAAATCAGGAAAACTGCTAGCAAAATTAGTAAAAAGAGATAAGTGCTCAGCTATGATTGAGTCATTACAGGGGGAAAACAAGACAATAACATCTTCAGAAGATATAATTCAATCTTTTGTAGAATACTATCAGGACATATATTCCTTGAAAACCTCAAATTTAAAGGCACGGGAATCTTTTTGGGATAAAATTACATATAATCTGGCACCGTCAGATCTAGTTGAAGTGCTTAATCTTCCTATAACTGAGCCCGAGATTTCAAAAGCAATTCTTGCTCTCTCCTTAAACAAAGCCTCGGGCCCCGATGGTTTACCTAATGAATTTTATAAAATACTTTCCACTTCAATATCACCTCATTTACTTTCTTTATATAATGAGATTTACATAAAAGGCATTATTCCCCCACCCAGTTTTTCTGCCTCAATCACAACCTTAATTCTTAAGCAGGGGAAAGAGCCTGATAGAAAGGAATCATACAGGCCGATAGCATTATTAAATACCGATTATAAAATTTTGTCTTCCATTTTAGCAGATAGGCTGCAAATACTTCTCCCTAGTATTATACATAAAGATCAAGCAGGGTTTATGTCTAAAAGAAACTCGTCAGCAAAGATCAGGGAACTTTTCTTAACTATAGATCATTTTAACAAGAAGGGGGAGAGGGAGGGGGAGGGAGGCGCCCCAGACGCTGCAATCATTGCAATAGACGCGGAGAAAGCATTTGATTCTGTTCATTTTGATCATCTGTTATACTCTCTTCAACAATTTGGTTTACAAGGTAATTTTCTTAATTTTATCGATAATCTACATAAAACAGCATCTACTAGAATATTAGCTAATGGTTTAACTTCTTCAAACATTTTTCTTAAGAGAGGTACCCGTCAGGGGTGTCCTCTCTCCCCCCTCCTCTTTAATATCTCAATTGAGCCCTTTGCCATACACATCAGACAACATCTGGATGGTATTAGGATTGGTGAGAAAGAGATGAAATTAGCTTTATATGCTGACGATATTTTAATATATACGTCTAAAACATCTACGAATGTCCCTAAACTCATAGCAATCATAGAACAATTTGGGGCTTTCTCTGGTTATAGAGTGAACACGTCAAAATCCGAACTACTATGGATTAATCAATCCAAGGAATCTATGAGCAATATCCCATTCAAAATAGTGACTAGCTCCTTTAGATATCTTGGTATCTTGATCTCCTCCAATCCAGATACGTGGTATAATCTTAACATACCTCCGATATTAAATAAGATTAAAGAAAACCTGAGAACCTGGCAAAATCTTCCTCTATCATTGTCAGGTCGTATTGCCCTATATAAAATGGTCTGCCTCCCGAAGATACTATATATTCTACAAAATACTCCTTTGGTTCTTAAAGGTAAAGATGTCTTAGTATTTAACGCTGCACTGAGAAAATTTATTTGGCAGAATAAAAAGCCTAGAATCTCGCTAACTAAATTGTCTCTTCCTAGAGAGTACGCAGGGCTAGCCTTGCCAGATATTAAACTTTATAATCTTGCCTTCTTGACCCGATTGATTTTGGATTGGATTTCAGAAAGACATTATGTCACTAATAACGAATTGGAAAAAAATATTTTATATCCATTTACCCCTTTAGCTGTACTTCATTGCACGAGAAGCTCTCTACCGAAAGAAATGAAAAATATGAAAACAATATTTAATCCTTTATTAGCTTGGTGGAGAGTGTGTAAACTCCTCAATATCGAACAAGGAGTATCTAAACATATGCCAATAGTAGGCAACCCTCAATTTCAAGCGGGTCTTAATCTGTCTCCTTTCCAGAGATGGGAGGCACTAGGTTTGGGAAAAATGTATCAAATGTTGGATTTTGAAAGGAAATGCATAAAAACTTTTGATACTCTAAGAGAGGAGTTCAAACTATCCCATAAAGAGTTCTTTGCCTACCTTCAAGTAAGACACTTTGTCCTAAACTTAGTTGATAAATTTGGCTGGACTTGGTCACTAGGAAATATAGAGAAATGGCTAATTTTAGCTAAAAATGGCTTAATGTCAGTTTCCCCCATATATCGAGACCTAAATTCTCCAAAAGGCAACTCCAGCTTGGAAAAAATACTCAATAAGTGGGCGGTGGCTCTATCGCAGAACTTGGGGGATATTAAATTAATTCAATATTCACTATCTGAAGTCTCAAGAATCACTCTCTCCTCATCATGGAGAGAATCACATATAAGATTATTACTTATGACCTATTTTACTCCTGAAAAAGCTGTGCGATGCAGGAACACTGAATTCAATCGATGTCCTAGATGTTCCTTACCATCGGCCAATCTTCTACATATGATGTGGAATTGTCCAAAAATTCAACAGTTTTGGCTGAAGGTACAATATTGGCTTAATACACTAGGAATTCTCCCCTTGACCCTCTTGCCAGCACACATTATATTTCTATGGAAAGAACCGGAAGATCGAGTAGTAAACACTAAAATAGTTAACTTAGCTGTTTTAGCAGCAAGATACTTAATTTTTAAGAAATGGAAGAATAGAACAGCCCCCAGTATCCAAGAGGTTAAAAACTGCCTTAAAAAACAATGTATTCTGGAACAAATAGACACCAATCTGGAAGATGAAGGGGATATTATTTTGTTTTTCAGAAAGTGGTCGGTTTTTATTAGATCTCTTCCCTTGAATGAAATTGACAGTTTAATATACCCATTCAGAAATACTGAACTGGTTTTGCTCGGTCTCTGGTAATATTAATTTATTTTTTAATTTTTTTTTTTTTTTTTTTTTTTTTCTGTTATTGTCTGTCTTGTTGAGTGTTGTAATGGCTTTGTCGAAATGTAATTGTCTTTTGTCAAGGGGGGGAATACAAAAAATGGAAAAATGTATCTCAACAGTTAATGACGAAGTTCGAGGAGTACTAGATTGAAACCATATGTTAAGATTAACAAGGGCTGAAAGCCCTTAAACTTTACAGAAGAGATTTATTCTTTTCTTATTATTTTTTCTTTTGTTCTTCTGTTATTGTTTTTCACTGTTTTATATATTGGGCATATCAAGATATGAAATGTATATTATTGTTTGGTTTCTAATTATTTGTTTTGTTCTCCTTTTATGCTGTTTCCACTGAAATTATACGAAATCTTATTATGTCTGTTGAAATACAACAATAATGAAAAAAAAAAAAAAAAAAATCACATGCTCAACCTGAAACATGAAAGAAAACTTTTTGGGTTTCATATCCCTTTAAAATTTGATTCTAGTTTAAAGGGACACTCAGGTTTTATTACATTTTCATGATTCAGATACAGCAGTCATTTTAAAAAACTTTCCAATTTACTTCCATTAAAAAAAATGTGCACAGTCTTTTATATTTACACCTTTTTGAGTCACCAGCTCCTACTGAGCATGTGCAAGAACTCAGACTATACGTATATGCATTTGTGATTGGCTGATTGCTATCACATGGCACAGGGGGAGTGGAAATATACATAACTTTGTGTTAGAAAAGACTCTACTGCTCATTTGAAATTCAGAGTAAATGCTATTGTATTGTCTTGTTTTCTTGCATTTGTTGAAATCTATTGTGTTTACTGGTCCTTTAAATAGTCAGCCTTTTTGTTACACTTGCTCTGTAGTTGTGATTTAACTTTGATAATTGTAACAATGATGTTAGATTTTGTAGAGCAGTGGAGGATGTGGCTATATGGAAATATAGGGTTGGGGCAAAATACTAAATGAAGAACATCCAATTGACTCAAGGGTTTAAAGGTCAGCAAATGCCCCATAATAACTTTGGGCATCCATTAAAGGGACAGCCCACTTGAAAATTGTTATTTTTTAAAAAACAGTCTAGTGGGCGCGGAGTTAGCCACGGAAGAAGCAGGACATGTTCCGATGAAGCTCCTGACTCTATTCACTTTAAAATAGATATTTTCCTTAAAAACTATCACCAAGCGTGTTTAATATAAATCTCAGAAGGAACAACAGGAACCACAGGGCTGAGGAATAGTCGGAGAAGTAATAGCTTGAAGGGGTTTTTACACTTTTGCCAAGGAATAACCACGCGTCATTGCATATCACAGACTGGAGAGTCAGTTGATAACGTGGCTTATATGCAGCAGAAAACCTCTCAGCGAACACTGATTCTCCTAAATACAATGCTTAACATAATCACCCTCATGGATAACCCCTCAAAAGGATCACTAAACTACATTGGAGCTGCATCCTACTCAAAATGGCGACGATCCTACACTTATTGCAGCAACTAGAAGCTAAGCTAGATATCCACTTCCTTACACTGAAGGAGGAACTGGTCTCAATGAGGACTATCGCAGGAGGGGAATGTGGACCCTACACTATGCAGCTTCTGCTTGCAGACATTCTGTCTGCCACCCCCTCCTACTTTCAACCGCAGGGTCTCGAGTTTGACAATAGCTTCACCCACTTACATGGCGACGCTCACCAATTTACCAGTCTAGAAAGGGTTGCCTGGTCTGAAAGGAATACACCTATCTTCACACTAACGCCGGACCCTAATACTAACAGTAGTGAGCAGCCCGCAGAGTCAGAAGAAACAGCCGATTCCTTAGATAGCGGTAACTGTGGAAGGACCTCCGCCATTTCACCAGCCGTTGGAAGATGGGTCCTAGCACCTGGGCTGCGACCGCGAGTGAACTCCACTTCAGGAGCTAATCCTTACATGACGCAGAAAGCACCCACCTTACCTCTGACAACGGCCGCCGATCTCAACACCCCTGCATATCTCCCAGAGACTGCATGGTTACTTAACTCCTCAGGCCTAGGAACTTACGCAGAGTTTTCGATCACCGCGCTAGCCACAGGGGAGCCATATGAGGGCGACTTAATGCCGATACAGTACCGGTGTCACTTGAGCCTCCTGATAGTTGCACACTACATCAGACCTTCCACTGTCTTGAGAAGACTGATACAACTACTTGTCAGGAGGATTAGAGTTCCAGGAGCTATCCGGATTGTGTTCTGCTGCAGGCTGGGTATTGGGTAAAATCCCCGGCATCATCCCAACGCTCAAAAGCAATTCTATGACTGTGACTTTCTCCCTTCCCTTTTTCTTTTTCTTTTCTTTCTGCAAGTTATACAACCCTATTTTAAACAGTTAGATAATCTTATTATTCTACTTTTAGGCTTGTCTCTAATTGTCTATGTAGACATCGCAGGGTGTTATAAAGCCTATTAGGTAGGATTTGTCACACATAATATATAGTTGGTTAAATAAGAGCTAATTGAGATGTCAACCTTGCTATTTCATAACCCAACTACATGATGAAGAATGGTGTAAAGGTTGCAAATTATGCAGTGAGAATAACTGTTATAATATGTAAATAGGGCTGTTTCGGCTGCACATGGTTATGTATAAAGTATATTTGTATAACTGATTATTACTCTGACAATATCCTATGGTAAGTGCACATATGTGGCCCAATATAGTTATTAGCAATTTGAATGTGTGCCTCACTGTAGCTACAACTGTATACTAAATGCCCTCATATAGTATAGCTCCTAGTTCCTATCCTGCGCATAGTTAATTCACCCTAGATTTAGCTTCTCCTCCTTTACCTTAGAGGTACCCTATTTTATTTTTACTTGGAACTAATCTATCCTTGATAGGGATACAAAAGAGTAAGAATCTTGCCAATATATACCACAATTTGCCCTACCTAATGATTACATGCTCCTGCAGTTAATAGCACATATTACAGGGTCTGTAGCTCTAGGCAGAAGATAGTTATTTACCATTCATCTAAATGATCCAGTCCCTGCTTTTAGTTAATATTGTTTTAAGCCCCAGGTACTTACTTCCCGCTACCCTCACTAAGCTTACACATACGCCATTTCCACTTATTGAACATTACCCCTCTCTTTATTTTACAACTACATAAGTCAGGCATAGGTTAAACATTGACTATGTACATTGTACACCTTAGAGGTTATGCCCTCATGGTCAATTTTTGTGTTTCCTTTCTTTTCAGCGGTTGGTAGTATTCTATTGTTATAACTGAGGTTGAATCTCCCTAATTCATTTATGTCCCCTTTAAAATCCTCGATTACAGAAGCTACAATCCCTTGTGCCCTCCTCAGGCCTGTTCGATACTGAGGTCGGATAAAGGTCTCAATCATATACACATATACCGTTTGTTATGTATACTATAATGGCCCCATTTTCTAGCTTAACAGTTCATCATAGTTTTTATTTTTTATCAGAATTCTACTGTGTTTGATTCTCCTGTGTTATGGTCTAATGTTCCTACACTTGCTGAAATTGTTTATATGCTAGTTTTATATGTATCCGTATATGGTGTCTCATCACTCCAACTACAACATAACTTCACTTAGGGGGTACTTAGAATGTTCTGCTCTCCCCCCCTCCCCAGCTTCCAATGATATATATACCCTCGCCCCATAGATACACATAGGGGCGAGGGTATAGTTCCCTATCTTAGCCATTGCTTTGTACATATATGGCATACATAGATTTATAAACAAACCCATACTGCAGCCTTACCAAAGTAGGCTCCGCCCCCCTGATTTCTCCTCCCCCTTCCCTCCCCCCTCCCACAACTCGAGTGGCTCTTTCCCACTGTAATCCCTCTTCCAGTGCTCTACGACCTACTTATGGTCATTCTAAAAGCTAACTCCCCACATCATCGCAGAAATTCTCATTTTATTCATCCTAGAGATGTGGAGACCAGATTACAATTATTAAAATATAAAATGAAGTTTCATTTCAGTTCGCCCAAGCATATATCTGACACCTCCCTAGACACAACATAGGTTTCTACATGTTAAGGCTGGCCTTATTGTATTATTATGGTTATGTTTATTTCTGTGAACCCTAAAAATGTATGACTTAACTTGATATATAGTTCAGTTACTCCTCTACTAGCCTAACAGATATAATGGGTGTCACAATTTTTTTGTTGTACTCTAATGTTAATTTTATGATTGGGCAAATGTTGTATTTTGTATTCTTTGTGCTTTTTAAAACTTCAATAAAAAATCTTTTAAAAAAAAACAAAAAAAAAAACAGTGTAGTCAAAATAAAACTTTTATAATTCAGATAGGGCATGCAATTTTAAACAACTTTCCAATTCACTTTTATCATCAAATTTGCTTTGTTCACTTGGTATTATTTGTTGAAAGCTAAACCTAGGTAGGTTCATATGCTGATTTTGAAGCCCTTGAAGGCTACCTGTTATCTCAGTGCATTTTTACATTTTTCACAGCTAGACAGCTCTAGTTCATTAGAGCCATATATATATATAACATTGTGCTTAGATACAAGGTAATCACAGAGCGGCATTTTGCAGAGGCTTAGATACAAGGTAATCACAGAGGTAAAAAGTATATTAATATAACCGTGTTGGTTGTGCAAAACTGAGGAATGGGTAATAAAGGGATTATCCATCTTTTAAACAATAAAATTCTGGAATAGACTGTCCCTTTAAAAAGATAGACCTTCCCTTTATTGCCAATTTCTCAGTTTTGCATAACCAATACTGTTATATTAGTATAAATTGTACCTCCGATTACCTTGTATCTAAGCCTCTGCAGACTGCCCCTTATCTCTTTGCCTTTTACAGTCTTACATTTTTAGCCAATCAGTGCTGGTTCTTGAATAACATTATCATTCTCCAAGGCAGTGATCTCAATTATCTGAAATAGCATTCCCTGGCTGTTATGCAAGATTGAAAAAGCTAATTAAAAACAGATAAGGAGCATCCGGCAGGGGCTTAGAAACATGCAGACTTAGAGGTTATTAAAGGGACACTGAACCCATATTTTTTCTTTTGTAATTCAGAAAGAGCATGCAATTTTAAACAACTTTCTAATTTACTCCTATTATCAATTTTTCTTCGTTCTCTTGCTATCATTATTTGAAAAAGAAGGCATCTAAGCTTTTTTTTGTTTCAGTACTCTGGACAGCACTTTTTTTTATTGGTGGATGAATTTATCCACCAATCAGCAAGGACAACCCAGGTTGTTCACCAAAAATGGGCCGGCATCTAAACTTACATTCTTGCATTTCAAATAAAGATACCAAGAGAATGAAGAAAATTTGATAATAGGAGTAAATTAGAAAGTTGCTTAAAATTTCATGCTCAATCTGAGTCACGAAAGAAATGTTTTGGGTACAGTGTCCCTTTAAGTGTTATGCAATGCTGGGGAAAGGGTAGCAAACACTCTATCTCTTTAAACAAAACAAACAAGTAGACTTTAACCCACACCAATTTGGGACTCTTGAAAGTCACAATTTATCTCTTGACCACCAGCCAAGTATGTCAAGTTTTATATTGTCAGCTTTGATAATGTGATTGTTAAGTGCAGAGCAATAGTTTTGCAGTACTTGGGGTAAACTGCATGATGTCGGTCTATGTCCATTTGGGTTAAGAGACTTGATAGTTTACTTCTACTATCAAAATGTGCACAGTCTATATATATGAGGCACCGGCTTCTATTAAAGGGACACTGAACCCAATTTTTTCTTTTGTGATTCAGATAGAGCATTCTATTTTAAGCAACTTTCTAATTTACTCCTATTACCAATTTTTCTTCGTTCTCTTGTTATCTTTATTTGAAAAAGAAGGCATCTAAGCTTTTTTTGTTCAAAACTCTGGACAACACTTTTTTATTGGTGGATGAATTTATCCACCAATCAGCAAGGACAACCCAGGTTGTTAACCAAAAATGGTCCGGCATCTAAACTTACATTCTTGCATTTCAAATAAAGATACCAAGAGAATGAAGAAAATTTGATAATAGGAGTAAATTAGAAAGTTGCTTACAATTTCATGATGTATCTGAATCACGAAAGAAAAAAATTGGGGTTCAGTGTCCCTTTAAGCCTGTGCACAGGTCCACTGTGTGCATGCAAATGTGTCTGTGATTGGATGATGGCTGTCACATGATGCAGGGAACTGGCAAATTGAAATTCAGATTATTATAGCCTATGGTGAATAAATAATCTTTATTTTATTAAAGACCGGAGGCGAATAGTTTGCTTTATTTAGTACAGTGTGCAGAGTGTGTGTGGCCAGTAGCCAGGCCTCATTATTTCATTTTCATAGAATCTGTCAGAAACAAAATCTACTGCTCATTTACAATTCAGAGTGCTATTGCATTGTATTTGTTATGCACTTGTTGACTTTACAGTTTCTACTATATTTTATGGTCATTTAAGTTGAATAATAACTTTCTTGTTCATAACGTGTCACTTGCTCAGGAAGGGATATTTAGTTCCCTTAAAATGCATCAGGGTGACCACTGACTAAGTGAGTTTTAATAATTTGGTTGGTTGAAAAAAATCAAACCCTTGCAACACAGGACACAACCCCTCATGTACAACACAGTAGCACACATCAGTCTAGCAGTTTTTTAACTATAGATAATGTTTAGCTATAGACAGAATTATCTCCTCATGGCTACCTACTTCCTAATTATAGACATGTAAAACCAGACCACACTAAAGAAAGAGAAAATAACAGGCCACTGTCAGTGATAACCAAAGTTAATCAAGTATCCCGCTGCGTCTGTGGTTAAAGGGACAGTCAAGCCAAAATTAAACTTTCATGATTCAGATAGGGCATGCAATTTTAAACAACTTACCAATTTACTTTTATCATCAAATGTGCTTTGTTCTCTTGATATTCTTTGTTGTTTGTTACCTAGGTAGGCTCAAACTGATTTCTAAGCCGTTAAAGGGACAGTCTACACCAGAATTGTTATTGTTTTAAAAGATAGATAATCCCTTTATTACCCATTTCCCAGTTTTGCATAACTAACACAGTTATAATAATATACTTTTAACCTCTGTGATTATCTTGGATCTAAGCCTCTGCAAACTGCCCCTTTTTTCAGTTCTTTTGACAGACTTGCAGTCTAGCCAATCAGCCTGCTCCCAGATAACTTCTCGCGCACAAGCACAGTGTTATCAATATATGAAATACGTGAACTAACACCCTCTAGTGGTGAAAAACTGTTAAAATGCAATCTGAAAGAGGTGGGCTTCAAGGTCTAAGAAATTAGCATATGAACCTCCTAGGTTAAGCTTTCAACTAAGAATACCAAGAGAACAAAGCAAAATTGGTGATAAAAGTAAATTGGAAAATTGTTTAAAATTACATGCTCTATCTGAATCATGAAAGTTTATTTTGGCCTAGACTGTCCCTTTAAAGGCTGCCTTTATTTCAGTGCATTTTCAAGGTTTTTCACAGTTAGACACTAATAGAGTATGTGTGTTATATATATAATATTGTGCTGACTCCCATGGAGATCTTTATGAGTCAGCACTGATTGGCTAAAATACATGTCTGTCAAAAGAACTGAGATAAGGGGCTTAGATACAAGGTAATTACAGAGGTAACAAGTGTATTAATTTAACTGGGTTGGTTTTGTAAAACTGGAGAATAGGTAATAAAGGGATTATCTATTGTTTTACCAAAAACTGTTCAAGTATAATTTTGTATTGTAAAATTAGTTTCCACTTAATTTGTTCCCATTCACTTACTTTCGCAGAGTATGGAAGATGGCTCCTTTAAGTTTATTGTTGTATATAAAATAATTGTTATAGCTGATTGAAGCCTCAATCCATTGTTCACAAGAACATGCCCATATTAATGGGCTGAACTTGCAGAAAAACAGACCTCCTTTATATATTGTTTTCTTATCTTATCTCTACCTTTACACAATAGACAATACTTAGCGAGAGCAATTGAAAAGGAAAATTATATTATCTATCTCTTCCACCGCCACTATGAACTTGTTGTTGCTTGCTGCCTCTTGTATTTATAGCCTTTATAGAGAACATATAGGTTATGGTTTCAATCAACACGCAAAAACAGCTAGTTAAATGACAAAATAAAGATAAGGGAGCTATTTATAAACAATTTGATACACTCCAGCATGTAAAACAGATAATTAATACGGAAACCAACAGGAAGTATATTTTTGTGAACAATTGATCACCAGTGATAATTTTATTGCTGGATGTCAATGGCCCCCAGAAGTAGCCACTTCAGTGCTGGATTTGACATCTAAATTGTGAAATTGACATCTCCCGCTCTGTTGGCTAAAATGAACACGCACACCTCCATTACAATGAAAGCAAAAAATTAAACCCTGTGCACTATCGCTATGATGTAGCAAAATAAACAAATAAAATGCTTGGCTCTCTTAGAATGAATTAATATATATGCAGCAGATCTCTATTGGTAAATATCATTAAATGACTGTCATTATTTAATGAGCATGAAGTGATTGTCAGTGGACATGTTAAATAACTTAAAGGTACATGTTGTTTTTTTCCCTGAATATAAAAGAGCAACAATTAAACTATTTTTGTGCAACAATTGTTATGTAAAAGCTTTTTACATTTACAATGAAGCTAACAGGAAGTCTATGATTATATCCGGAGACGCTACTGCTCACTGGCTGACAGTTATTCAGTAAATGAGCATCTGTTAAAGGGACATTGTACACTAGATTTTTCTTTGCATACATGTGTTGTAGATGATCCATTTATTTAGCCCATCTGGGGGTGTTTTTGTAAAAATGTATAGTTTTGCTTATTTTTTTTAAATAACATTGTGCTGATTTTCAGACTTCTAACCAAGCCCCAAAGTTTTAGATGTATACTGATGTATACAGACTTCACATTGCTTCTGTTTGTATAACTGGTCTATTTATATGTAGTGAGGGGAAGGGTCTGCTCTCAGCTCCTTTCAGTGGGTGTCCCAGATTAACCTAATCAACAGTGCTAAATTAGGAGCTTCTAAGTACGTTTTTAAAAGGTTTTATGCTGGATTTTTATATCCGTATCTGTGCATATTATTCTTTATATTAGTGTCTTTTACATGCAGTTATATTAAAATTGGTGTATACTGCCCCTTAGGAGCATGTCCCTTTAAGAAGCAAATTAAATGCCAGAGTGCAGCACCGCTGCTCCCTTTTAACCTGCCCCTATTTCCTAAGATTAATGTTTTCTGTTTGAACCCAGAAGATATTTTGCATTGCTTTGGGAATGCATGTAATCACAAGCTGCTTATGTGCAGCACATCATACATGAGGGTACAGCTACACATATGGCTGTGATCTCACACTAGTAACATCTATAGATGCTTATGTGTAGCACATGATACATGGGGGTACAACTACACATATGGCTGTGATCTCACACTAGTAACATCTATAGATGCTTATGTGTAGCACATGATACATGGGGGTACAACTACACATATGGCTGTGATCTCACACTAGTAACATCTATAGATGCTTATGTGTAGCACATGATACATGGGGGTACAACTACACATATGGCTGTGATCTCACACTAGTAACACCTATAGATGCTTATGTGCAGCACATTATACATGAGAGTATAGCTAGTACACATATGGCTGTGATCTCACACTAGTAACATCTATAGATGCTTATGTGCAGCACATGATACATGAGGGTACAACTACACATATGGCTGTGATCTCACACTAGTAACACCTATAGATGCTTATGTGTAGCACATAATACATGAGGGTACAGCTACACATATGGCTGTGATCTCACACTAGTAACATCTATAGATGCTTATGTGTAGCACATGATACATGGGGGTACAACTACACATATGGCTGTGATCTCACACTAGTAACATCTATAGATGCTTATGTGTAGCACATGATACATGGGGGTACAACTACACATATGGCTGTGATCTCACACTAGTAACACCTATAGATGCTTATGTGCAGCACATTATACATCAGAGTATAGCTAGTACACATATGGCTGTGATCTCACACTAGTAACATCTATAGATGCTTATGTGTAGCAGATAATACATGAGGGTACAGCTACACATATGGCTGTGATCTCACACTAGTAACATCTGTAGATGCTTATGTGTAGCACATGATACATGAGGGTATAGCTACACATATGGCTGTGATCTCACACTAGTAACACCTATAGATGCTTATGTGCAGCACATGATACATGAGGGTACAGCTACACATATAGCTGTGATCTCACACTAGTAACATCTATAGATGCTTATGTGCAGCACATTATACATGAGGGTATAGCTAGTACACATATGGCTGTGATCTCACACTAGTAACATCTATAGATGCTTATGTGCAGCACATGATACATGAGGGTACAGCTACACATATAGCTGTGATCTCACACTAGTAACATCTATAGATGCTTATGTGCAGCACATGATACATGAGGGTACAGCTACACATATGGCTGTGATCTCACACTAGTAACATCTATAGATGCTTATGTGCAGCACATTATACATGAGGGTACAGCTACACATATGGCTGTGATCTCACACTAGTAACACCTATAGATGCTTATGTGCAGCACATTATACATGAGGGTATAGCTAGTACACATATGGCTGTGATCTCACACTAGTAACATCTATAGATGCTTATGTGTAGCACATGATACATGAGGGTATAGCTAGTACACATATGGATGTGATCTCACACTAGTAACATCTATAGATGCTTATGTGCAGCACATCATACATGAGGGTACAGCTACACATATAGCTGTGATCTCACACTAGTAAAATCTATAGATGCTTATGTGTAGCACATAATACATGAGGGTACAGCTACACATATGGCTGTGATCTCACACTAGTAACATCTATAGATGCTTATGTGTAGCACATAATACATGAGGGTACAGCTAGTACACATATGGCTGTGATCTCACACTAGAAACACCTATAGATGCTTATGTGTAGCACATGATACATGAGGGTACAGCTAGTACACATATGGCTGTGATCTCACACTAGTAACATCTATAGATGCTTATGTGTAGCACATGATACATGAGGGTATAAGTACACATATGGCTGTGATCTCACACTAGTAACATCTATAGATGCTTATGTGTAGCAGATAATACATGAGGGTACAGCTACACATATGGCTGTGATCTCACACTAGTAACATCTGTAGATGCTTATGTGTAGCACATGATACATGAGGGTATAGCTACACATATGGCTGTGATCTCACACTAGTAACACCTATAGATGCTTATGTGCAGCACATGATACATGAGGGTACAGCTACACATATAGCTGTGATCTCACACTAGTAACATCTATAGATGCTTATGTGCAGCACATTATACATGAGGGTATAGCTAGTACACATATGGCTGTGATCTCACACTAGTAACATCTATAGATGCTTATGTGCAGCACATTATACATGAGGGTACAGCTACACATATGGCTGTGATCTCACACTAGTAACACCTATAGATGCTTATGTGCAGCACATTATACATGAGGGTATAGCTAGTACACATATGGCTGTGATCTCACACTAGTAACATCTATAGATGCTTATGTGTAGCACATGATACATGAGGGTATAGCTAGTACACATATGGCTGTGATCTCACACTAGTAACATCTATAGATGCTTATGTGCAGCACATCATACATGAGGGTACAGCTACACATATAGCTGTGATCTCACACTAGTAAAATCTATAGATGCTTATGTGTAGCACATAATACATGAGGGTACAGCTACACATATGGCTGTGATCTCACACTAGTAACATCTATAGATGCTTATGTGTAGCACATAATACATGAGGGTACAGCTAGTACACATATGGCTGTGATCTCACACTAGAAACACCTATAGATGCTTATGTGTAGCACATGATACATGAGGGTACAGCTAGTACACATATGGCTGTGATCTCACACTAGTAACATCTATAGATGCTTATGTGTAGCACATGATACATGAGGGTATAAGTACACATATGGCTGTGATCTCACACTAGTAACACCTATTGATGCTTATGTGCAGTACATCATACATGAGGGTATAGCTAGTACACATATGGCTGTGATCTCACACTAGTAACATCTATAGATGCTTATGTGCAGCACATGATACATGAGGGTACAGCTACACATATAGCTGTGATCTCACACTAGTAACACCTATAGATGCTTATGTGTAGCACATGATACATGAGGGTATAAGTACACATATGGCTGTGATCTCACACTAGTAACATCTATAGATGCTTATGTGCAGCACATTATACATGAGGGTACAGCTACACATATGGTTGTGATCTCACACTGGTAACACCTATAGATGCTTATGTGCAGCACATTATACATGAGGATATAGCTAGTACACATATGGCTGTGATCTCACTCTAGTAACACCTATAGATGCTTATGTGTAGCACATGATACATGAGGGTATAGGTACACATATGGCTGTGATCTCACTCTAGTAACACCTATAGATGCTTATGTGCAGCACATGATACATGAGGGTAAAGCTACACATATAGCTGTGATCTCACACTAGTAACACCTATAGATGTTTATGTGTAGCACATTATACATGAGGGTACAGCTACACATATGGTTGTGATCTCACACTAGTAACACCTATAGATGCTTATGTGCAGCACATTATACATGAGGGTATAGCTAGTACACATATGGCTGTGATCTCACACTAATAACATCTATAGATGCTTATGTGTAGCACATGATACATGAGGGTATAGGTACACATATGGCTGTGATCTCAAACTAGTAACACCTATAGATGCTTATGTGCAGCACATTATACATGAGGGTACATCTACACATATGGTTGTGATCTCACACTAGTAACACCTATAGATGCTTATGTGCAGCACATTATACATGAGGGTATAGCTAGTACACATATGGCTGTGATCTTACCCTAGTAACACCTATAGATGCTTATGTGTAGCACATGATACATGAGGGTATAGCTAGTACACATATGGCTGTGATCTCACACTAGTAACACCTATAGATGCTTATGTGTAGCACATGATACATGAGGGTACAACTACACATATGGCTGTGATCTCACACTAGTAACACCTATAGATGCTTATGTGTAGCACATGATACATGAGGGTATAGGTACACATATGGCTGTGATCTCACACTAATAATATCTATATATGTTTATTTGCAGCACTAATACTGACCACACATGTGACCCCTGAAGATGACAACTGCTTTTCACAAATTGCTTCTGTTCTATTTGCAGATGAATGCATATGCAGCCCTTGCAAACACTGAAACTGACACACACAAGATACACACAAAATCATTGTGGCCCTTTAGTTCAGCCATCCCCTACAATATGACCAAAATTTACCCATTGCAGTTCATAAAATGTAACAAATAGTATTAGCCTCAACCACTATTTCATGGAAGCTAAACATGGGTATTATAGAGTAATAGTTCTCATATAAAACATTAACTTCACAGTGCCCATCAGAATGTAAAATAAACCTTATTGACACATTGGCAATGTCTTGATATTTTACATATTTCTTTGTCTTTCATCATTGAAACTAATTCAAGCCTGCAGGATTAAACAAGATTTCCATATATAATTGTAAATAACGTTCTTAGGTGAATACACTGATAAAACCTATACTAGGGCGTCAGTAAAGTAACTTTGATTATATAGTGACTGATTAGCTTCCTATAATCTCATTAAACTCATTAACTCCTTCTTCCTAAATCGTGAGTTCTATCTCTCTATTAGAATAGACCATGTATGTCAATGTGCCAGCCTGCCCATTCTCACCAGAACTGACAAGATTATGACCTTAACTTGATGAGCTATAAAGTACCTTCAAAATGAACTCAAGAATAACAACAACAAAAAGTTACAAAAATATAAATCAAACAAAGGAACTGTTGCTTCCAGTACCTGTATATTAGTGGCTTTAAAAAACATATGGTTTGCTGGCAACTAGAATCAACACTTAGCAAAAGGAAAAGCTTACAACATAACATATACTCACATTAGACATTACACACATGAGAGATTGCAGCAACGAGATAAATAAAGTGACAACTAATAAATGACAGTACTCTCAGACATCACACAGATAACCATCCTCCCTGCATACAATACATCCTCTTTACTTTGCACAATATTATTTGCTTACGATTGCTGGCAAATTACAATAAAAGTACCTTTATATTTCTCCATCTGCCTGGTCAAGAGACCTGGATTAGATCCTTGTTTCAGTAATTCCCTTTTTGTCTCTAATTCCTGGATTTTGATAGAAATTCCAAATGATGTGTAAGCAGTTTCCCAGGACTGGCTGGATCTCCCAGCACAGCTGTATTCTGTTTAGCCTGTATGCCTGCTCATGTCTGTGCCTGTGTGTGTGGTGTGCTCCTCTCTCACAGCCCCTCCCTGAAAAGTCACATTGGCTTGGGAAAGTTCAGCACAGCCCAGTGCCCCCAAATAACTGAAGCAACTGAAAGGGAAAGCACAAGGGTACTAGCTGAGATCCGGAAAGAGGATGTGCTGGAATTTCTATAGTAGCTGAGCTTGAATTGACACCAGGGACATTGTACTTGCTACATACACTGTACTTATGTATTTATTTACATTATTTCATCTGCTCAGGGTTATTTAACATTTATTACAGATTTGATTTTCCTTAAAAAAGTATGTTCCTGTCTTCCTGAACCAAGAAAAGTATTCTTGTCAGACTTATAGAGGTGCGTCCCTCTCCACCTATAGAACTGTTGGGGGGTGTCCTTACCACCCAGTTAGTATTAGTAGGAAATACACAACTTACACTTCTGGGTTATTTTCAGTTTAACATGTTAAAGCTTTTACTTAAAGGGACAGAGTTCTTTATTCTTTTTCTTTCCTTTAATGTGTTCCCAATTATCAATTTTACTTGCTGAAATGTATTCAACTATTTACAGACAGTTCATATAGATTTATGGCTAATTTTGCCTTTTGTATTCCCACCTATACTGTAAATTTCAGTAGCTTTAGTAATGGATATAAAAAAAAAACTAAAAGGTTTACATGAAATTATGCTCCCAGTGGAGGGTGTGAGAGAGAGATACTAAAATGTTAATTTCCCATTGTTCTCTGTATGTATTGGTGTTTGGGTAAACAGTGAGAAATAAGGAAGAGTATGAGTAAATAGTTATAAATCTAAGCTAAGTAGGTCTGCTCTACCTACAAGTTCATCAACTTTTAATGGGTTGTGGTTTCAATTTGTTATTATTATTATTATCAGTTATTTATAGAGCACCAACAGACTCTGCAACACTACAAACATAGGTCTTATATGCAAGGTAGCATCTATGGGAGACAAATGGGTAGAGTGCATTGTCCAGATAGTTGGAGCAGCTATTTCATATACAAAAATATACATAAAGGAACAATTTCCCATACATTTTAAACTCGGAAACTGGTATAATGAGTCATTGGAAACACATGCAGGGGAAGCCAATTTACAGTACACTGTCACCTTAAAGGGACATGGAATTCAATAGTGTACTAGGGATGCACAGCTCAGACATACAATTACAATGACTTTTTAAAAAAGGATTAAAAGAAAAGCTGCTGTATTAAACAGTGCCCAGGACACACAGGTTGGCACAGGTTAGAAGAAATGCTTTGTGCCCAGTGCAATTAGCATCTGTGTTAGAGCCCAAGTGGTCACTGTACGTGCATGTGGTTCCAGTCTCACCATTAATAAAAGGCTAAATCAGTGCTTTTATAAATTCTTTATGACTTTTTATGCTTTTTTATGTTCCTTTAACTTTTTTTCTTCAAGCAAAATGTTTTTTAACATGTTCTATAGCTGCTCATTCATATGAATAAATGTTATTGAAAACAGTTTTATTGTTGCCTTTAAAGCTCTTACACATTAATTTTTTATTGAAAGATTTAGCAATAGATTGAAATATATCTCTTTAACAGAAACAAAGTCGACTGAAATGCATTTTTTAACACAAATATACCATAACTTCTAGACTACAAAATAATTTGATAAACTATACTAAACCATAATTACAAAATATTATTTCCATCAGTAGTTTGCATGTGATTAGATACTGTTGGCTTAGTGGGTATCTGATTTTGTGCTGATCGTCTGTATATACTCTACTCATTAAAGTGAGATATAAGTAGTGCATTTACTTTCAGAGGTTTGGCCATTACCACTCTACAGAGCTTGATTTATCAATCCTTGGTGGACAGGGGCATACATATTCACCCATGTCTGCCCAAGCTCTCCTCTGGCAGGCAGCAGTCTGCTGACGGAATTTAACATTGCACATGATCGCTCCTTGTGCTCGCATGCAAACCATACCCCCTGCCCGCACACAGTCAATCACATGCGGGCAGGAGCTATCAATCTCCCCGGTCGGACAAGACCGGGGAGATTGAAATTCTACACCTAAGAGGTGCAGACCAGGGTAGGGAAGCAGCGGTCCTTGATATATTCTTACATAGGAGCAGGTTCCTCTGAGCTAATACAGCCTAAGCTTATTTGTATTATGGAGGTTAAACAGACACAGATTTCAGTAGTGGGAGCAGAATTAGATTATTACTCTGTGTTCTCTTGGAAGATGTGTTCAATTAGCTCTCTGTAGTGCATTGGTGCTCTTTGGTTGAATTTACCTATGTGTTTACTACCTTAACAAGGTTTAAACACACAGTTATATGCAAGTAATAGAGCAATAATACAATGCCCTAACATAATAGACTGTTTTCTTTTTGCATTTCCGATGTCCCTTTAAAGAAATGGATGTAAAGTATTACTGTTAATTCCCTTTAAATTGTACAAACAAATCTATTGTCCTCTAATTTTACATCCTGGAATTTGAACATTCATGGTTTACCAGGATACCAGGTCCTTGTTCCAGTGGTTATTAGGATGTAATCCAGTTGTGTTATCTCAAAATCAAGTCCAATCAATTTTCTTGATCCTGTCTGTGCCATAAGACACATTTAATTAGTAAACAGTCAGCAGCCTCACATGGGAGTCAGAAATAATACTGCTATGCATGCTGGGTCAGTTTATGTTCTGTTTAACCCTTTGATGACCAGGCTACTTTGTCTGCATCAGGACAACGTTGCAATGTAAACAAATTGAAATCCTGTGATCGTGCATGGGATAACGAGATGTCAATGATGGGATCGGGTCAGGGGGTGTCCCTATGACGCTAGGCACCCCCTCCAGATCATGATCCCATTCAGGAAGCGCTGGTAGCTTCAGTACAGCCAAACAGTTGTTCCATGCCATCCTAAAGCCCAGCGCAGTTAGGGTAGTATGATATGGAACGTCCTCACATTAGAAATGAGTTAAAGGGACAGTCTAATCCAAACTTGTATTGTTTAAAAAGATAGATAATCCCTTTATTACCCATTCCCCAGTTTTGCATACCCACACGGTTATATTAATATACTTTTTACCTTTGTGCTTACCTTGTATCTTAGCCTTTTTTGACAGCCCCCTTATCAAATGGCTATTTATTTATTTTCTATTGACTTGCATTTTAGCCAATTAGTGAAGTCATCCACAACCCACGGGCGTGGGCACAATGTTATCTATATGGCTCACATGGATTAGCAGTCTCTTGTTGGGAATAGCTAATAAAAAAGCATGTGATAAGAGGCTGTCTTTAGTGGCTTAGAAGCAGGCAGAAATTTAGAGGTTTAAATGTTATAAAATATATTAATATAACAGTGTTGGTTGTGCAAAGCGGGGCAATGGGTAGTAAAGGCGTTATCTATCGTCCTTTCCTAAGATATGGTGAGCCCACGGATTCATCAATTACTGTTGGGAATATCACTCCTGGCCAGCAGGAGGAGGCAAAGAGCACCACAGCAAAGCTGTTAAATATCACTTCCCTTCCCACAACCCCCAGTCATTCTCTTTGCCTTCGGTGCAAGGAGGAGGTGAAGTTTTGGTGTCTGAAGAAGATTGCATTTTTTTCACTTCAATCAAGATTTAATTATTTTGAAAGCCAGAGTAGGTTTGCTCTGATCTTTCCTCTCAAGACTGGGTCTAGCCGTACTCCATGTTAGTCTCTTCATTAAGGCAGTGGTGGCTTTAAAGCAGTTAGGAACTTGTGAGGTGGACCTTGCTGCATTTTCCGAACATGTTGCTGCCTTGGTATAGAAAGCCTGAGTAGGTTTACTCTGTTCTTTCTTTTTTTCACATGTCTCTGTGAGGAGTGGCATCCTCTCATGCCGGATGAGTTGTCCTCCTGCCGGACAGCAAGATGTGCAGGTAAATGCCTTTTGTTCTCTGGGGTTAGGAGGTTGGCACCGAAGGGGTTAAGGACTCCCTGCAATTAATTTGGGACACAATATCCTTAAGGGATGTTTTCTGGCAGTGGGCAGGCATGATAGTTGTATGTGACTATTAGGAGACATAAGGGTTAATCTCCTTCAAGTAGAGGAATGAGTTAACCCTCTTTTGGGGGCTCAGATTTTATGAATCACACATAATGGAAATTGTGAAACATATACTTTGTACGCCATTCCTATGGTAATATCTACAAGTGTCCTTAGTAACATAGAAATTAATTCACTAGTTCTTGTAAGTCTGTAGTGGAATCTATTAGGAGAGCGCACTCTCTCTCTCAAGTGATGCAATTCCTATGGGGATAGATGTTTCCAGTAAAGCGGAGCGGTACCTTATTATCTGCTCTGTAAAAACATGCAAGAGGACATTTTATTTTACTGGTATTTCGCTTTAACTCTTCGGCATAATGAAACACGATGGATGCACTCTTTATTTCCTTGCCGGTTTCTTGGTCCCACCTTTGTCTTCTCAGAGATATGCAGCGGCGCCATTTTAGGTTATTCTGAGTCAGGATATGTAACCCCTCATCGTTCTCTAGCTAAGAACAGAGTGGCGTTGTGTTTTCTGTCGTCTCTGGGGTATAATTTGTGAATTACACATAATGCTGCAATGAATTTTCAATTAATACATTTACAGAATAGCCTAGTTCTTATATTTTAAGCGGCAACCTTTATATCAATGTGACTTTATAATTTCAACATTGTTTTTAATGTTCTCTGTGTGTATGGGCATAATTTTATGGAAAAACCTTATATGCTAACACAGTGTATATTTCATAAATACTAAAGTAGGTTTTTACAAATTAAATTTCCACCACTATAGTTAGTGGTAAGCAATTCCAGTCTAGGAAAAATAAAATGAGTTATTTGGGGCATAAGTCCTTGGTTTTGGAACAGGGGTCTGTTCCTAAGATTAATTGCTTTTTGGCTCTTGAGGTCAATATTGTTTTTCTGAACAGTTCACTTCCTCATATTGATATGAATCTTTTGATAAATCAATATATCTTTTTGGTTGAGCCTCATGTCTTTCAGTATAAGGTTTAGAGAGACTACTTGTCTATGCAGTTCTGGGCGGCATGTTTAAGCTTGGTTTGAAATGCACAGATAGGTTGTTGCCCTCTGAGCCTCATGTCTCCCAGGATTATTCTATTCAGGCAATGCCACAGCTTTCTCCTTATCTGTCCCATGCCTCTATGGCATCACATGCAGTGCCCTTAGGTTCCTCTCAATCTCCTGAAGGAGTGTATTTGCCTGCAGATTTTGCAGCTCAGGTATCCCCTGTTGTATCTGCGGCTTTATCTGCCTTTCCTATCCTTCAGGGAAACCGCAAGAGGACATTTACAAGATTCAGATAGTAAGGTTTCTGCTCCTCATTCGGCTACACAATAGCTTCTGTGTATACAACTCAGTGTTGAACAGTATAATTCCTTCATCTGATGCTGAATAGGTTTCCTTCAGATGTATGCTTGCACACCTCATGTAATGTTAAAGGAGGTTTTGGCTACTTGGATGACATTGATACCCCTGTCGTTGTCAACCTTTGAAAGTTTTGTGAACTTTATAATTTCTATGATGTCCCTTCCTATGAGGAAGGGTTTCTAGACGTGCCTTGGATATTTTCACAGGAATAGGAGAAGCAAGGGATACCCTTCTCCCTGTTTCCTGTCTTTAAAGGATTTTCCTGTCGCTGGCTCCAATAAGATGCATGGTGCTCTAAGTAGAAGGGAGCTTTTCTACTATGATTTAGTGAATTTCGATCCCTATGGAGGGTAGCTGCTCCTTTACAGATCCATGTATAAGAGGCTGTAGGTTTTATTGTTCATTTAGAGCAATGCCTTGTCTTATTAGACTTGCTGTGCTAGCCTGCTGTGCATTGTGATCAGCTAAGATGTCTACCTATGGCTTTGTGGTACAGCCTAGGCTTTATAGTTCTGCAGTGGCATGTTCAATATTTTATGTTCCCTCCAAATCTACGCTTCTGATGTCTCCTTTCAAGGATGAGTCCTTGTTTGGACTTGGTCTGACAGAATTATCCTCTGACTTTCCAGGTGAGAAAAGTTTTTTTCTACCACACGTAAAGAGATTAAGACTAAAGGAAAGTTTCCTTTTCCTCTTTCTGCAGGGTCTGCCATCTCTTTTGTAATCCAAACACATTTAGTCCAACCTAAAGATTTCCTCACAGGGGCAGATTTCTACTTCTAGAGTATCTGCAATCCAGGTATGATGAGATGCATTTCTTGAACTGGCTTCAGGAGGACCTTCCTCTCTGGGAGTAATAGTTCCAGTCTCAGCCTGGAATAGGCTCTAGGTATTTACCTCAAGATTCTCAGGTTCTGACCTTCAAAGTAGTATCCATTTCCTTTGGTTTAAGAGGGCCTGTTCTTAACTAACATAGACCTGAAGGATGTGTTTTTATTGTTCTCATGAGACCTTCTCAAGTTCCTGAGTTTTGTCATCCTATATATGGTTCACATGTTTCCTCCCTTCGAGCAAACTCTTTCAAAAATGTCATGACCAATATATTTTCCCATGGATGGTAAATGAATTTGGAGAAGAGTTCCCTTGTTCCATCTACGAGGGTGATTTTTGGGGGACCTTAATAGATTCTCTATCTAGAAGAATATTCTAACAGAGGTCAGGTAATCAAGGATTTGTTCCTTTTCCTCTCTCTGCATGTATTCTGTCCGGCCAACGGCAAGCTCTAGTGGTCTGGTAGATAGCTTAACCAGCTTGCAACCAGAAGGTTGGGATTTTGGATCTAGCTGCAGTTGTTTTTTTCCTTCACTTTTCAAGTGTCTCCCTGTAGGGAGGGAACCGGTCTGATGGTTTCCATGGACATTATTCCCTTTGCTATTTGTCTTGGAGACATTCCTGGATGATGTGACCACGAACGCCAGCCTGCTGGGCTGGGAAGTAGTATGGGATTTGTTTAAGACACAGGGATTATGGAATTGGTAGTGTCTGCTCTCCTCTGTATCATCTTGGAATTGAGAGCGATTTACAATGCTCTGATGGCTTTGCCTCAGTAAACCTTAGCTTGGTTCCAGTTGGACAATATCACCTCAAAGGATTACATCAGCCACCAGGGAGGAACTCTGAGTTCCTTAGTCATGTTGGAGGTGACCTGGATGTTCAGTGGGTGGAAGCTCACAATTGCTGTCTGTCATACACTTTCCAGGGGTGGACTATTGGGCCAAACCATGGTAGCACAGTGGTTTACACTCTGGCTTGAGAAAATTTTAATCAGACTTCTGAACAGTTAGATATTTCATCCCAGGGAGTAAGCTCTTCTTCCGGAGGGGTTCTCTAGGTAAACCTTTAAATGGAGGGTTTCAGAGTTGGCTTCTGAGGGCATTTCGGCAGAACAACAAGCTTCCGAGGTTCGGTTCAAGTCAAGTAATCAGCAGACCACCCTGATAGATGTTCTGGAGGTTTTCTTGGGATTTCAGCCTTGCATACCTTTTTCCTGCATTTGATCTCCTTCCACGAGTCTTTGATCATATCAAACAGGAGAGAGCATCAGTAATTTAATAGCCCCTATGTAGCCGCACAGGATCTGGTATGCAGACCTAGTGGAAATGTCGTCTGTCCCACCTGGGAGACTACCTCTGAGGAATAACCTTCTGATGGGGTCAGGATTCAGGGCTCCTTCCTTCATCCAAGTAGTTTTTCTCTGAAGCTGGCAGCTTGATTGAATTTTGTCTAAGTGTGAGTTTTTTTCTGAGTTGGTCATTGATTCCATGAGTCAGGCTCGCAGGCCAGTTTCTAGAAAGATTTACCATAAGATATGGTGTAGATATCTTTATTGATGGGAATCCAAGGGTTACTCTTGGAGTGAGGTCAGGAATCCTAGAATTTTGTCTTTTCTCCAGGAACTGGAAAAGGGTTTATCAGTCAGTACCCAGAAGGGTCAGGTTCCTGCATGATCTATTTTGCTATATCAGCATCTGGGGGACGTGCCAGATGTGCACAATTTTTGTCGGACCCTGTTCAGAATCAGGCCTGTGTTAAAGTCTGTTGCTCCTTCTTTATCCTTGTTCTAACGTTTTTACAGCAGGTTCCGTTTGAGCCATTGCATTCCTTAGATATTAAGTTGTTATCTTGGAAGGTTTTGTTTCTTATTGCTATCTCTTCTGCTCGGAGAGTGTCGGAACTCTCAACTTGCAGTGTGATTTACCTTATCTTATCTTATCTAAGTTGGTTTACTTCCTAAAGTGGTTTCGGACAGAAATTTTTAATCAGGAAATTGATGTTCCTTCTCTATGTCCTAACTTTTCCTATCATAAGGAATGTTTGTTGCACAACTTGCATGTTGCGTGTGCTTTGGAAACTTTTATTTACAGTCTTCTGCCCTGTTTGTTTGTTTCTCTGGGAAACGTGAAGGTCAGAAAGCTTCTGTTACGTCTCTATTTCCCTCTGGTTGAGAAGTTTAATTCATTTTGCTTATGAGACTGCTGGACAGCAGCCTCCTGATGGATTTACAGCTCATTCCACTAGGGCTGTTTCCTCTTCTTGGGCAAGGCTGCAACTTGGTCTTCTCTACATACTTTTTTCAAATTTTATAAATTTGATTCTTTTGCCTCGGCTGCGGCCTCTTTTGGGAGAAAGATTCTTCAAGCAGGGGTGTCTTCTGTTTAGGTCTTCCTGTCTTGTCCCTCCCTATTTATTACGTGTCCTCTAGCTTGGGTATCGATTCCCAACGGTAATTGATGAATCCGTGGACTCACCATATCTTAGGAAAGAAAACAAAATGTATGCTTACCTAATAAACTTATTTATTTCTGGATATGGTGAGTTTACGGCCCGCCCTTTATTTTAAGACAGTCATTTTTGTCTAAATCTCAGGCACCTCTACACCTTGTGTTACTTCTTTTTTCTTCATTTCCCTTTGGTCGAATGACTGGGGGTTGTGGGAAGGGAAGTGATACTTAATAGATTTGCTGTGGTGCTCTTTGCCTCCTCCTGCTGGCCAGGAGTGATATTCTCAACAGTAATTGATGAATCCGTGGACTCACCATATCCGGAAATAAATACATCAGGTAAGAATACATTTAGTTTTTTAAACAATAACAATTTTGGTGTAGACTGTCCCTTACATTTTTAGAATATTACTTTTATTATAGAAATGTTAACATTAAACACAAATTACAATATCCCATACATTGTTTTATTAGTAAGAAATTATGCAGTAATTTGCAGGGATTTTTCTGATGCCCTTAGACAGCCTGACGTACACACTCACCATTTACATAAAATAAAAATGTTTACATATACATAGCATGTTATATATTGGCAATTAAACATTTCACTTAAAAAAATAAATAAATCTGCATATAGAAGACTTTTTGAAAAGCATTTAATGGGGCAGTAAAGTCAAATGTATTTTTTCATTATGTGGATAGAGCATGAAGTTTTAAATATTTTTCCAGTTTACTTCTATTATCATATTTATGTTGTTCTCTTTGGATCCTTTGTTGTAAAACATTCATAGGAGTAGCAATGCACTACTGGAGCTAGCTGCCTATTGGTAGCTGTATACTGTATATATACCCCTTGTCATTTTCTCACCAGATGTGTTGAGCTATCTCCCAGTGGTGTATTGCTGCTCCTGAGTGTACTGTTTAACAAAAGATAAATAGAAATAGAAGCATGTGTGATAATAGGACTAAACTTAGAATGTATTTAAAACTGCATCTGAGTCATGAAAGTTTAATATTGACAGTTTCATATTGCAGAGCATTCCAGGGACTATTCTCATGAGAAAGTGTGGTGGAATGGATATTACTGAACTCCTTTGCTGTGGCCAATAATTGGCTGCTCTCTGATGAAACAGCTGTGAGCCTGTGTACCATGGTCTATGCACAGACAATCTGAGGATAACTGTAGTATGCAGCTTTATGGAAATCTCATTTGATGGGGCCAATTAGCTCCTGTATTATGAGCTATAGTTTAGAAGGAGGGAATTCCTACAATTCACAGGAAAAGGAAATGAAATGGATGTGTGCAAATGTTGCTTGTCCCAAACTTCCTTTAGATACCAAATAGCAAGTTCAGGAGCTAACTTACAAAAAAGACATTTCAATTATCTCTGAACTTCTCTAACATAAATAAACCTATAAACTATGTAAGTAAAGAAACTGCAGTTCCAGGCAATTCTCCCCTGAACAAGGCAAGAGACCCCTAAGAGTAAAAAAAAGGGGAAACCAGATGTGGACTCCTTATACACATGCCCTAGAGCACGGGTGTCAAACACAAGGCCCGCGGGCCGAATCCGGCCCACCAGACCTTGTCATGTGGCCCGTGTAGCCGCCTTATTATTATTATTATGCATAGCAGAGTACACCTGCAGAGTACTGACTTGCTGCCTAGCCTGCCTGTGTGCCTCCTCACTGACTGTCACTGCCACCTCCCGTCCCACTCCTCTCCCTCCCACAGTGTGCTGGCCCGGCCGCCCGGCATAGATAGCCTAATACTGCCTATTGATCATTATGGGGGGGAGGTCCGAGTGAGTGCACACCGCGCCACGCATGCGTATTGTGATTGTGTCAGTGGAGGACTGGTGACCAGGCGCAGCTCACTTGCCTCACGTGACGTCACTCACTCTGAATGAGAGCGGGAGAAAGCAGAGGGATACAGCCATGGCCGCCTGACGTGACGTCTCCAGACAGGCAGCAGGCTGCAGGTAGCTCAGTCACGAGTGGAGTCAGACAACTAGTCCAGGTCCACAGTGTCGACCGTCAGTACAGCCAGGTAGGAGAATCTTGAATGGCCAGGCTGGGGATGGGGGGGCCAGGGTGGGCACTGTCTGTCACTGCTGTCTGTCCACAGATTGATTGCTGGAAAATCTTGAATGGCCAGGCTGGGGATGGGGGAGGGGGGGCACTGTGTCACTGTCTGTCCACATATTGATGGGGGTCTCTGAACTTAAGGGAGGGGTCTGGCACTGGCGCCATCTATAATTTATTACTGACTACTCTACTCACTGATTAATTTTATAATAAACCACAACCAGAGGCCCATAATAAGCAGAAGCCAGCAGTTATTAGCCCTAATGCATTGCTAAGCCTTCCCTAGCTCTTTAAATATCAATACCACCAGCATGATATAATATATATATATAGTCCTATACAACCGGCCCTTTGAGGCCCTTTGAGGCCCTTTGAGGGTGACCAAACTGCTGATGTGGCCCCCGATGAATTTGAGTTTGACACCCCTGCCCTAGAGAGATGCAACTCCACTGGGAAGGCTGAAATTGATGTCTTGGGTTTGTTGGTTTCTCTTGCTCAGAGGAGAATTGCCTGGTATTATGGAGGTACATTGGGCGGGATCAGACTGATATGCTACAGGATATTTTTTCTCTGTGACAGGCATAGTGTGCTAAAAGAGACTGCACCCTGAAAGGCACTGGCCTTGTGAAAGGCATAGTGTGCTAAAAGAGACTGCACCCTGAAAGGCACTGGCCTTGTGAAATGCATAGTATGCTAAAAGAGACTGCACCCTGAAAGGCACTGGCCTTGTGAAAGGCATAGTGTGCTAAAAGAGACTGCACCCTGAAAGGCACTGGCCTTGTGAAAGGCATAGTGTGCTAAAAGAGATTACACCCTGAAAGGCACTGGCCTTGTGAAAGGCATAGTGTGCTAAAAGAGACTGCACTCTGAGAGGCACTGACCTTGTGAAAGGCATAGTGTGCTAAAAGAGACTGCACTCTGAGAGGCACTGACCTTGTGAAAGGCATAGTGTGCTAAAAGAGACTGCACTCTGAGAGACACTGGCCTTGTGAAAGTCATAGTGTGCTAAAAGAGACTGCACTCTGAGAGGCACTGACCTTGTGAAAGTCATAGTGTGCTAAAAGAGACTGCACTCTGAGAGGCACTGACCTTGTGAAAGTCATAGTGTGCTAAAAGAGACTGCGCTCTGAGAGGCACTGGCCTTGTGAAAGTCATAGTGTGCTAAAAGAGACTGCACTCTGAGAGACACTGGCCTTGTGAAAGGCATAGTGTGCTAAAAGAGACTGCATTCTGAGAGGCACTGGCCTTGTGAAAGGCATAGTGTGCTAAAAGAGACTGCACTCTGAGAGGCACTGACCTTGTGAAAGTCATAGTGTGCTAAAAGAGACTGCACTCTGAGAGACACTGGCCTTGTGAAAGTCATAGTGTGATAAAAGAGACTGCACTCTGAGAGACACTGGCCTTGTGAAAGTCATAGTGTGCTAAAAGAGACTGCACCCTGAATGATACTTTCCTTATAAACAAGCACAGAACTTTTTCTAGCTTTTGTTCTGTCTCAGTTGAGTGCGTCTCTCTATTTCTTGTCTGTATGCAAATTGCTCTTGGGCCTCCCTAAGAGTAAAATGGGAAGCCAGGCGTGGACTCCTTTAACACATGCTCTAGAGAGATGCAACTGCACCTCACGGACGATGTCCAAACGAGGCCGTAATGCAGTCTGTGGTTTGTAGTTCTCTCTTTGCTTGGTATTTTGTCGCTGGACTGTCATTGGGCAGGATTAGACTGATAAGCTACAGAATATTTTTTCTCTGTGAAAGGCATAGTGTGCTAAAAGAGACTGCACTCTGAGTGGCACTGGCCTTGTGAAAGGCATAGTGTGCTAAAAGAGACTGCACTCTGAGTGGCACTGGCCTTGTGAAAGGCATAGTGAGCTAAAAGAGACTGCACCCTGAGTGGCACTGCCTTGTGAAAGGCATAGTGAGCTAAATGAGACTGCACCCTGAGTGGCACTGGCCTTGTGAAATGCATAGTGTGCTAAAAGAGACTGCACCTGAGTGGCACTGCCTTGTAAAAGGCATAGTGTGCTAAAAGAGACTGCACCCTGAGTGGCACTGCCTTGTGAAAGGCATAGTGAGCTAAATGAGACTGCACTCTGAGAGGTACTGGCCTTGTGAAAGGCATAGGGTCCAATTTATCATATGTCGGGTGGACATGATTCCCTGTAGCGAATCATGTTCGCACGACATCGCTAAGTGCTTTAACATTGCACAAGCATTTCTGGTGAAATGCATGTGTAATGCCGCCCCCTGCACATTTGCAGCCAATGGGCTGGTGTCAATTATCCCGATTGTATCTGTTCGTTTCGTTAAGACTGCAGTCCGCCACATAGCAGTATTCACTGCTTGTTAAATCTACCCCTAAGTGTTCTAATAGAGACTGCACTCTGAGTGGCACTGCCATGTGAAAGGTATAATGAGCTAAAAGAGACTGCACTCTGAATGGCACTGCCATGTGAAAGGTATAATGAGCTAAAAGAGACTGCACTCTAAGTGGCACTGCCATGTGAAAGGTATAGTGTGCTAAAAGAGACTGCACCCTGAGTGGCACTGCCTTGTGAAAGGTATAATGAGCTAAAAGAGACTGCACCCTGAGTGGCACTGCCTTGTAAAAGGTATAGTGAGCTAAAAGAGACTGCACCTGAGTGGCACTGCCTTGTGAAAGGTATAGTGAGCTAAAAGAGACTGCACCCTGAGTGGCACTGCCATGTGAAGGCATAGTGAGCTAAAAGAGACTGCACCCTGAGTGGCACTGCCTTGTGAAAGGTATAGTGAGCTAAAAGAGACTGCACCCTGAGTGGCACTGGCCTTGTGAACAAGCACAGAAGTTTTTTCTATCTTTTTCTCAGTTGAGTTTGTCTCTGTATTTTCTTGATTGAATACATTTTATAATATAGCATGTGTTTGCTAGGCAGATCTTTGGCAACACAGTGGTTGACTGGTGATCTGTGACATAAAGATATAAAAACTATTTTAATGTTCTGTTGAAGCTTATTTAGTTGTAAACTTGACCCTGTTGATCACTATATAGGTACTTGCACAACTGGTATTCTTGCATTTAATTACATGTGAGTGATGCACCAGGGGAGAGGCAAGCTAATGTTTAATCTTTACTGCTACTAAATGCATATGTCACTAGAGCTAACGTTACATCTTAAAGGGACATGTAGCACTTTGAGATAGGAATATAGGGCGCAATCAAATATACGGCGCAGGTTTTGGCGCAAGCGTGGAAATCCGCACCGTCTGTAATTTCACCTTGCACATCGGGGTATTACATATACCCCACCGGCAGTTCATAAAGTGCCATAAGTCGGATAAACTAGCGATAAGCGTAAATACAAATTTCTGGAGTCGTTGGTGACTTACGGCACTTTAGAAACTGCCGGTGCCTAAGAAAAGTAAAGGAAATATCACATTTCCCGTAAAAGTCTAACCTGCCTCCCAAAAATAAGCCCGGCACGTAAAACACCTATATCCGCAATCCCCCCTCTCACTACTAATAATAAATGTATTAACCCCTAGACCAACAACGCAATAAGCCTAATTATTAACCCCTAAACCGCCATAGCCCACACCGCAATAAACCTATTCTAGTATTAACCCCTAAACCGCCATAGCCCACATAGCCTGTTAAATCTATTAACCCCTAATCTGCTGCCGCCAACGTCGCCGCTACTATAATAAAGTTATTAACTCCTAAACCTAAGTCTAACCCTAACCCTAACACCCCCCTAACTTAATTATTATTTAAATAAATCTAAATAATATTACTGTTATTAACTAAATTATTCCTATTTACAACTAAATACTTACCTATAAAATAAACCCTAAGATAGCTACAATATAATAAATAATTACATTGTAGCTATTTTAGAATTTATTTTTATTTTACAGGCAACTTTGTATTTATTTTAACTAGGTACAATAGCTATTAAATAGTTAATAACTATTTAATAGCTACCTAGTTAAAATAATTACAAATTTACCTGTAAAATAAAACCTACCTAAGTTACAATTACACCTAACACTACACTATCATTAAATTAAATAAATTAACTACAATTACCTAAAATTAAATACAATTAAATAAAATCAACTATAGTACAAAAAAACAAAACACTAAATTACAGAAAATAAAATAAAATAAAAAAGCCCCCCAAAATAATAAAATTCCCTACCCTATATTAAATTACAAATAGCCCATAAAAGTAATCAGCTCTATTACCTGTAAAAAAAGAAATACAACCCCCCAACATTAAAACCCACCACCCACACACCCAACCTTACTCTAAATCCCACCCAATCCCCCCTTAAAAAAACCTAACACTACCCCATTGAAGATCACCCTACCTTGAGCCGTCTCCACCCAGCCGGGCAGAAGTCTTCATCTGATCCGGGCACAAGTGGTCCTCCAGCCGGGCAGAAGTCTTCATCCGATCCGGGCAGAAGATGTCCTCCATCCGGGCAGAAGTCTTCATCCAAGCGCATTTTCTATCTTCTTCCATCCAACGAGGAGCGGGTCCATCTTGAAGACATCCAGCGTGGAGCATCCTTCCTGGCCGATGGACTAACGACGAATAAAGATTCCTTTAAATGACGCCATCCAAGATGGCGTCCCTTGAATTCCGATTGGCTGATAGGATTCTATCAGCCAATCGGAATTAAGGTAGGAAAAATCCTATTGGCTGATTGGATCAGCCAATCAGATTGAAGTTCAATCCGATTGGCTGATCCAATCAGCCAATAGGATTGAGCACGCATTCTATTGGCTGATTGGAACAGCCAATAGAATGCAAGCTCAATCCTATTGGCTGATTGGATCAGCCAATAGGATTTTTCCTACCTTAATTCCGATTGGCTGATAGAATCCTATCAGCCAATCAGAATTCAAGGGACGCCATCTTGGATGACATCATTTAAAGGAACCTTCATTCGTGGTTAGTTCGTCGGCCAGGAAGGATGCTCCGCGCCGGATGTCTTCAAGATGAAGCCGCTCCTCGTCGGATGGAAGAAAATAGAAGATGCCGCTTGGATGAAGACTTCTGCCCAGATGGAGGACCTCTTCTGCCCGGATTGGATGAAGACTTCTGCCTGGCTGGAGGACCACTTGTGCCCGGATCGGATGAAGACTTCTGCCCGGTTCGGTGAAGACGGCTCAAGGTAGGGTGATCTTCAAGGGGGTAGTGTAAGGTTTTTTTTAAGGGGGGATTCGGTGGGGTTTTAGAGTAAGGTTGGGTGTGTGGGTGGTGGGTTTTAATGTTGGGGGGTTGAATTTCTTTTTTTACAGGTAAAAGAGCTGATTACTTTGGGGCAATGCCCCGCAAAAAGCCCTTTTAAGGGCTATTTGTAATTTAGTATAGGGTAGGGAATTGTATTATTTTGGGGGGCTTTTTATTTTATTAGGGGGCTTAGATTAGGTGTAATTAGTTTAAACGTCTTGTAATTTTTTTTTTCTCTGTAATTTAGTGTTTTTTTTGTACTATAGTTTATTTTATTTTATTGTATTTAATTTTAGGTAATTGTAGTTAATTTATTTAATTAATTTAATGATAGTGTAGTGTTAGGTGTAATTGTAACTTAGCTTAGGTTTTATTTTACAGGTAAATTTGTAAGTATTTTAACTAGGTAGCTATTAAATAGTTATTAACCATTTAATAGCTATTGTACCTAGTTAAAATAAATACAAAGTTGCCTATAAAATAAAAATAAATCCTAAAATATCTACAATGTAATTATTAATTATATTGTAGCTATCTTAGGGTTTATTTTATAGGAAAGTATTTAGTTTTAAATAGGAATAATTTAGTTAATAATAGTAATATTATTTAGATTATTTAAATAATATTTAAGTTAGGGGGGTGTTAGGGTTAGGGTTAGACTTAGGTTTAGGGGTTAATAACTTTATTATAGTGGCGGTGATGTTGGTGGCGGCAGATTAGGGGTTAATAGATTTAATAGGTTATGTGGGCTATGGTGGTTTAGGGGTTAATACTAGAATAGATTTATTGCGGTGTGGGCTATGACGGTTTAGGGGTTAATACTAGAATAGATTTATTGCAGTGTGGGCTATGGCAGTTTAGGGGTTAATACTAGAATAAATTTATTGCGGTGTGGGCTATGGCAGTTTAGGGGTTAATAGACTTTCTTAGTTATTGCGGTGGGGGATTGCGGTTGACAGGTAGATAGACATTGCGCATGCGTTAGGTGTTAGTTTATTTTTCAAGGCATTTTCGGGAGTTACGATGCTCCCATACTCAGCGCAAGGCCTGCTACGGCTGCTAGGCCTTGCGCTGGTTATTGGATATCGATTTACGACGCGGTCCCATGTTAGCTTACGGGAGTAAAAATTGTGGGCGACGGGTGAAATATACGTGCCACATTTATATGCGGTGCTGTATATAGGATACCAAAAACGCGCAAAAATCGGCGTCGCCAGCTTTTGCGGGTGACGCTGCATATGTAATGGGGCCCATAAATTGTTCAATTATGCATAGTAAACAAAAACCTTTGCAATTATTATTTATTTTGCCCCCATTTTCCTATAATTTAACTCTTGAGTTTTCCAATTCTGAAAAATGGTAAGCACATAGTACAAGCTTCACAAGTCTGCTACATATCTGTCCATAATTTGCACCAGCAGAGCTAATCAGATAACAAACTGTAGACCATTAAATTTTGCTAACAACAAGTCCTAGTAGGCACTTCCAGATAAGGCAAATAAAGATCGAAAGAGAATGGGAAAAAAAATTGAAAATATAAGTAAATTAGAAAGTTGTTAACAATTGCATTTTCTATCTGATTCATAAAAAAAGAGGTTTCATGTCCCTTTAAGTATTAAAATTGATAGTATATGTGAGGATGAACAAGCAAAGGCAGTTATATATTAATATACTTTTACCTCTGTGATTACCTTGTAGCTAAACCTCTGCAGACGGCCCCCTTATCTCAGTGCTTTCTATAGAGGTAAAAAGTGTATTAATATAACTGCGTTGGTTATGTAAAACTGGGGAATGGGTAATAAAGGGATTATCTATCTTTTTAAACAATAAACATTTTTGGGTAGACTGTCCTTTTGCCATCGGTCACATTGTTAACAACTGTTTGCAATACAAAATACATCGATGTTGCTATTTTAACACACGTCAAGCAGGCGCTGTAATACAAGTCAATATATACCCACATTGCATTGCATTGAATTCACTTCAAGATATCACTTCTAGATATTGCTTCTCATTTAATGCTTTAATAGGTGGTATTGAGAAGATTTTTATGTTTTGGGTTTTAAAGACATTTCAGAAACGTTTTTGAATCCAGATCATCCAATTAATAGAGGAGACGTCCTCATTATTAGCATTGTATTTGTATTAATAATTTGACTTTATTTTAGATATTTTGATTGAAACTACAATGATTAGTTTGATGTTTTATTAAATGTTATAGTGGTAACATTAGTCAGCTTTTATTAATTTGTATCCATTATTTTTATCCCATAGACTTATCTTATTTTTATCCCATTATTTTTATCACATTAAAGTTACCTTATTTAGAGTTAACCCCTATGATTCTCAGTACTTCCAGTACTGTTTAAAGGGACAGTCTACACCAGAATTTTTATTGTTTTAAAAGATAGATAATCCCTTTATTACCCATTCCCCAGTTTTGCATAACTAACACAATTATAATAATATACTTTTAACCTCTGTGATTATCTTGTATCTAAGCCTCTGCAAACTGCCCCTTTTTTCAGTTCTTTTGACAGACTTGCAGTCTAGCCAATCAGTGCCTGCTCCCAGATTAATTCACGTGCACGAGCACAGTGTTATCTATATGAAATATGTGAACTAACACCCTCTAGTGGTGAAAAACTGTTAAAATGCAATCTGAAAGAGGTGGGCTTCAAATTCGCATATGAACCTCCTAGGTTAAGCTTTCAACTAAGAATACCAAGAGAACAAAGCAAAATTGGTGATAAAAGTAAATTGGAAAATTGTTTAAAATTACATGCTCTATCTGAATCATGAAAGTTTATTTTGGCCTAGACTGTCCCTTTAAAGCTGTTGTTTCTTTTACCTTGTAGACTGTCCCTTTAACTTGTAATACAAGCACAAATATGCTTGTGATATATTCACCGTAACATTTTAACACAAGTGCAATTTACTCTACAATTTTTGAGCAAAATACTGTTCCAATGGCTTAAACTGGAAAAGATCACCTTAAAGGGACAGTCTACTCCAGAATTGTTATTGTTTAAAAAGATAGATAATCCCCTTATTACCCATTCCCCAGTTTTGCATAACCAACACAGTTATATTAACATTCTTTTTAGCTCTGTGATTACTTTGTATCTAAGCCTCTTGAGACTGCCCCTTTATTCCAGTTCTTTTGACAGACTTACATTTAAGACAATCAGTGCCCTCTCATAAGTAACTCCACGGGTGTGAGCACATTGTTATCTTTATGGCACACATGAACTAAAGCCATCTAGCTGTGAAGAACTGCCAAATGCATTCAGATAAGAGACGGCCTTCAAGAGCTTAGAAATTAGCATATGAGCCTACCTAGGTTTAGCATTCAACTAAGAATACCAGAGAACAAAGCAAATTTGATGATAAAAGTACATTGGAAAGTTGTTTAAAATTACATGCCCTATGTGAGTCATGAAAGTTTAATTTTGATTAGACTGTTACCTAAACTAATATAATAAAATGCATCGGTATATCAGAAAAACTTTTATAGAACAACACAGTATATTTTCTGGCTACTGTGTCCCTTCAACATAAAATGTTTCTTTAACAAAAGCTGCATAATTATAGGATTCTCTGATTTTAATTGCAAGTTTGGGATTTTCGGAAGTAAAAATAAAACGCCTTCCTCTAAGCCGAACAGAAATAGAATAGACAGGGCTGTCTAAGGTTATAGATATGTTTGTAAACAACATTCCGCGGAATATTAAAGGTGCATTAAAGTCAGAATTAAACTTTCATGATTCGGATAGAGCCTGCAAATCAAAACAAGTTTCTTGTCGAAGAGTTAACCTAGGTAGGCTTAGAGGAACTACATATGTCTTTCATTCTATGGCAGAAGTGTTTGCTACATTGTATAATATTATACAAACATTGTTGCAAATTCTTCTGACATGGGGTAGATTTAACAAAGAGCAGATGCTGCTTTCTACGCCCGAAGTTTCCGGTTTGCTGAAAACGTAAGTCCGCCACCTTTAAAGGGACACTAAACTCACATTTTTTCTTTTGTGATTCAGATAGAGCGTGCAATTTTAAGCAACTTTCTAATTTACTCCTATTATCAATTTTTCTTCATTCTATTGGTATCAAGAATGTAAGTTTAGATTCCAGACCATTTTTGGTGAACAAACGGGGTTGTTCTTGCTGATTGGTGGATAAATTCACCCACCAATAAACAAGTGCTGTCCAGGGTTCTGAACCAAAAAAGTCTGGTCCCTTAGCTTAGATACCTTCTTTTTCAAATAAAGATAGCAAGAGAACAAAGAAAAATTGATAATAGGAGTAAATTAGAAAGTTTCTTAACATTGCATGCTCTATCTGAATCACAAAAGAAAAAATTCAGGTTCAGTGTCCCTGGTTGCAGACTGCAATCATCCCGATCGGATCTGGATGATTGACACCCCCTGCTAGCGGCCGGCACTTGGTAAATCTACCCCATGGAATGAAAGACACTTGTAGTTCCTGAGCTCCTAGAAGCCTATTTAGGTTTACTCTTTAACAAAAGATACAAAGAGAATGAAGAAAATTTGATGACAGAAGTAAATTGAAAAGATATATAAAATTGCAAGCTGTATTCAAATCATAAAAGTTACATTTTAACTTTACTGTCTCTTTAACTGATATATAACATACATGAAACTGCCGCATGTTGTGGTTTTTAAAACAATATAACGTTAAATTGATCTCTTTATGCAGTATTGGTTGGATCTCTCTCAAGACAATTAAAGCAACACTCAAGTAAAAATAAAACTTTAATGATTCGGATAGAGCAGCAATTTTAAACAACTTTCCATTTTGCTTCCATTAACAAAACGTGCACAGTCATTTTATATTACACTTTTGTGTGTCACCAGCTCCTACTGAGCATGTGCAAGAATTCACAGCATATACGCATTTGCATTTGTGATTGGCTGATGGCTGTCACATGATACTGGAGGAGTGAACATAGACATAACTTTGAAATTTGTCCGAACAAAAATCTACTACTCATTAAAAAAAATCAGACTTAATGGTTGATTTCAGAAAAGAGAGAACAGCACTCCTGAGATAGAACAAAAGCTAGAATAACTTCCATGCCTGTTCATTTCCATTGCAAATCAGGGTGCACGCTCTTTTTGCACACTATGCCCTTTCACAGAGAAAAATTATCCTGTAGCATATCAGTCTAATCATGCCCAATGACAGTCCAGCGCTGAAATACCAGGCAATTCTTCTCTGAACAAGAGAAACAACAACCCCAGATGATCGTTTCGGCTTTCTGTGGGCCTCATCAGTGAAGTGCAGTTGTAACTCTCTAAGGCATGTGTACAAGGAGACCACGTCTGGTTTCCCCCATTACCCTTAGGGAGACCCAAGAGTAATTTGCATAAATATCAGAAGAGAGAGAACAGCACTCCTGAGATACAACAAAAGCTAGAATAACTTCCATGACTGTTCATTTCCATTGCAAATCAGGGTGCACGCTCTTTTAGAACACTATGCCCTTTCACAGAGAAAAAATATCCTGTAGCATATCAGCCAGACCCTGCCAATTGACAGTCCAGCGCCGAAATACCAGGCAATTCTTCTCCGAATAAGAGAAACAACAACCCCAGACGATTGTTTTGTAATTCTTTTATTAGAAAAATAATCATATAGGCATATATACAAAATAAAATCATAATAACAAATGCAAACAAAATATCTCTTGTTACAAATCAACTGAAATATTGACCCAAACTTTTGTCATCAGAAAAAATTCAAAATGCAAACATAAAACTTAAATAATCACACAGAATAACATTAAACATATTTCAAATATAGACAAAAACAAACTGGATAGAAAAAAAAGGAAAAACTAAATAATCCAATCTTTCCACTTCTTTGTCTTCCAGATGCCTTCAGAATCTAATTCCCTATATCACCTCCTATCAAAAGAAAAATACAAAAACAGCTTCCCACGGATCATACCCACACAATCACCTACAGTAACTACCTCTTTCTTAAAAATCTAAATATTATGCACACCCACAACACCTCCACACAACATGCCAACAACCATATCAATCTTGCTTTCTCCTTTTCCACACCACTTCCACACAAACCATACATCATCATATTAAAAGTAAAAAAATGCACTCCAGTCAGACCCTTAATCATCCTATTCAAACTTCTCCAAACATCCCTAGCATACTCACAATTCCAAAACAAATGAATAACACTCTCGATTTGACAACAACCATCTCTAGGACACACTTCTGAAGCCACTAAACGATGCACTCTCTGAAAATCCCTTGTCGGCAAACACTTATGCACACTCATCCAACTAATAGCTTTCTGCCTATTCATCAAATGCTTATTACATACATTTTTCCATACCAACACACATTCATTCTCATTCAAACCCCAAATCAACTTAAGACCTTCCTTCTTCTCCAAAATTTTCAACACCATTCTGTTTGCACACCACATATCCCTACTAACATTCTCCAAACCATATTTCTTAATCCAACATTCCACCCTTACATAAAACCACGGAACAGCAAAACATACCGGGTTCTTTCTATCAATCTTAAACAAACCATATTGTCTTAAAACATTTCCACAAGCATACTTTACCATACAACCAGCCATGCTATCGTTACCACTCAGAACCACACACCTACTAACATATTTCACAGCCAAGAATCTCTCCACATTTGCAAAACCCTTACCACCAACATTCTTACTCTTAACAACAACATCTCTTTTCAAACGCTCCATACCAGAACTCCAGAAAAAAGAAAACAACACTCTCAAAATTCTCTGAAAAATCCTCTCAGAAGGTGGAAAAATTAACGCTAAATATAACATAATAGGGATCAAAACCGATTTAATAACTAACATTTTTCCTTCCAAAGATAAAGTCCTTAAAGTACAAAACTGAAGTTTTCTACTCACTTTATCAAAAACATTCTCCCAATTTTCCAAGCCTTTCAAATCTGCATCAAATTTCACACCCAACACCTCAATTACACCGTCTATCACTGGCCATCCACAGGAATTAACCTCCCTATCATTACCAAAAACTTTAACTTTACACTTATTCCAATTAACTCTGAAACCACTTGCCATACAAAAACACTCAACCAAAGTTTTCACCCTCCTCAAACCAGCCTGAGTCTCACATACCACACTCACATCATCCATATACCCAATCACTTTCAAACACCTTCCATTACTGCCAGGAACACTCACACCTCTAACTAATTTATCCTTCCTCAAACTAGTTAACAATGGCTCAATGACACATGCAAATAACACAGGAGACAAAGGACAACCTTGACGCACTCCAAATTTAACGCAAAATTCCTCAGTCAAAAAACCATTAACCTGAACTTAACTCACAATATCACACCACAAACATTTAAACCATCCAATAATCTTACCAAAGAAACCTAAACATTCTAAAACATGAAACATAAAATCATGCACTACCCTATCATACGCTTTTTCAAAATCCACAATAGCAACAGCAACAGACCTCATCCTCTCCCTCACATACCACAGTACATCACGTAGTAACAACAAAATTTCAGAAATCTGATGCCCAGGAACAGCACACACTTGCTCTTCACCTACAACCTTACCAATCACTCCACATATTCTATTTGCCAGCACCTTTGCAATAACCTTATAGTCAACATTCAACAACGTAATCGGCCTCCAATTCCTCAAATCTCTCTTATCACCCTTTTTAAATAACAAAACAATCAAACCTTTCCTCATTGAAACAGGCAAAACATTAATTCTCAAAACAAACTTACAAACATCCAACATATCCACCCCAATCAAATTCCAAAAACACGTATAAAATTCAACAGGTAAACCATCACAACCAGGAACCTTCCCATTCTTAAAACTCCTAACAACCTCTGTAATCTCATCCAAACTTAGATCCCTTTCTAACAAATCATTATCATATTTTTCCAACTTAACCTCAATGTCTTCCAACAACTCCTTTTTCAATAAAACATCTCTTGTCTTTTCTTTATACAGCTCACTATAAAACGAATGAACTTCACGCAAAACACCATCCGTACCATTAATTTCACACTCATCCTTATCAAAAACACTAACAAAACCAGTCTTTCCTTCAAAAGCTCTCTTAAAAAAAATATTTACTACAAGTCTCATCCTTTTCCATTTTCTCCAATCTTGCCATAAAAAAATGTCTTTCCTTTTTCATGCATACACTTTTTAATTATCTTTCTTGCTTCAGCAATTTCCTCATGCACATTAATACCACAATTTCTCAATTCATACAAATACAACCTCAGAAACCATGTATCATACCACTCCCTTTACATTCTAGCTTTCTCACAGCCTTTCTTAATAAAAAATCTCTTTATTTCTACCTTCAACCATTCCCACCACATAAGCACATTACTATAATCACACTTTCTTTCACACAACCTTTCATACATCCAAACAAACTGACGCTTAATCTTCTCATCTTCTAACAAATCCACATTCAGTTTCCAAACACCCTTACCCTACTTGATCTTCAAATCACAATGCACCTTACACATCAAAAGGGCATGATCCGTAAAGGGCATCCCCTTTAAAGAAAAATAATCAACACATAGAAATTTCGATAAAAAACAAAAATCAATTCGAGATTTTATCCCACAACTATCACTAAAGAAAGTTAAACCCTCCCCTGAAAATGAAACAGACCCAAAGGCATCCTTCAAACCGAAAGATTCAAGATCAACTAAAAACTTCCCTGAGCTATCCACCCTACAATCACTCCCACCCTCTCTGTCCCCATTCTTAAGAATACAATTAAAATCCCCAACCAAAAAGTTGGATCTCGACCTGGCAGAAAAAACTTTAATGTTTCAAAATGAAACAAACGTTCTACCCTATTTCGAGAAGCATATACAAGCATAAACAAATGAAAAACAGTCCCACAAAAACTAAAACTAACCAAAAGAACCGGACCTGGGACAATATAAACTACATTAAGTATAGAAAAACAAAACCCCTTAAACAAAACTTCCAACCCCCCATTCCTATCAGAAAAACAAGACCATACTTTAGGACCATATTCACAGTCAGCACATTTAGGATGTTCAGAGAGATCACATTCCTGCAAACAAAAAGTATTAGTAGAACATACAGATAATAACTTAAAAATTGCAGCTCTCCTTGCTATAGTTTTCATACACCTGACATTAAGGGTTGAAATTGTCAGAAACATCACAAAAATAAATGAAAGAAAAACAAAAAAGAATTAACATCAGGACTTCTTCTTTCCTTTCTTTTTCTTAGGACTCAAAGGAGATCCTTTAAATCTTCCTCTGTGACGTTCCAACCTCCTAGGCTCCCCCTTGACAGCCTCATAACCAGTAACTTCAGCAAGTTGGTTCACATCTCTTTTATCTAGATAACCAACAGAAGGGGCATCAGAAAAGTCACCAATACACTGACTTGAGTCAGAGGGAAGCACATAAGAGAACACAGGAGCACCTGGGGATGGCCGTTGCACAATAGTTTAATAAAGAAACATGAACAGGGTACAAAAAGATATAGCAGAAAATATATTCAGGGAAACGTCCCTCTTAAAATGATAATAAACCCAATACAGAGATGAAAGTGCATGAAAAAGAATGAGCTAAATGACAGAACAGCGGCTAACGCGTTTCGGCGTGAGCCTTACTCATAGCCTCTTAAAACACAAGTGATCAAACAAAAGTTTAAAATACTTAGCTTCTAGACTGATTGGAGTTGGAGTTACACACCCTCCAGCCAATTAACCAATCAGTAACATATTCAGACACACGCACACCCACCTCCCCCTACCCAATCCAGTTCATTAGCTGTCGGCAAATGATAAACAATGTATTTACAGACAAAAGCATGGGAACATGGATAATAGTAACAATCCTGAAACACAATTCTAATTATCCCAGTACTTATCATCACTGAGCGCTTCCTATAATGTAACCAAATTAGTTCGCGAATGAACAGTGCCCCGCTACAGATGGGGATAAGAGGATCAGATGTGCAAAGCACAAATCGACCACGTCGACCCCAAAAGTGTGCTTCTCACTTTGTACCCAAGGCCGGAGTTGAGCACTGGTGTTTGGCCGCTAACTGCTGATTCATTTGACCACCCGAGGGACAGCTCGTGGGACCAGGGGTCGATAACAGCCTCCCCTATTATAACCTAGGCAATCAACTCTGCAGGACGGTGAGATATGGAGAAAGCCGCTGGAGCAGTTTCTGATAAGGTATTCACCTAGTGTTTTTCGAAGGGGTATCTGTTTGTCACCAATTCAACAATAGTGTGACTTTAGACCAAATTCCCTGTCTATATTCACCTGTACCCCAGGGAGGGGAGGAACCCTGCTGTGCAGGATTAAGTTTGAACTGTCCATTGCAAGAGCATCAAGGGGTGGATATTAATGCTGACTTTTTTTGCCTATACATACCATCGCATTTGACAGATTATTACTTGTGTCATAAGTTCGTGTAAACACTCATCGTTCTTTTTCCTCCTACTTTGTTCAATTGTCTTAACACTGAAGTGTGGAGTCTGGCCGACTCCGGTGTTTACACATTGTCATTTGAATCAGCGGTCAATATGGACAATGAGGGTACTACCAATACAGAGAGAACCCCTACCCTGTTCGCATTAAGGCCGGTGGAAGAAAGGGATCTTAATATCAAGGATTGTTATAAAATTTTCCTCAACAAACAAAAGAAATTACAATCTGATAACACTCTTTGAGGAATTAGAATTTTTACTCCTGAAAGAGGATAAACTGTTCTGGGATATAAAATACTCTAAACAAATACCATGAGTTGGGGTATTATCCCCAGAGGACTGAGACTCAATAAGTATCCAACCTTCCTGACCGATGATAAGACATTTATCGAATTGTGGAAATAGTAACCTTTCTGAGTGTTCTTTCAAACTTATGAAATTAATATGTGAAATACAAACAAAAGGAATTGGAGGATACAGCAATTAAAATAAGGGAAATACAAAAAGAGCTTAATACCCGGAGTGAGGATACGAATTTCCTTAGTTTAATGATACACTACAACGAGTAATAGCTGAGGCTAAGACCTTACTCCTACAGATTAAGCACAACAAGTACCTGCGGGATCAACAGGACTATGACCTCAACAGAGTCTACATCTGGAATAAAAGGGACAGATCACTGTTGAGGAGGGAGCAAGGAAAAAATTCACCCCAATCAGCAACGTGGTGGTAACAGACATAGAAGACATAGAGGAAGGAGAGTCAATTTCTTTGAGAGTGAGGGTGAATCAGATGGATCAGGGTCCGGTTCGGGAGGGGAAGAACGCCCGACGCCAGACAAAGTGTAAGACCCAAGGAAACAACCCCAATTCTCAAGGCACCAAAACCCAACAATTCTACTCCCAGACAAATTACAGGGAGGAACCAACCACGAGTACAGGTCAGAGGGGCGAGACCAGAAATCCAGACCAAACCCAGATCGATCAGGTTTTTTCCATCCCCCAAAAAAGACCAGAAGGGGGGGGGGGGAGAAGGAGACCCACACAGGACCCAGGATACAAACCATCAATACAAGGAGCAACGGAGGGTACCCTCAGAGACGAGGAAGAGGAAGGGGGAACTACAGGTTCTGAATATTATCAATCTTTTCGAACTATACTCCAGACACTAGTGAAGTAGAAGCCTTGAGCCTAGGCTTAACGTTTGTTGCCCACGGCTGACTTTGACCTATTCAGGACACTACTTAATGTCAATAAACTCATACGTGATTTGACTTTAAAAAAGTACTTTAAGATGAATCCCATGAGAGATCTTAATAGAGCCACGATACCATGAATTGGGAAGGATAGATTGAGGCCAATGGGGTCACAGAGGGATAGTACCCTAAGTTTCCAGGAGTTTTGTGATATTGGGACTTTGGAATCTCTCTCAGAAGGTGGGGGGAGTAACCTAACTGTATCCAACAGGTTACCCAATTTTAAGGAGAAATCCACCTTTTACCCCATTCAATGTCGAGGTAACCTTCTGGAGAAATTCCAAAGCAGGGTTGAAGAGGATCTCACCCCGCCTGTATTACAAATCTGTGAGAGGGGGAAAAAGAGCAATATCACCAGGAAACAATAAATTGCAATAGAGAACTTGGTAAGAATGATGGGATTATCATCAGGGCGGCGGACAAAGGTGGGCACCATTGTCCTGCAAAATAGAGAGGATTTTATCTCGGAGGCCATGAGACAACTTACCAATGTGGATGACTATCTGTTGTTACCAGGGGACCCCACTCGAGCCTACCGGTCACAGTTGGCCTCCCTTGTTGATGATGGGGTGGAGGGTGGGTTCATCGACCAGGCCACAAAAGAGTATCTGCTTGTTGTGAACCCTACTATAGCAACTTTCAACCATCTCCCGAAGGTACATAAATCTTTGGTGAACGTGCAGGGGAGGCCAATTGTGAGTGGGATTGGCTCACTACTTGAGCACCTTTCGGAGTGGTTGGAATGGCATCTTGCAGCCAATAGTGAGCACTCTGTGGGAGCCCATTTGGCTGACACGAAACATGTTTTAAACCTGCTGAATCAGGTTAAGTGGAACAACCAATACAGATGGCTCACTGTGGATGTTAAGTCCCTCTACACCTGCATTCCTCATGATAAAGGGGTAGAGGCAGTACATTTTTTCCTCAACAGGCATTATGGTGAGCAACCAGTGTTCATCAACTTTGTGGTTGAGGTGACTCGGTTCCTCCTCACCCACAATTATTTTGAGCTCATGGGACAGTTCTATCTCCAGAGGCGTGGGACAGCCATGGGAGCAAAGTTTGCCCCCATCCTATGCCAACATCTTCATGGGGGTGGTGGGAGTTGTCCCACGTCTTTGGGGGATCAGAATCCCTTTAGAACAGAGATCATCTGGTATGGTCGCTTTATTGATGATCTACTATTCATCTGGGGAGGAACTGAGTCCCAACTGGGTGAGTTTGTGAGAAATCTGGATAATAATGACTGTGATTTGAGGTTCACGTCTGAGGTTCAAGACAGGTGTGTCAATTTTTTAGACATTTCATTGGAGGGTATAGAAGGTAAAGGGATTTGTACGGAGGTTTTCCGCAAACCCATAGCGGGGAATTCTCTGTTGCACGCCTCTAGCTGTCACCCAAGGAGAGTATTCAGAGGTGTGGCTAAGGGTCAATTTATCCGCCTGAAAAGGAACTGTACTTTTCAGTCTGTGTATGAAAGACAGGCGGATGACTTGACCCTTAGACTAAAGGAGAGGGGATATGATCCCCGTCTAATTATGAAGGCTAGGAAAGATGTAGAGAGAATTCCCAGAGAAATATTATTATCTGGAACCAAAAGGAGAGAGAGAGAGGGGGGCGACCAGGATTTCACCACTAGAGTGTCTTTCATCACTGAGTACTCCAAACAATATGAAGAAGTTTGTGAAATAGTGGGCAAGCATTTTAATCTCTTGCAAGCAGATGATGGACTAGCAGATGTAGTGTAGAGAGGGGGATCAGATTTGCGTATAAAAAGAACAGGACAATTGGCAACATGGTTGCCCCCACTAAGATTTGGTCAGAGCCTGTTGGGCATAGTGCCTCATCCTGGCTGACATCTGTGGGGGTTTTTAGATGCCACCATCACACGTGTGTTGCCTGTGAAAAGGTTGTGGTAGGGGATGTATTTAAATCCTCAGTGACGGGTGAGAGCTACAGGATTAGATATTGTCTAAACTGCAGACAAACTTATATAGTGTATTTGATCACATGTAGTGTGTGTTCTCTGCAATATGTTGGGCTCTCGACGAGGGAGGCCCGAAACCCGTATAAAGGAGCATTTGTCAGATATCAGGATGGGGTCTAAGACTACCCCCCTGGTGAGACACTTTGTCGAGACACACAACAAGGTCAGCGAGGTCCTTTGTATGGAGCATCATTGACAAAGTTCCCCCCGAAACGTGGCCAGGGAAATAGAGTGAACAAGCTTGGTGAAAGAGAGGCCTTCTGGATCTTCAAGTTGAAGACGAGGATTCCAGGGGGCCTCAACTCAGAATTTGATTTGATCAACTTCTGGTCACGGGCTTAGGTGTGTATATATGTATACATTTACAATTTATACTATTGAGGTCATTTATTTATTTAGCTACTCATGTATCTATTGATCTCTTTTGAACCTTGTGTTGAGGCTTTTTGTTATCTTGGAATTGGACCCGGCTGGATTGATTCCTTAATTTAAGAGATCTATGTCTATTTATATTTTGTATATATTTTTGTTTATTTGATGTATGGGATCAACTGGTTTTTGGTTATGGGTTTGTTCCTGTATATATTCAATTTATTTGATTGACATTGTCATCGGCCTGGAGTATAGTATAAGGTTGGGATTGTGATCCTCTAAATCCCAATTTTTATAATTTATATTTATATTGATTTTCAATTTTATTCACATCATCAGATCAGTTTATGTGCTTATACTAGGTGTGATTAGTGTGTTATGAACCACTTTTTGGATTTGGGGATATTAGCAGTGTTACCCTCGACATGGATTTATTGGATTATGTGCCTGTGTTGGGGGTACTTTATATCTGTCTTTTGGCCCACCAGCGCCGACACCTAGTTATAGACATGTCTGTGTATGTATTCACAACTGTTTAACATTTAAAATCTTATGATCTTTGTTTGGCGAATGGGTTTAGCTCGGGGTTTAAGACTAACAAAATTCCTTTATTGACCTCCATGATTGTATGTATAGTATACAGATAAACTTACTTGAACATAAAGGATGTGACCAGATCATTAATTTATGTACAATATTTGGATAAATAAGGTAGCCTGTTTCAGTGTTTATTTGCTTGTATGCATCTTTACATCAGAGGTATGCTGTGTGTTTTTTCCACCAGCCTGTAATGTGTTGTTCCCAATTCTTGGTATTTTGGTCTAAGTGGTTTGCTTTATTTCGTCTAATGTTACACATTGGGGTGGCGCGTGTTTATTTGTTTATTTATTTACCTATTTCCCTGTGATGATGACGTGGATCCCAGGGGTGGATCCTATGTAAGGGATAGGCGTTTGTTTACGCTTTGCTGACTAGCCAATCAGAGCTGTCCTGTCACGGAACAGTGACGCCGGACCCCGTTCAACAATGGAGAAGTACGGTTCCGGTGACGAGATGGGGTCGCGTGGTCGATTTGTGCTTTGCACATCTGATCCTCTTATCCCCATCTGTAGCGGGGACGCTGTTCATTCGCGAAAACTTAATTTGGTTACATTATAGGAGCGCTCAGTGTTGATAAGTACTGGGATAATTAGAATTGTGTTCAGGATTGTTTACTATTATCCATGTTCCATGCTTTTGTCCGTAAATACATTGTTTATCATTTGCCGACAGCTAATGAACTGGATTGGGTAGGGGGAGGTGGGTGTGCGTGTGTCTGAATATGTTACTGATTGGTTAATTGGGCTGGAGGGTGTGTAACTCCAACTCAATCAGTCCTAGAAGCTAAGTATTTTAAACTTTGTTTGATCACTTGTGTTTTAAGAGGCTATGAGTAAGGCTCACGCCGAAACGCGTTAGCCGCTGTTCTGTCATTTTAGCTCATTCTTTTTCATGCACTTTCATCTCTGTATTGGGTTTATTATCATTTTAAAGAGGGACGTTTCCCTGAATATATTTCTGCTATATCTTTTTGTACCCTGTTCATGTTTCTTTATAAACTATTGTGCAACGGCCATCCCCAGGTGCTCCCTGTGTTCTCTTATGTGCTTCACTTTGTACCCAAGGCCGGAGTGGAGCACTGGTGTTTGGCCGCTAACTGCTGATTCATTTGACCATCCGAGGGACAGCTCGTGGGACCAGGGGTCGATAACAGCCTCCCCTATTATAACCTAGGCAATCAACTCCTGCAGGACGGTGAGATATGGAGAAAGCCGCTGGAGCAGTTTCTGATAAGGTATTCACCTAGTGTTTTTTCGAAGGGGTATCTGTTTGTCACCAATTCAACAATAGTGTGACTTTAGACCCAATTCCCTGTCTATATTCACCTGTACCCAGGGAGGGAGGAACCCTGCTGTGCAGGATTAAGTTTGAACTGTCCATTGCAAGAGCATCAAGGGGTGGATATTAAGTGCTCTTGTTTGCCTATACATACCATCGCATTTGACAGATTATTACTTGTGTCATAAGTTCGTGTAAACACTCATCGTTCTTTTTCCTCCTACTTTGTTCAATTGAGTCAGAGGGAACATCTTTAGTAGAGACAGAAGGAAACTCTGAAAATAAAGAGTCAGCATCACTTGCAGTATCTGGATCTGCACTCTTAACTACTGGAAGATCCAAATCAGGACTCTCCCATCCATCAGAAGTCTCACCTTTTTTCCGCATGGAGGCAGATTTTTTCCCTGCAGTGTCCAATCAATGTGAAACAACAGCAGATTAATCAATGTTCTCCCCTTCACCCAAGAGCAGCATCAGGAGCAGGATCACAAGATGGACTCAGTGAAGAAAAAAATTATCCGTCTCAGGAATAGCAACAGTATCATCCACAGAATTTGGCAACAGGGTTTCAAGAACATCGGAAGCAGCTATCACATTAGATAGCAAGATCCACCTCCTGAAGATTAGATTGGGCTTCCTCCACTGTCTCAGCCACAGGAACCACCACAGAATGCCTCATCAGAGACCTCCTCCTCATCACAGATGGCTCAACCACAACTGAAGATGGTTTTTTTGCAACATCAGCTTTGGAAGGCTTCACTCTATCAAGGTCCCTGCAACATTATCAAAGGACACATCCTGCACAGATGACTTGAAGAACCACACAGGTCACAGGTTGGGTGTTTACTACAGTGGGCAACAAGATGATCCTCCTCACCGCAATTTCGACATCTGGCACCTGGGCAATTTTCAGCAATGTGACCAAACAGGTTGCAACTACGGCAAAAAAGAATAATGTCATCAAAGTATAGGAAACCTCTATTTCCACCAATTGCGAAAGTCTGTGGAGGGTGTTTCTTTCCACCAATACCTAATTCATCTGGCACAAACTGCACCCAGAACCTGCGCTTTCCAATGAAAGCTCCCAAACTGATTCTTCAGCTTGCTACCCTCCTTGAACATCATCAAAGTAGCAACAAAGAAACAGAAAAATTTCCAATACAGTGACCCCAAGGGTTGTACATATGTACTGTCACTGGGATTCTTCTCTCCCTCTGCACACAGGCAACAAATCTCATGCCCACAACTCTGGAGAAGCAACCTTCTGGACATGAGCCAAACTAATCTTCTCTCGGAAAGTCCTCAGAATTCAAACACCCGAAGTGTATGGGGAACGTTTGGCACATTGGTAGGCATAATTGCCCTATTGCCTCTTTAGCTGGATGTAGGCAGTGGTATCTCTCTGAGGCATGTGTGCAAGGAGTCCCGTCTGGTTTCCCCCATTACTTTAGGGAGATCCAAGAGTAATTTGCAAAAATATAAGAAGAGAGAGAACAGCACTCCTGAGATAATAAAAACTAGAATAACTTCCATGCCTGTTAATTTCCATTGTAACTCAGGGTGCACATTCTTTTAGCAAAGTCCAAAGTTTTCGCAAGCCTTTTGACCCACTACGACTGCAGGTTCTCACAAGGAGAACCTGCATGCCATATTTACAACCAGCGGTCATAAGATTGCTGCTTTCCTAATCTTTCACCACCTCTAAAGTGTCGAAATTCAATCTTCATGGTCGTTCTAGTCTGACCGGGAAAATCGAAAGCTCCTGCCCTTGCATGATTGGCTGTGCATGGGAGAGGCAAGCTGCAGAGGACAGGGGTGTGTAAGTGCTATTGTATTGTCTTTTTATCATGTATTTGTTGTTTATGCAAATCTACTGCATTTACTGGCCCTTTAAGAGCTGCATCATTCAAGCACAATGTAAATTGAGTTCCAGGCTATAAGAGACTGAATAAAAAGGTTTCATCACCATATACCCTAATAAATAACCTTATTTTTTAGTAGGAGCTAAATTTATGCCAAATGCCTCAATCTATTGCTCATGACATTTCTAGTTCCAATAGTTGTAAGTGATATTTGATTAAGATGCATTTTTTGGGAAGTTTCTACCCCCTACTGCTTCTGATGGGACCTGATAGAGTGGTAGATTACCTGAACAATTCTCAATCAAACTCAAAAAGTATAAACTTAAGTTCTTTGGACTCAGCATCCTGTGCAGTCATTGCCCGTTAAAGGCTTTTTGCCAGTCTAAGAATTGGTGTTACTCCCTTGGTGGGATTCAGCCATTTCTCACCAGTACTTAAGAACCTGTTCCTAAACTTTAGAAAGTGTAAAGGTTTTGTATTATAGAGAAGGTAGAGAACCTGTTGCTAAAATCTCTGAATCCCACCAGAACTTGTTGCTAAAATTTTGGAATCTCACCACTGTATTACTCCTACTTTTATCTGACCTAGTGAATAAGACTCAGTAATGAATTTCTTCAGAGAACTAAATAGCCTGATTGACTACGACACAACATTCATTGATGTCTGTCAGACATTCATGTCGGACAGAACGATGATAAATCGGCCTCATAATCCACAGAACTGGGTAAATTTCCTCTCTTTATTAATATAATGCAGACATCAAATCAACCGACATTTCGGGTCTAGTCACCCTTATTCATTCACTTACAAAATACATATACATATATTCTGTAAATCTTGCACATGCTCAGTAGGTGCTGGTACCTCAGAAAGTGTGCATATAAAATATTGTTTATATTTAGCTAATGGATAGGAATTGGTAAGTTATAAAATTGTGTGCTCTATCTGAATTGTGATCATTTTGACATTAGTGGTCTTCTATCTTTGTTCATTGTTTGAAAATAAAGAGGGTATTCAACCTGTGAACTGGTTGTCAGACTCCCCACTACCGCTCCAGATTTTCCAATGCTTCTGTACTATACACAGGGCCCTTTTTAATCCAATGTATATTATTATTGTTGTTTTAAAGTATTTCATTGCTCCTGTAAAACAACTATACATTTATAAGATTCTTTTGAATAAATTATAAAAATGTGGGGTTTTTGTACCACTTTACCATCTAATAAACTTTCTATTTTTTCTAGTACCCACAAAAAGACTGTGTATTTCTATATTTTTGGTTTCATATGAAGGAATATACTTGTGGCCGCAGTAAGGAAACTAATCCCTTCTTTATAGAAAATTGGTATTTAGGTATTTGCTAGATAGGTTACAGCTGATATTTTATTAGTGTAGATAATAATGCATAATAGAAATGGATGTTCTGAATTCGGATGTCAAATTCCCCTCAGATCTGGTCACTCTATGGGGGGTAGTTATCAAGCCGTCTACTTTTCTGGCTTCGCCGGACCAATACGCCCCGCCTAAGCTCGCCTACCTTCGCCGCCGCGGACCTGAAAAAATGCGGCCTAAGCTATCAATAAAGCTGTCAAAAAGCCGCGGGGCGATGAGCAGCCGGACTGTGACAGTTATCACTCATCCGATCTCGCTGCTCTTCGGCTTTTTCCCAGCTTTATTGCTAGCCTGTCACTAAGCACTCACACTAAACTACACTGTTCTACCCCCTATACCGGCGCCCCCGGAGCCTCCCGCAACTCAATAAAGTTACTAACCCCTAAAACCGCCGCTCCTAGACCCTGCCGCAACTCTTATAAATGTATTAACCCCTAAACCGCCGCTCCCGGACACAGCTGCCACCTACATTATACCTAGTAACCCCTATCCTGCCCCCCCCTACACCGTCGCCCTCTATAATAAAGTTATTAACCCCTATCCTGCTGATCCCGCACCTCTCTGCAACTAAATAAATAGTTTAACCCCTAAACCGCCGCTCCCCTGAACCCGCCGCAACCTATATAAAACCTATTAACCCCTATCCTGCCCCCCCTACACCGTCGCCACCTATAATAAATTATTAACCCCTAATCTGCCTCCCCTACAACCCGTTGCCCCCTATAATAAATTTATTAACCCCTATCCTGCCCCCCACTACGCCGCCTCCACTGTAATAAAAATTATTAACCCCCTAAACCTAAGTCTAACCCTAACCCTAACTCCCCCCTAACTTAAATATTAATTAAATAAATCTAAATAATATTTTTATTATTAACTAAATTAATCCTATTTAAAACTAAATACTTACCTATAAAATAAACCCTAATATAGCTACAATATAAATAATAATTATATTCTAGCTATCTTAGGATTTATTTTTATTTGACAGGTACCATTCAATTTATTTTAACTAGGTACAATAGCTATTAAATAGTTATTAACTATTTAATAGCTTACCTAGCTAAAATAAACTGAAATTTACCTGTAAAATAAATCCTAACCTAAGTTACAATTACACCTAACACTACACTATACTTTAATAAATTATTCCTATTTAAAGCTAAATACTTACCTGTAAAATAAACCCTAAGATAGCTACAATATAATTAATAATTATATTGTAGCTATCTTAGGATTTATATTTATTTTACAGGTAACTTTGTATTTATTTTAGCTAGTTAGAATAGTTATTAAATAGTTATTAACTATTTAATAACTACCTAGCTAAAAGAAATACAAAATTACCTGTAAGATAAATCCTAACCTAAGTTACAATTAAACCTAATACTACACTATCATTAAATTAATTAAATAAACTACCTACAAATAACTACAATTAAATACAGTTACATAAACTAACTAAAGTACAAAAAAAAAAGCTAAGTTACAAAAAATAAAAAAATAAGTTACAAACATGTTAAAAATATTACAACAATTTTAAGCTACTTACACCTAATCTAAGCCCCCTAATAAAATAACAACCCCCCCAAAATAAAAAAAATGCCCTACCCTATTCTAAATTAAATAAAGTTCAAAGCTCTTTTACCCTTACCAGCCCCTTAAAAGAGCCATTTGTGGGGGCATGCCCCAAAAAGTACAGCTCTTTTTGCCTGTAAAAGAAAAATACAACCTCCCCCCAAACTTAAAACCCACCACCCACATACCCCCTAATCTAACCCAAACCCCCCTTACAAAAACCTAACACTAATCCCCTGAAGATCATCCTACCTTGTCTTCACTCAGCCGAGCAGCGATGGAACCGAAGTGGACATCCGGAGCGGAAGAAGTTAATCCTCCAAGCGGCGCTAAAGAAATCTTCCATCCGATGAAGTCATCATCCAGGCGGCGCTGAAGAAAAGTCTTCGATCCGGACCAATGTCATCTTCAATGAGGCGCTGAAGAGGTCTTCTATCCGGGCAATGTCATCTTCCAAGCCGGGTCTTGAATCTTCCTCCCGCCGACGCAGAACCTCCTTCTTCACCGACGGACTACGACGAATGAAGGCTCCTTTAAGGGACGTCATCCAAGATGGCGTCCCCTCAATTCCGATTGGCTGATAGGATTCTATAAGCCAATCGGAATTAAGGTAGGAAAAATCTGATTGGCTGATGGTATCAGCCAATCAGATTGAGCTCGCATTCTATTGGCTGTTCCGATCAGCCAATAGAATGCGAGCTCAATCTGATTGGCTGATTCCATCAGCCAATCGGATTGAATTTGATTCTGATTGGCTGATTCCATCAGCCAATCAGAATTTTCCTACCTTAATTCCGATTGGCTGATAGAATCCTATCAGCCAATCAGAATTGAGGGGACGCCATCTTGGATGACGTCCCTTAAAGGAGCCTTCATTCGTCGTAGTCCGTCGGTGAAGAAGGAGGTCCGCGTCGGCGGGAGGAAGATTCAAGACCCGGCTTGGAAGATGACATCGCCCGGATAGAAGACCTCTTCAGCGCCTCTTTGAAGATGACATCGGCCGGATCTTCAGCGCCGCCTGGATGATGACTTCATCGGATGGAAGATTTCTTCAGCGCCGCTTGGAGGATTAACTTCTTCCGCTCCGGATGTCCACTTCGGTTCCATCGCTGCTCGGCTGAGTGAAGACAAGGTAGGATAATCTTCAGGGGATTAGTGTTAGGTTTTTGTAAGGGGGGTTTGGGTTAGATTAGGGGTATGTGGGTGGTGGGTTTTAATGTTGGGGGGGGGTTGTATTTTTCTTTTACAGGCAAAAGAGCTGTACTTTTTGGGGCATGCCCCCACAAATGGCCCTTTTAAGGGCTGGTAAGGTAAAAGAGCTTTGAACTTTATTTAATTTAGAATAGGGTAGGGCATTTTTTTATTTTGGGGGGGGTTTGTTATTTTATTAGGGGGCTTAGATTAGGTGTAAGTAGCTTAAAATTGTTGTAATATTTTTAACATGTTTGTAACTTATTTTTTTATTTTTTGTAACTTAGCTTCTTTTTTTGTACTTTAGTTAGTTTATGTAATTGTATTTAATTGTAGTTATTTGTAGGTAGTTTATTTAATTAATTTAATGATAGTGTAGTATTAGGTTTAATTGTAACTTAGGTTAGGATTTATTTTACAAGTAATTTTGTATTTCTTTTAGCTAGGTAGTTATTAAATAGTTAATAACTATTTAATAACTATTCTAACTAGCTAAAATAAATACAAAGTTACCTGTAAAATAAATATAAATCCTAAGATAGCTACAATGTAATTATTAATTATATTGTAGCTATCTTAGGGTTTATTTTACAGGTAAGTATTTAGTTTTAAATAGGAATAATTTATTAAAGTATAGTGTAGTGTTAGGTGTAATTGTAACTTAGGTTAGGATTTATTTTACAGGTAAATTTCAGTTTATTTTAGCTAGGTAAGCTATTAAATAGTTAATAACTATTTAATAGCTATTGTACCTAGTTAAAATAAATTGAAAGTTGCCTGTAAAATAAAAATAAATCCTAAAATAGCTATAATATAATTATTAATTACATTATAGCTATATTAGGGTTTATTTTATAGGTAAGTATTTAGTTTTAAATAGGATTAATTTAGTTAATAATAAAAATATTATTTATATTTATTTAATTAATATTTAAGTTAGGGGGGCGTTAGTGTTAGTGTTAGACTTAGGTTTAGGGGTTAATAATTTTATTACAGTGGAGGCGGCGTAGTGGGGGGCAGGATAGGGGTTAATAAAATTATTATAGGTGGCGACGGTGTAGGGGGGGCAGATTAGGGGTTAATAAATTTATTATAGGTGGCGACGGGTTCAGGGAGCGGCGGTTTAGGGGTTAATACATTTATTATAGTTGCGGTGGGCTCCGGGAGCGGCGGTTTAGGGGGTAATAACTTTATTTAGTTGTGGCGGTGTAGGGGGGGACAGATTAGTGGTGTTTAGACTCGGGGTACATGTTAGGGTGTTAGGTGCCGAGAGCTCCCATAGGAATGAATGGGATGTCTGGCAGCAGCGAACTTGTACTTTCGCTATGGTCAGACTCCCATTGATTCCTATGGGATCTGCCGCCTCCAGGGGTGGCGGTTTGAAAACCAGGTACGCTGGGCCGTAAAAGTGCCGAGCGTACCTGCTAGTCATTTGATAACTAGCAAAAATAGTGAGAATGTGCTGCACTTGTGTGCAGAACATCTGGAGTGACGTAAGAATCGATCTGTGTCGGACTGAGTCCGGCGGATCGAAGCTTACGTCACAAAATTCTACTTTTGCCGGTCTCGAGCCTTTGATAACTAAGGCGTATCAGCCTCGCCACAAATACACTGCGGAATTCCAGCGTATTTGAGGTTGACGGCTTGATAACTAGGCCCCTAAATCAATAGTAACCCATATCGCCCCTTTGAATGGTCTTATGATCATCTTCAATTTACCCGGTATTGCAGGATGTAAAGCTGTATACCCCTTAATATGCCCCTGGCTTTGTGGCTACACATTGAATGCTGATGACAATCAATAGTTTATGGGTGGCCAACATTTTTTTGCCTCTGAATATTTTTATAGTTTCGCCAAAATCTTTTTTCCTGTAAGAGAAATGTTAGTAACATCTACACATTCAATTAATCATTGTTTAGTCCCCGGAATCATCATGCCCATAGGTGACTGCCCTCAATACTTTAGACAAATATGTTATTCTTTTGTAACATTTTGAAAGTTTTACATGTTCACAGAGGTGGGGTCTGTACTGGCACGGCAACAATCTTCCCTGCCTGGGTGCAGGAGTATACTGTGGGAAGAAAACAAATTGTTCACTTATATAATCTCTCCTTCCCTACATATACACACACAGCCTCACATGAACACACACATATACACATGCACACAAAAGAACATACACATGCGCACACACACAGCCTCACATGCACACATACATGCACACAAAAACACACACACACACCTCCACATGCATATACACATGCACACACATACAGCCTAACATGCACACACACGCAGCCTCACATGTACACACACACATACACACACATACACACATACACATGCACACAAAAACACACACCTCCACATGCACATGCACACACATGCAGCCTTACATGTACACACACGCAGCCTCACATGTACACACATACACATGCACACAAAAACACACACACAACCATGCCTCCCACACACACACAGACATACATACACATACAAACACGCATACACATGCACTTACATGACCACTCACGCACACACACATGCACAAACACGCACACATGCACTCACACACATGCACCCATACATGCACAAACACATACACATGCACACAAGCGCTCACACACTTACACCCCTACACGCACACACATGCACCCCTACACACACACACACAGACATATGTACACATATACACATGCATGCATGCACACACACTTACATACACCTATACACACACAGACATACATAACATATACACAAACACACACATATACACACACATGCATGCACACACACACACAGACATACATACACCTATACACACAGACATACATAATATATACAAAAACACACACATATACAAGCACACACAGACATACACACACAAAAACACATATAAATACACACACATACACAGACAAAGTTACACATATACATAGATACGCATAGACACACATACACACATACAGATATAACACAAGAATATGAATGTAAACAAACACACACACACTTACAAACACATACATAAACAAATACACACATATACCATACACACATAAATACACAGACACAAAAAAATATACATACACACATAAAAACACACATAAACACACACATATGCACACACAGACACACATACAGACATACATACAAATATATACACACACATACCTATCATACAGTTTTACGGCCATTGTCTAAAACTGTGGTGCTGGCAGGGACCAGTTTTAAACTTGGATTGCAGAAAGGCTTTGCCCTATGCACGCTGATTTTTCTTCATAAGTAAGATAGGGTAACTGTCTTTCACCTATAGCAGTTATTGCATACTGGGAACATGTTTGCACTCTCTGTTGGTATTTGAAGGGCTGGCTCTCTATTTGGACTAACTGGGACTTTTGAAAGGGATGGTACATAGGAAGAAAATATTTTAGTTAAGTGTTTTTTTATGGAAATGACTCTCATATTGGGTCAGCTGTGTAACATCATGTAAAAATCATTCTTCTGAACTATAAACTTTGAGACTGATGACTGTAAAGGGGTGGGCTAATATATTGCACGCCCGTAAATGGGCAAATTTGCCCAATTACGTGCGTGCGATAAATAAAAAGCCATTAAAAGAGGCTGATTATTGCTACTACGAGCTTGCGGTAGCAATTAGCACTCAGAAAATTAACCAGAGGTCAGGCCTCTGGTTAATTTTCAAAATAACCCCCAATTGCCCCCAAAATAAAGAATATTCTTTTTTTTTTTTAATTTAATGTAATGAAGGTTTAAAGTTGGTGGGTGCGGGGTGTTAGAAAAAAACTTCACTACAAAGTGCCTTTACATAGCGATCTATGGGAACTGTGTGTTCCCAGTAAATATATATACTGTATGTATATGCTTATATACATATATATTTATGTGTTAATATGTGTAAATACACATATTAACACATAAATGTGTATGTATATAGTCAAATATGTATATATTTACAATCTGCTGCCCATCACTGCTAGTTCTCATGCCGGGTGTCTGTGGACACATGCTCACACCTCACATTCACATTGCACCTAACTTGTAATACCAGCGCATTTGTGTGCACTGGTATTACTAAGTGGAGCGCAAATATCGCTTTTGGCCACTATTGGCCAAGGGTACAAGTGGAGCGAGACTCGGTAAGCAATATCGTGACTGCGCTTACTTTCGCGTCTATTATAAGTTGAAAGTAAATGGGTCTGCTCGATCACAAACAAAGTCTCATCTGACTGGGGAGATTGACAGCTCCTGCCTGTTCATGATTGGATGTGCCCGGGCAGGGGGCAGTGTTGAACAAGAGCTCTTGTGTAATGTTGAATTCCAGCTGCCCACCAGAGACGAGCAGATGTGTGCCCCTGTCCACCCTAGCTTGATAAATCAAGCCATAATAGTTACCTTAGTGCTCTCTCTTAATGCTCTCCCTGGTGCAAACACCCTGATAGCAGGCTAATTTTAACAAGCCTATGACTTCCCAGTAACTAACGTTTATTTGTTACATTCAGACTATCTCTTCCCAGTAACTGACCTACGTGTCTTGTAACCAGCATATCTCTTCCCAGTAACTGACCTATGTGTCTTGTAACCAGCCTATCTCTTCCCAGTAACTGACCTATGTGTCTTGTAACCAGCCTATCTCGTCCCATTAACTGACCTACGTGTCTTGTAACCAGCCTATCTCTTCCCAGTAACTGACCTACGTGTCTTGTAACCAGCCTATCTCTTCCCAGTAACTGACCTATGTGTCTTGTAACCAGCCTATCTCTTCCCAGTAACTGACCTATGTGTCTTGTAACCAGCCTATCTCGTCCCATTAACTGACCTACATGTCTTGTAACCAGCCTATCTCATCCCATTAACTGACCTACATGTCTTGTAACCAGCCTATCTCGTCCGATTAACTGACCTACATGTCTTGTAACCAGCATATCTCTTCCCAGTAACTGACCTATGTGTCTTGTAACCAGCCTATCTCTTCCCAGTAACTGACCTATGTGTCTTGTAACCAGCCTATCTCGTCCCATTAACTGACCTACGTGTCTTGTAACCAGCCTATCTCTTCCCAGTAACTGACCTACGTGTCTTGTAACCAGCCTATCTCTTCCCAGTAACTGACCTATGTGTCTTGTAACCAGCCTATCTCGTCCCATTAACTGACCTACATGTCTTGTAACCAGCCTATCTCATCCCATTAACTGACCTACATGTCTTGTAACCAGCCTATCTCGTCCGATTAACTGACCTACATGTTTTGTAACCAGCCTATCTCATCCGATTAACTGACCTACATGTCTTGTAACCAGTCTATCTCATCCCATTAACTGACCTACATGTCTTGTAACCAGCCTATCTCGTCCGATTAACTGACCTACATGTTTTGTAACCAGCCTATCTCATCCGATTAACTGACCTACATGTCTTGTAACCAGCCTATCTCATCCCATTAACTGATCTACATGTCTTGTAACCAGTCTATCTCGTCCCATTAACTGACCTACATGTCTTGTAACCAGCCTATGTTTTCTCTTGACTTACCTATATGTGTTGCAACCAGCCTATCTCTTGCCTTGTATATGCAACTGAAGAACATCAAACTCTGTTTTGTGTGTAATTTGCAGCTCTCCAGAACAAAGTTAACTTAAAGGGACATTAAACATCTTGAGTTTTTAATATAAAATATTTAGCTATGTGTAGTTTTGTACTATTAACTTTCATTATTTTGCCCCTTCCTCAGCTAATATAGCTTTGCAAATCGTGGCTTTCCAAAAACGCACCTATTATATATATTTATTGGGTTATATATATATATATATATATATATATATATCAGACAATAATATATACATGTTATATCTTATTGTCTGTGCTAATTTGATATTTACTTATTACATTGCCATTCTGGTCAGATTTGTTGAATTTAATATTATTAAAATGATAAATATTATGATTGATTATGTGTTTTAAGGTAAAGATGTTTCTGATAAAAAAGACTTGTCAGTGCAAATCTGAATACTTTGTTTGTAGTTCACCTTCAAAAGAGCCGACTACAACAGTGCAACTCTCGGCAGGACCCTCTACCCATTTGATCCCTGTAATCCTTTTTTATTTACCACCCATGTTCATAGCGCTGTGGAACCTGTTGGCGCTCTACAAATACCTGATAATAATAATAATACTTTGTATTCTCTTTGCTATCTGTCTTTCCTTAGGTAACTCTTACTGAGTTGGCAGGCAGGAAGGCGGCGGGTTGTCATGCTGTGTTTTGGGTGACATTCCTGTGACGTTACTCAGTCAGATCCCTTCTTAATCTCTGAAAAGAGGGATTGTACATGTTCCCACATGTCCATCTGGCACATTAATTGTACAGGAAGACAGATTTCTTTGTTTTATCACAAAATGAATTTTACCAGAAATGAAATAAGCTTTTTGAAATAAATTTGATTGAGATTTAGATTGATAAAAAGTGAAACTTTCACCCTAAAAGGGACATTCTAAGGCAGACATTACTTTTTTTTTTAAATGTAGAAACATGTAAGTTTTAAATTATTGATCCTATTTTACTATTGGCAAGAGGAACGTTAACATTAATGTAATAGGGTGCTAATATTGCTTGTGCAAATTCCTAATGCTCCCATAATGCTTGCATTTTTCTTTTGCCATTGCAACTAATTATTTTTTGTGTCTTGCATTAATTTTGTGTAGTAGTTTGTGTTAGCAAAATGTCTAATGCTTTTAAAAAATAAAATAAAAAACATCACCATAACTTCTAGAACTTACCCTGTTGCACTATTAACCCTTGAAGAATAAGCTCACCCTATTGCAATAAACCTCTAACCTCCATAACCCTTATCACATTTAACCCCTAAACTGACATAACCAGCATTACAATGGAGTATTAAACAGCCACTGTTATTAACCCATTATCTACCACAATGCCCACAACAATTGGCCTCTAACCGTTAGGACCCTAAACAATATTAACCCCCAACTGCTTGGAATCTAACTGCTATTAAACCACTAGCCACCATAATCCCCCCCACAAAAAAACAAACTGCTAGGACCCTAGCCATTATAAGGCCTTTAGCACCATAACCCCCACCTCAATAAACCCATACACAATAATAAACTCTATACTGCCAGACACCCCAAATAACCACTCACTGTTAACAACTGCAATCATCCCCTAAACACTAAGAACCTTTAATTCAAGGAGTCCTCCACCACAAGGGATCACTGCCCTAAGGGGTAGATTTATCATAGCGTGAGCGGACATGATATGATGTAGCGTATCATGTCTGCTGTACATCAATAAATGCTGACAGCATACGCTGTAGGCATTTATCATTGTACCGGCCGTTTTTGTGAACTGCTTGTACAATGCCGTCCCCTGCAGATTCGCTGCCAATCGTATTCGATCGGGTTGATTTTTGTCCGCGGCCTCAGAGCAGGCGGACAAGTTATGGAGCAGCGGTCGTCAGACCGCTGCTTCATAACTTCTGTGTGGGGAAACAGGGGCATCAAGCTTCATACGGGGCTTGATAAATCAACCCCTAAGTCTCTTCAATACCCTTTAAATTACAATAAATAAATAAACAAAAATAAAAAGACAAAAATAAATTATTGGTACAAAAAGGAACCTCTTTCAACAAAACAAAACACCACAATGTGTTCACTGTCCATGGTCTTCTGTTGCTTGCAAAATTTTCACCCATTTTATGATCTCTCACCTTTATAATCTAGGCTGTTTTTTATTCTTCCTATAGGCTTAATTCAAATTATCCAATAGAATTGGTCATTGTTCCTGTTGAAGACAAAAGCAAAAAAAGAGACACTGCATGTGTGTATCAGTAGCATAAATTCAAAGGGAAGATGCAGGCTGGACCTTTAACAGCAGCCTAGCTCGCTGGACAGGCTCCAAATCCTCATATGTTAGTAATACATGAAAGTAGGGAGACATAAAAGCAAGCACCACATGTGTGTATCAATAAAATAAAGGATATATATAAGATACAAACAAGTGCAGGGTACTCACAAAGATGTCGGAAACCCAAATGTGCCAAATAGTGCAGGCTGGTCCTTTAACAGCAGCCCAGCTTGCTGTGCTCAGGCTGAGCAATGGCATCCCTTTTGTAGTTACTCTGGATACGAGAAAGGAAATCAAGAGCCAGGTAGTGTAGACTCAAAAAATATCCACACATTGGCTCCAGCGTGTGCAGAAAATCTTAGAGTATTTATTTAAAAACAAAATTTAAAGCAACAAGAAAAAAAAGAGATAAAAACACAAGGAATACATCTGTGTGTGCAGACCTCAAACTTAAGGATATATACAATGCGTTTCTCGGCTCTAAGGCCGTTTCATCAGGTGATGATACACACATGTGGTGCTTGCTTTTGTGTCTCCCTACATTTTGCTTTTGTCTTCTATAGAACCAACTAAACATTTGTGTATAAAGAGTGCTGCCTTTGGTGTCTGCTGGTATTATCCCACTAAGATCCTCCTGATACCACAAATAATTTATAGGACCCCTTAAAGATTGGGACTTTCTATTATTTGGCACATTTTGGTTCTACACTCATTTTATTTATTGAGATTATAGTCTCCTTTGTTGGGGAATTGAACCTTATACACCCACTTTTGTGCACATGTAACTCCTATATCTATATTATATTTGAGTATATTTGAGTATTCAAAATCATTTGGTATATGTGTGGCACCTCCTATTGGTTAGTCTTTGTATAACCATTTTCTGTATCATTGTTCCTGCTGGTGGACTTGACAATTGTGCCTAACCCTTTGTAGGAGATAAATACACAGTAAGCTGGGATAATGCTTTTCTCTAATAGAGAAAAGCATGTTATTTTGTCATTACACTGTCCCTTTAAGATTGGAAAAAAAAGAAAACAAGTGAACAGTGGCATGAGCTCTAAATACTTTTGTAAATGTAGCGCACAACAGATGATGTCATCTGATCAAAATAATTAGATGACAGATCAGGAAAACAGAAACGCGTAGCCTGCATTTATATGTGTGTCTCATCTTTACTTCACATGTCATACGCCAAGAAAAAATATTTGTATTCAAATTTAAAAAACATAAACACAATCTGTGTAATGATTTGAACTCACTGGATAAGGACAATTACAGCTGAGAAAAACATATAATAACTACAAGTTATACATGTTGCTGTTTGTCATAAAATACAATATTTGCAGAATAATTTTGTTACAATTTTTTGTGAGTACTATTTTAACCCCTTAAGGACCAAGGACTTATGCCACACGTCCTCAAAAAAAATACAGTTAATGACCGAGGACGTGTGGCGTACGTCCTTGGTCTGGAAAGCAGCTGGAAGCGATCCTGCTCACTTCCAGCTGCTTTCCGGTTAACCCCCCTTTCTGCCAGTACTTAAGATGGCGGGGACAATTGGGGGGTGGGGGAGGGAAGAGAGCTGTTTGGGAGGGATCAGGGGGTCTTATGTTTCAGGTGGGAAGCTGAGCTCTACACTAAAGCTAAAATTAACCCTGCAAGCTCCCTACAAGCTACATAATTAACCCCTTCACTGCTAGCCATAATACACGTGTGAAATGCAGCGGCATTTGGCGGCCTTCTAATTACCAAAAAGCAACGCCAAAGCCACATATGTCTGCTATTTCTGAACAAAGGGGATCCCAGAGAAGCATTTACAACCATTTGTGCCATAATTGCACAAGCTGTTTGTAAATGATTTCAGTGAGAAACCTAAAATTGTGAAAAATTTAACGTTTTTTTTAATTTGATCGCATTTGGCGGTGAAATGGTGGCATGAAATATACCAAAATGGGCCTAGATCAATACTTGGGGTTGTCTACTACACTACACTAAAGCTAAAATTAACCCTAGAAGCTCCCTACATGCTCCATAATTAACCCCTTCACTGCTGGGCATAATACACGTGTAGTGCGCAGTGGTATTTAGCAGCCTTCTAATTACTAAAAAGCAACGCCAAAGCCATATATGTCTGCTATTTCTGAACAAAGGGGATCCCAGAGAAGAATTTACAACCATTTAAGCCATAATTGCACAAGCTGTTTGTAAATAATTTCAGTGAGAAACCAAAAGTTTGTGAAAAAATTTGTAAAAAAGTGAACGATTTTTTGTATTTAATCGCATTTGCCGGTGAAATGGTGGCATGAAATATACCAAAATGGGCCTAGATGAATACTTTGGGATGTCTACTAAAAAAAAATATATACATGTCAATGGATATTCAGAGATTCCTGAAAGATATTAGTGTTCTAATGTAACTAGTGCTAATTTTGAAAAATAATGGTTTGGAAATAGCAAAGTGCTACTTGTATTTATGGCCCTATAACTTACAAAAAAAGCAAAGAACATGTAAACATTGGGTATTTCTAAACTCAGGACAAAATTTAGAAACTATTTAGCACGGGTGTTTTTTGGTGGTTGTAGATGTGTAACAGATTTTGGGGGTCAAAGTTAGAAAAAGTGTGTTTTTTTCAATTTTTTCCTCATATTTTATAATTTTTTTATAGTAAATTATAAGATATGATGAAAATAATGGTATCTTTAGAAAGTCCATTTAATGGCGAGAAAAACGGTATATAATATGTGTGGGTACAGTAAATGAGTAAGATGAAAATTACAGCTAAACACAAACACCGCAAAAATGTAAAAATAGCCTTGGTCCCAAACGGACAGAAAATGGAAAAGTGCTGTGGTCATTAAGGGGTTAATGTATGCATCACCTTAACTTATTTAAAAGCAGGGGATTCCCCTTTGTGAGAAACATTGTTCTTAAAGGGACAGTCTAGGCCAAAATAAACTTTCATGATTCAGAAAGGGCATTTAATTTTAAACAATTTTCCAATTTACTTTTATCACCAATTTTTATTTGTTCTCTTGGTATTCTTAGTTGAAAGCTTAACCTAGGAGGTTCATATGCTATTTTCTTAGACCTTGAAGGCCACCTCTTTTCAGAATGCATTTTAACAGTTTTTCACCACTAGAGGGTGTTAGTTCATGTGTTTCATATAGATAACACTGTGCTCGTGCACGTGAAGTTATCTGGGAGCAGGTACTAATTGTCTAAACTGCAAGTCTGTCAAAAGAACTGAAATAAAGGGGCAGTTTGCAGAGGCTTAGATACAAGATAATCACAGAGGTTAAAAGTGTATTAATATAACTGTGTTGGTTATGCAAAACTGAGGAATGGGTAATAAAGGGATTATCTATCTTTTAAAACAATAAGCATTCTGGTGTAGACTGTCCCTTTAAGGTAAAAGCTGCCTTACAGAATAGAATTAGAACAGGGGCTAATCTCATAAACCCTGAGACTTCAGAATCAGGCCCTAGGTAAAAACCCTAGGTAAAAGTGTATAAATACATTTTTATTATGAAGTACAGTTTGTTTATTGAAAACATTAAATATAGTGATGAAGATGGATAGATAGATAATAGATAGATATTGGATATATTGATAGATAGATAGATAGATAGATAGATAGACAGATAATAAATAATGGATATATAGATTGATAGATAGTAAACAAAAAAGGAACAAAGTGTCAAAGCACAGTATGTATGTGAGCTCTAGGAAGCCGTTACTATTGCAACATGCAGTGTATAAGAGAGTATAGGTGGGGGAGTTTATTGGGTAATTATGATACAGTCCTCATCTGAGTTAGTGCTGTATTGAGGATACTTTCCAGATATCCATCCATGCAGTAAAAAACTCTCTTGATAGCACACTCGGTATTACTACGGTAGTAGCCAATAAATGAGCTTTACGCTGTTGAGGCATAAATATATAACAGACCAGGGTTTCCCTCTCAGCCGCTGTCTATGAAATCACTATGAGATTAACAGCCGGCGGTACAATCTCCCCTTAGGGTCCCGCCTCCCTGCGTTCCGTATAGCATGCAAATAAATAATCCACCCAGAGCAATAATACAGTTACCATGTATCTTCAGTGCTATTAAAGAGATAAACTTTATCCAAAACTAGGTGCCCTGTACAGAAACAAATCTTGCCTCAGCCCTACAGTAAAGGAAAAGATTGTACAACAAATGCTGATGCCTATCATGGATTATGGGGACGTAGTATACGCACCTGCACCACAAACTCACCTTAATAAACTTAATACATTGTATAACTCGTTCTGACGCTTTGTGCTACAATGTAACTACAGGACCCACCATTGTGATATGCTAAAAGAACTAAACTGTCTGACGCTGCAATCCAGATGCACCCTCCATCTTTCCTGCCTTGTGTTTAAGAGCCTTTCTGGGAAGCTCCCACCCTACCTGAGCAGAATGCTCTCCCCGGCTATTCCCACCTCCTATAACCCCTGATCCAGTACCAGCACATTATTTAGCTTGCCTCAATACAAAAAGAAAGCAGCTCGATCCTCCTTTTCCTACAGAGCACCACAATTATGGAATGACCTCCCTCACACTTTCAAACCTTCCCCAAGCCTAATATCCTTTAAGAGATCCCTCTCTACATATCTCAAAACAGAATGCACCTGTCATGGTTGATTATATATTTCTTACCTGTTCTATGTAAAATTTTTGCATATATTGTGTATTATTATTGTTTTTGAATTTTATCGTACCCTATTGTATCAATGCAATGTTTTGTGGACCCAGGACATACTTGAAAATGAGAGAAATCTCAATGTATCCTTCCTGGTAAAATATTTTATAAACAAATAAATAAATACATATATCTGCGCTGCCTTCTACCTTTGCTTCGTTAGAGCTGATAATGTCCTGCTTAGAATCTTCACCCCCCACGCTCTCACACTGCTCAGCTTCTCACGTCGTACCACACCTCCTCTATATGCCTGATGACGTCAGAGCCACCTGGAGCCCGTAGAAGCCTGGACGTGTAGATAGGAGTGGAGTCTCCATGCTCCACAATTTGAATAAGAGAAAATAAATCCTGCTGTACGTCCTGGGTCAGGAGCATAGACAAAAATATTCCAGCAGTATACTTAAAAAAATAAAAAACTTTATTGCATCATAATAAAAAAGTGAACAGACTCTATGTAAGAGTAAGCAGTAAAACGTCTGACCGGTTTCGGCCCAAAACAACCGTAGTCATAGACATGTTTAGTGTGTTCATGTGTACACTATTTATTCCTTAACCCCTCCCCTTGGGGGGTTTACATCATTAAAAACATGCTTAACTCTATAAGTACACGTAATTTATGCTATTGTCAGACACTGGTTAATTAGCGTATTACATTGCTAACATTATAAAATACAAGCTATATTATATTCAATGCAAAGTTATTATACTTATATACACAATATGAAAATTAATAGAGTATATACATATCAATTAAAAGATTGAAGTGGCTAAGGCAGTGTTTGAAAATAAAGAGTACTAGCTAGTACAAATCTCTAATACTATATGTGACTATGCACGGAGATAACGGTAATAGAACCAATACGATACATGATCGAGCTGTAAAACCCTTCGCTTATACATTAGTTTTATATGGACTCTTACTAGATGTACTGGTAAGAGGACATAGATTAATAATTATTAACAAGAGAAGGATTGGCATGGGACCGCAGTAGGAGTCAAATACAATATTACCTGAGATAGAACATTGAGTCTATGAAAACTGAAATTATAGGTACATAGTCCAAAGACAGCTAGATTTAGCTCATGTAGGAGATAATGGTGAATTGTTTATATCAATATACTACATCAAATGCATAACAACGAACCAAAAATAGGGCCCCTATTTACCTAGAATGAATTTACAGAACACCAGATAAGTGCTGTATCTTAAAGTGGACTATCTATACAGTGCTCTTAGTACTTCAAATGGCAAGATGGCTCTGTTAGGAGCAACTAGAAATAAATTGAGTGCTCCGTGAGCTTTAAATAAAGTATAGTTATACTTTTTTTTATTATGATGCAATAAAGTTTTTTCCTTTTTTAAGCATACTGCTGGAGTATTTTTGTCTATGCTCCCGACCCAGGACGTACAGCAGGATTTATTTTCTCTAGATTTATAGATAGCAGAAAGATAGATGATAGATAGATACATTGGTAGATAGGTAGATAGATGATATATAGATAGATAAATAGATAGATGAAAGATAGATAGATGATAGGTAGATAAATGATATATAGTTAGATAGATAAATAGAAAGATAGATAGATAGATGATAGATACCCATGCTCATTTCAGTTTTGACATATTTCTTTAAATAATACTTTTTCAGTAAGTGACAGAGTTTTCTATTTGTTTTCATTTTACAGCTCAGAGATCACAGGTGCAAACCATAGAACTAGTGCTTTAATCAGTAAATCTTTTGTTTTGCGCACAGCAATAATTGAAAACATCATAGCTTTGCATTTATTTTGGCTACAGAGATTATGGACTTTGTAATCACATATTGGATCTGGGAGGGGATGAAGTGCTGCATATTTTAGCAGCATGAAACCATGCAGAGTCTGTTATAAAGAAATTGGCTGTGCCAAGGTCAGTTGACTTATTTCAGGCCAGTTTAGAAGACAATGAAAAAAATTACATAGCTGTACTACAGAGAATTTCCTGTACTACAGAGGTTGGGCTGAAGGAATAGGGTGTGCCCTTGTTTTGATCACCACTTTAAGCAGAAGTCCCTATTACTGACTTTACCAGTCGAGCTTTCATTTTCAGTTAGCGCTGCATATTGTGCGCCTGTTCTTAAGTTAAAGGGATATGGGAGCCATAGGAAATAAACTTCACAATAGAGAAAAACAAACAGTTTTTAGTTCTACTGAGCAGATTTATAACGAAAATGTAAAAAAAATAAAAATAAACAAAATACTGCAAAAAAACAAAACAAACGAAGATGCACAATTATGTAACATTTTAATTAATTTATGTAACATTTTAATAAAAAATAAAATGTGTTGCAGTTACCAGTAACATCATTCTTGTCATGTGACCAGCTGTGAAAATGAGTGGTGAGCACACTAGTGCTGCTAGAAATGTAAAGTTTGTGGGCACAAACACTTGCAGCGTGCCATGTAGGAGTCAGGAGGATAGGGACTGAGTCTGAGAATTGTGCAGGTAAACTATTGATAAGGCTGAGAGGAGTAAAATGCAAAAAAAAAAAAAAAGCAAAAACCCCACAAAACTAGTTTATTTTTTATTATTTAATATACGTTAAAAAACTCATTAATTCTTCAGCTTAAAGGGACACGAAACTCAAAAAAAATCTTTCGTGATTCAGATAGAGAATACAATTTTAAACCACTTTCTTATTTACTTCTGTTATCTAATTTGTTTCATTCTCTTGGTATCATTTGTAGAAGGAGCAGCAATGCACTACTGGTTTCTAACTGAACACATGGGTGAGCCAATCACAATCAGTATAAATATGCAGCCACCAATCAGTAGCTAGAATCTAGGTTCTCTGCTGCTCCTGAACTTGCCTAGATAAACCTTTCAGCAAAGGATAACAAGAGACGGAATCAAAATAAATAATATAAGTAAAAGGGAAAGTTGTTTAAAGTTGGATTCTCTATCTGAATCATGAAAGAAAAAATGTGGGTTTCACGTCCCTTTAAGCAGTAGATAACTAGATCACATCAATTGATGAGTAAAGTTGTGTTAAAAAAGAAAGCTTACTCTATAAGGCACCCAGTGGGTTGTAAAGGAACTCTTTGCACTGAGCACTAAGGCACCTTTAGTATATATGTACTGACATTTTTAACATACAGCATAAGCCGAGCACAATAAATAACATGCTTGTCATTATCTTGCACTTCTCCTTGTACAAAATATAATGCACTACCATGTATTACAAGTTAATGGGTAAAATATTTAGCGAAAACATTTTTGATGCAATGAACACTTGTATAGTGTGCCCTATAGTTTTAACTGGAAGTGTCCTAAACTCTAACTGCACTCTTACGAGTTGTCGGTTATGTGGTAGGCATTGCACATTTAATGCTTTTGAAAACCTGCTATGCATGTTTGCTATTGTGTATTAAAAAACACATTACAATGCTATAGAGATAAATGAATATGTGTGCGTATGTGTGTTAAAGAGCCAGTAAACACATTGGGCCGATTTACTAACTGTCGGACAGACAGGATCCACTGTAGCGATCATATCCGACAGACATTGCTGAATCATTTATCATTCTGGTGAACTGCTTGTGCAATGCCGCCCCCTGCAGATTCCCAGCCAATCAACCACTAGCAGCAGGGCAGGCCCTAGCCATTGCGGGGCCCAAGGCAGGATGACACTCAGACCCCATCTCCCTCATGTCACACACAGCCCCCTCCTCACTGTCAAACCCCATCTCCCTCATGTCACACACAGCCCCCTCCTCACTGTCAAACCCCATCTCCCTCATGTCACACACAGCCCCCTCCTCACTGTCAGACCCCATCTCCCTCATGTCACACACAGCCCCCAATCCAGTCCTATTTTCTAGGAAAGTAATTCGTTCAGCAGAGAAAAAAAATACATTACATATTAAACAGTTTTTCTGGGAAATTAATTTCTTTGTTAGAAAATAGGACTGTCCTATCTTACTGGATCTTTTTATATATAAACTCAAAAACATCTCTGGAATTGGGAATTCTCTGCCTGACACTATTTTAAGGCAGAGTGGGGCTGCTCTGCCTTAAAATGTATTTTTCTCTGGGGAATTAATTACTTTCTTAGGAAATAGAAAACTAAAATAGGAAACTTTCTCAGCCTTCCCCCCTCTTTTTTGCAGCAGAAATATTGCACTAACTGACAAAAGGAATTAAAAAATGATAACACCCTTCAGATAAGTACTTTGTAATTTTCTCAAAACTAAATAAAAAAAGAAAGTTATAAAAAAAGTCACACAACAAACTATTTTTAATGGAAAAATTAACGTACAAGGTGTTGTGTATATATATATATATATATATATATAGACAACTCATAATCTATATACACAGACATATGCACACTATTATAGCAGCATTCTGTTCTCAACTGAGTGTCACCTTAGTTTTGGCAGACTGGCACTGGCAGTATGAATTTATAGAGGCAATTACATTTATTAAACACACACAAGGCTGCCCAGTGCCCACAACAATTTGACCTCACGTTTTCAGCTCTTTTGTAGTGAATGGGAGGGAGGGATGCAGCTTAACAGAAATCTTAATACATCTTAACACAGAGATCGTAACAGATAGCACAAGTCTGACCCGGACAAAATGATTTATGGCACTCGGGCAGCAAGCAGACAATGACTAAAAAAGCATAGATGCAACGTTAAGTCTCTTGGTGGCAGCCAGCTATTCATGTTACATAAGTCACAAGTGTATTAACAGTTTGTTTTTGTTTTTCCTTCTTTTTAAGGCTTCTACCTTACTTTCTCTTTCACTGTGTCTTGCCTGTCCTCATACACTGAAGAACTGATGCCATTGCCAGAAGTTCAATCCACCATGCTAGCCTAGACTACACCACCTGCTCGCGCTCTGCTTTCCAGTTCAACTGCTCTTACACCCACCCCTTCACAAATCATCAGGACATGTTGAGCAGTCAGCACCCTTTAGGCAACATACAAGGAGCTGATTGATTGGAGGATTGTAGTATAATCCTCCAATCAAAATCAGATCTTTGCATGTGTAACTGCCTCCTAAAGGTCCTGTGGGGGGGGGGGGGGGGGGAAATGCCGCAATTTTTTTTTAAAAATAAAATTCAGCCCGCCAAAAAAAAAAAAAGCCATTAAACAAATACAGTTAGCACCAGTGCAGGGCCCCCCTGACCGCGGAGCCCAAAGGCGGCCGCCTTGATCGCAATACCCTAAGGCCAGCCCTGGCTAGCAGGAGGTGTCAATCAACCAGATTGTATGAGATCGGGCAGATTGATGTCTGACGAGTTAAGGAGTAGCAGTCTTAAGACCGCTGCTTCTTAACTCCTGTTTCCGGGGAGCCTGAAGGCTCGCGCAGAAACAAGGGTATACGGCCCCATTCGGGTCGTGATAAATCGGCCCCTTGAGTTTTTTTTTTATATAATATCTTTAGTTATGCATAATGAAACAACTGTGTAATATATTTTCATTATTTATTTTGCCCCCTTGTAATGTAAATTAGCTCTGTCTGAAAATCAAGCAATTTCTACTTCTCAGAACATGAAATGCACTTTGCTGACTTCTTAAGGCTAAACCTGCTACATATCTTTCACTAATTGGTTTTAACTGATAACAACTGTAAAACAGTGCACTTTATACTAACTGTATGACTGTGGCTAGGCTTGTTGTCTGCAGATTAAAGTACAGATCGGCTCCTCCAAATAGGACAAATGGTGGAAGAAGTCTGATTATTGAAAAATAATTTCAGTAAAAAGGATGTTTGTTTTTTTAAAACATTTAAAGCGTGACAACAGAAGGTCTTGTAACTACAGGGGGCTCAATTTATAAAGACCACTGCTCCATAACCTGTCCGCCTGCTCTGAGGCTGCAGACAGAACTCAACCCAATCAAATACGATCGGGTTGATTGACACCCCCTGCTAGCGGCCGATTGGCCGCAAATCTGCAGGGGGCGGCATTGCACCAGCAGTTCACAAGAACTGCTGGTGCAATGATAAATGCTGAGAGTGTATGCTGTCGGCATTTATTGATGTGCAGCGGACATGATACGCTTCATCGTATCATGGCCGCTCGCACATTAATACATTGACCCTATAGTGTTAACTGTCTCTTTAATATATATTACTTGAAGTTTTTTGTATACTTCATGTTTGTTTGCTGAAAACTACACTGTAAGTCATTTACTCTATTTATTTTTCTTAGTTACATAAACCCAAAAATAAATTATTTCTACAAATGTGTAAATAAATATTTTGGCTTCCCAGCACTGCTCTATGTATACTGCATTGTGTCTAATTATACCAATGTTTTTCCATGTAAAGTGGGGCAGGCAGACTCTGCTGTCACTTGCATTACTACATGCCTTATGTAATTGGTCTGATGACATTTTCTGCACAATTTTAACCAACTGACTTTGTCCTTCATAGCAGAATGTAAACCTTGATGAACAAAACATAAAGGCTGATAACTGGCTGTGTAAGGGGAGCTTCTGCACATTACATGGCAAACATAAAAACATAAAATATAGATTTTTACAGCAGACAAGAAGGCCATATTTCCTCATGAAATGTAGACTTAAAGGGACATTAAAAAGATGCCTTAACCTTCATGTATCCCTCCAATTCCGCTAGGAAGATTGCTGTACAGCATTTAAATTCTGCATGTTTTGTTCATGCATATGTTAAATTAAATGTTCCTTGTCTGAAGCCTCCAGACTGCAATGTATGGCTCTAGAATAATATTAAAATACACTTTGAAATATAAATGCTTAAAAAGTTTGTTTGAGGCTTTTTAAACTCTGAGATCTGGTGCTTATGAAGGAGCTTAGACAGGAGCTGTTTGCCTCATAACCGCTGTGTCCTGGGGTGAGTCAATCAATATTTAAAGGGACAGTATACACCAATTTTCATATAACTGCATGTAATAGACACTACTATAAAGAATAATATGCACAGATACTGATCTATAATCCAGTATAAAACCTTTTTAAAACTTAGAAGTTCCCAGTGTAGCACTGTTGATGAGGTTAGACTGGGACACCCACTGAAAGGGGCTGATAAAGCAGAATGAGCATTACCCTCCCCCCACACCCGAATTAAAAGACCCATTACACAAACAGGAGCAAACAGGAATCTGTAGACCTGGGTCTATATCTGATATATTGGTGCTTGGTTAGTAGTCGGAAAATCAGCACAATGTTATTAAAAAATAAGCAAAACTAAACATTGTTACAAAAACACTCCCAGATGGGCTATATAAATAGATAATCTACAAAACATTTATGCAAAGTAACATATAGAGTACAGTGTCCCTTTAAGCTTTCTCTAAATCTATATTAGAGAACAATTATTACTTTATATGTGCATTTATATCTGCCACTAATTAGCCACATCAAAAGAGATAATACAATACTAAGAGCAGTAGCAGACCTACTCAACAGAGGTAACAAAATTAATGTATTGAATAGTTTTAATTTAATAATTTATTTTGCCCTTCATCATTATGCCATAGGCTAGCACTGCTATTGGCTAAGAGGTGGAAACTTCACCTCATTGAAAAACTGAGCTGAGTCGTGGGCGGCCGGAGCTGCTTAGGTTAGCGCTGAATCCACGGCAAAATAAGTGCCTTTAATTTTGTTACACTGATGAATGATGGTCGCCTTTATTATTAGTGATGGTAAAACCTAGCGTTCTTGAAACAGTAGAATTTACCGTCACTTTAATGTCCTTTTAAGCACTGCAAAAGATCTGCATAGAAAATAAATGTTTTGTAATTGTCTTGATGATTTTTTTCAGTATTTACTGGTCTCCTTAGCTCTGGCCAACCGGAGGTCAGCATTATATTTCCTTTTATATCTTTTTAAGATTATTACTTTCACAGGTTACAAAGGTTTGACACATTTGTAAATGATTTTCCAGAGTATAAATCCAATGTCAACCCGTTCTGTTTATCTTCTGCTTTCATAATTTTGAGAGAAAAAACAAGCAAGCATTTTTTAACCTGAGTCTTTTATCTATAGTTCCTGGGTAATACCAAATTGCCAGGTTGCTTTATTATTGAAATATCACAGTAACAACATCACATAAAATAACATTTTCCCCATATTGTTGTGAGTGACTTCTTAGCACCACTGGTATGTTAAAACGTTGCCTGTCTATGCACCTTGATCTAAAATTAACTGTGATGAAGTCCACCTCCGGTACCAAAAATTTCCCAAATGGAAATCCTTATTCTATGATTAATGGTGTGGTCAGATGAACACAAATCTGATTTCAGCAGAAATTATGTTGAATACAGTACATAGATTTTAAATGAGCAAGTTCATACTAAATAGGAGAAGGTAACAGCAAACTCACAGAGTCAACAATGTTTAAAGTGTTTCAAACTGTTTATCAATGCTTCATTATAGACTCGTGACTCAAGTGTCAGACCTATTATACATTGGGGCTGATTTATTAAGGCCCGAATGCAATGTTTCTGAGGTGGCGGACAGCAATCTGCCCAATCGGATATGATTGGGTTGATTGACACCACCTGCTAGCGTTGCAGGAGGCGGCTTTACAGATCTGCTTGTGATAATCTAGTTTAAAGGCAAACTGAACCCAAATGTTTTCTTTCATGATTCATTGTAAGCAACTTTCTAATTTACTCCTGATATCAATTTTTCTTCATTCTCTTGGTATCTTTATTTTAAATTGCAGGAATGTAAACTTAAGAGCCGGCCCATCTTTGGTTCACCACCTGGGTAGAGCTTACTGATTGGTGGCTAAATGTCACTGAATGAAGACTGTCACATTCCAACACAGACATCTTAACTCAGCTCTGGTGGATTATCTGCATTTGAGCCGGTATGACTGAACTATCTGTCATCAAGCAAAGATATTGTCAATCTGGGGTCTATGACATTCTCTGTAGTATACATAGTGTATGTGTCCCTAATTCCAATCTGGGATACACACTTCAGAAATTTAGTTTAACTGATCATCTGTGCTGCAGTTAATATGAAATGTAAATAAGAAAAATGTTATAGCATTTTATCATTGTTCCATCTCAAAGCAGTTACATTTATTTTGTTTTTATTGATGTTCCTGAATAAATCTGGTTTTTTTTTCTTATCCGACGTGGTGGCTCCTTCTTCCCCAATGGAGATGCTAATTACAATTTAAATACCAACAGCTTTCACATTACTTTTTAATCCAAATAACACAGTTTAATATGTACAAATGCTGCTATCTCATGTATGTTCACCATTACAGTTACGCAGTGAGCAGCAGTGATCTTAGATAAACAATTACATCGTCTTATTACATCACAAACCTGCTAATTCTGTTATTTTGTTTCTCACTCCAGCAGTTTGAAAGGCTACACTAATCCCTGATTAATATTTACAAGAAATCAATAAAAAACTAAATACATAAACAACCACCTCATTAGTTTATACAAAAACAACCTCTGAACATTTTGCTTAAAAAAACAGAGTCAGCTGTGCTTTTTTTTCACATGTACTTTATTCACATCATGTCATATGTTATTGAAGCTGTTTATAATATCATGACAATCAGATATGTACTCTGCATTGAAACAGGTTATGTTAAAAATGATCCAAAAGAAATGGTGCTTCTAAATTAAAGGCAAATGTATACTTACTGGGTCTAAATCAGGATTTGAAATGATATCCAGTTAAATGATATAAAAGTCACAAAAAAAGCAGGTTATTACTGTGCATTGTGTTAAATGCTGTCTGAGACAAACCTTGTGTTGTTTAGGGCATTTGTGTAGTTTACTTTATCCTATACAACTACAATAGAGAAAAGGATTACAGTAAGAGGCACTTGGGTTTCGTGTGTGTGTTGTGTGAGGACACTAATGACAAAAAATAAAATAAATGTCTAGCGCCACAACTAGGAAGTAAAAATAACAGACTCAATTGCTTTTGCAGTTTAATAGAACTCAAAAGTAGATAAAAACTTAACAAGTTTAGAGGAGTAGGAAAAATAGCAGATGATCAACAACAGGACCAGATACATATTATTAATGTTTTGATACTTTTTGTTTCAGAGGAAATTATATATTTAAAAGTACAAGAATTTAAAGGAACATGAGTCAAAATTAAACCTATCAGATTCAGATAGAGTATATGCTTTTAAATACTACTGCTGTTAAATTATCTTTGCTCTATTGGTATCCTTTGTTGAAATTGTTTGTTTTTTTTCATGAGAGCCTACTGTGGTAGGCTCATGAGTGTGTCCATATCTTGAGCTCTATATGTGTAACATTGTTACAAATGTTGTAAACACTGCTGCAAAATAGTGCCCAAGATGCAATTACCTCACTGAGACTATTTTGGACTGGGAGGCTAGTGGCTTAGTCAGGGAGACCTGGGGGCAGAGTCACTACAAATTAGGGAGAGACACACATTAGAGTGAGAGTGAAGTTGGCCAGGAAGTGAGTCTAGCTGGTTGGGGAGGTTGGTGTTGAGTAAGAGTGTTGGGGTTGGGGCTAATCAGTCCTTAAAAAAACAGGACACATAAATCATGAAAGGTTAATTTTGTCCTGTCCCTTTAATCCCCTTTTGTGATTGCTTTATTGTAGATTTATGTAAATATCCATATTTTGAAAGCATTGGGAGCTCACATTTTACAGGATTCTCTAGTAAACATATCACAGCATGAGGAAGAAATATTGTCCATGTTAATATGACAGCTGAAAACACATTATAAATAGTGTATTCATTATTCAAGTACCATTCTGCTGCCCCACACTCTGCTGTTTTTGTTTTGTTTTTAAACTCTGGACAAGCAGTAGGTAGAGCTAAGGAGAATGGTACAGCCCACTCTGTTGAACTCTATCGTCGTATTGTCCCACACTGCTGACTGAGAACTGAATGCAGCTTTCAACAGAGCAAATGATACTATCCCTATTGGCTGTACCACCCACTTGTCTTGAACTAAATATAATATACAGCCCGGAGTGGGGCGTGAGTACTTTTAAAAAATAAAATATAACAAAATGAGTCTACCCAGAGCTTGCAGCACCTTCCCATGAGTATCACTGCAGAAAAGTAAAGTATTATTTATTGCAGGTACTAAGCTACCAGAGCAATATTTGCTTATTTTTAAGGCATAGTATTCAGAAATGCTTTTTGGATGCGAAATTACCCTTAAAAAATAGCTTCATGTTTTCTTTTTGCAAATTGTTACTTTTCCATCTACAATAATCCAGTACATCAAAGCATGTAGGAGATTAGATTATTGCAGTGCTTATTTATTACAGAGTTGTTAGTGGCTACCAAAACTTTACAAATTATATGTATTTTCCATATAATTATTACTTGACATTTTATCAACTAAAAGAAAGCTTGAAGTACCCATAACTATTGCATAACATGAATATTGTTACTGTTTTCGATTGTAACAGCTCTATTATCTTTTTTTTTACCCTTGAATGTTTATATTGAATGAGGTTTATTCAACAAAATTTGTTTTTACATCAGGACACTAGTAACACCTGTTATGAACATATGGATTTGAGCCTAGTGCTGTATAATGTATTGGAAGTCAGGACATAACTGCAGGAAATAGCAGTTTGTTGTGTGAACCAAACAGTGCACTTGCAAAGTTTTGTCAGAGATGAGAGGGAAGCTGTAAAACATGAAGTGATGATCAATTACTCCATCATACAAGCTTGTTAATAAGCTGATGATAAACATACTCCATTACACAAGCTTGTTAATAAGCTGATGATAAACATACTCCATTACACAAGCTTGTTAATAAGCTGATGATAAACGTACTCCATTACAAAAGCTTGTTAATAAGCTGATGATAAACATACTCCATTACACAAGCTTGTTAATAAGCTGATGATAAACGTACTCCATTACAAAAGCTTGTTAATAAGCTGATAAACATACTCCATTACACAAGCTTGTTAATAAGCTGATGATAAACGTACTCCATTACAAAAGCTTGTTAATAAGCTGATGATAAACGTACTCCATTACACAAGCTTGTTAATAAGCTGATGATAAACATACTCCATTACAAAAGCTTGTTAATAAGCTGATGATAAACATACTCCATTACACAAGCTTGTTAATAAGCTGATTATAAACGTACTCCATTACACAAGCTTGTTAATAAGCTGATGATAAACATACTCCATTACAAAAGCTTGTTAATAAGCTGATGATAAACATACTCCATTACAAAAGCTTGTTAATAAGCTGATGATAAACATACTCCATTACATAAGCTTGTTAATAAGATGACGATAAACATACTCCACTACACAAGCTTGTCAATAGACTGATGATAAATGTACTCCATTACACAAGCTTGTCAATAGACTGATGATAAACATACTCCATTACACAAGCTTGTCAATAGACTGATGATAAACGTACTCCATTACACAAGCTTGTCAATAGACTGATGATAACCTTATTCTATTTCACAAGCTTGTCAATAGTCTGATGATAACCTTCATCACTCAAGCTTGCTAACAGATTGATGATCAACTTAATCCCTCACTCAAGCTTGTCAAAAGACTACTGATCAACTTAATCCAATCACACAAGCTTGTCAATAGGCTGATGATAAACTTAATTCTTTACACAAGCTTGCCAATAGACTGATGATAAATTTACTTCTTTACACAAGCTTGTCAATAGACTGGTTACCATCTTACTCCATCACACAAGCTTGTCAATAGACTGATGATAAACTTACTCCATCACACAAGCTTGTCAATAGACTGATGATAAACTTACTTCTTTACACAAGCTTGTCAAAAGACTACTGATCAACTTAATCCAATCACACAAGCGTGTCAATAGACTGATGATAAACTTACTCCATCACACAAGCTTTCAATAGACTGATGATAAACTTACTTCTTTACACAAGCTTGTCAATAGAGTAATGGTCAACTTACTCCATCACACAAGCTTGTCAATAGACTGATGATCAACTTAATCCCTCACTCAAGCTTGTCAAAAGACTACTGATCAACTTAATCCAATCACACAAGCTTGTCAATAGACTGATGATAAACTTACTTCTTTACACAACCTTGTCAATAGACTGATGATAAACTTACTTCTTTACACAAGCTTGTCAAATAGACTGGTTATCAACTTACTCCATCACACAAGCTTGTCAATAGACTGGTTATCAACTTACTCCATCACACAAGCTTGTCAATAGACTGGTTATCAACTTACTCCATCACACAAGCTTGTCAATAGACTGGTTATCAACTTACTCCATTTCACAAGCTTGTCAATAGACTGTTATCAACTTAAATGCAAACTTTTCAATAGACTGGTTATCAACTTGCTCCATTACACAAGCTTGTCAAAAGAGTGATGATCGGCTTACTCCATCATACATGCTTTCTTTTCTGTTGTAATTACATATGCACCTTCATGTATACAGAAAAGGGAAAGATAGAAAGAGAGTTAGCTGCCTCACATATTTTCCTGATATAGACAGCATAATATACACATTTCCAAGTTACAGTTTGCTTTGCAAACACTCTCAGTAATAGAAATCAACCTGGAATATGTTTTGCTCTAAACAACTTTCCAATACATACTAAATAAAAAAAAAAAAAAAAGAAATCTTTACATTTTGCTTAAATAGTACATATTGTATATAGGCAAGAGACTCAATACTGATGTAGAAGCCCTAGAGAGAAAGCACCATTGCAAAGGGAACGTATACTCCTGGGACGGTCATGTAAAAATCACCCTCTTGTAAGCACACTCCTTTTCTATACTCGGTATATTACTGAAAGTTCCTAAAACCCAATCAATATATATATAGGTTTATAGACCAATGTAAAGGAAAGATATTTGGAGTAACTGTTTGCTTCTATAGGCTCCCCCAAAGCATTTCTAAGGACGTTGGCTTAAAACATAATTATAATCGTTTGATGCCGGTCAGGTCGGCACAATACAAGACAGATTGTCCATGCAACTGGGGGAGAACATGCAAGTTGTTTTATGGAGTGTATTAAACATACCCAGGATTTACTGAAACATAAATCCAAGCTGTATTGGAAGATATACTTTACAGTCATTCATATAGTTAGTTTTTAGAACCCACTCACTACTACAAGAAAATTAGATCTGATGTTGCCAACAGGTCAATGGCAGTGTGACATCTGAACATCAGGAGGATATGCATCAAGCTAAGCATGGAAGTGTATAGATTTTATAAAACAAATATTTATATACTATGTGGAACATGTCTTGTTCTTGTCGCAAACGGGATGTAAAATGTTTATGGTTGTTTTATGTTCTGAAAGCTTCTTCCTTTCAATCACACATTTGGTTGGAGTGTTTGATATTTAAACCCCAACTGACACCATCAGTGACCAAAGAATGCATAGGTATGAGAAGACAGTTGGTGTCCAAAATAAAAGACCCTACAAAAAGCAGCAAGACACCCAAATTAAAGAAGGAAAAGCATGTCTACTTTGTATAAATATACTGCACAAGCCCATTATAACAGCCACAGAGATAATGTGCAATAATTTGTCTCTACAACTACTAGGTGAAAATGTGTTGTTCCCAAATAATATATGGTAAAAAGTATTTAAGAGGAAACCTTACAGAAAAAGGTAGCATTCCTAGGCTGGGTCAGTTAAAGGTGATAGCTTGGTGTTATAATGGGATTGCTAAAACTTAGTTTGATCTTTAAAACAGTTAAAGAAAACAAAAAAAAGATTTGTCAAATCTTTTGGAATTAATTAAAATATGGGGATTTAAAAAAAAAAAAAAAGTGTGTATATATATATATATATATATATATATATATATGTGTGTGTGTGTGTGTGTGTGTGGGTCAGGATAAAATCTAGTCCAAGCTAGGCTAAAAATACCCAGTATTTTTGGACTTAAAAATTAAATTCATTTTCACAAAAAAACACGCACGCACACAAAATAAACACATAGGCATCTCACATCCACTCCCATATTTGGATAATGTGGGCACAACGTGATTTAACTGTGTGGCAGTTATAAGAGGTTTGCCCTTTTCTGTCCAGTGGCACACCTACAGAGCATTTCAGTGACCAGCGATCCTTGATCCTGACCAATAGCATTAACCCCCTACAAATATTCCCTTTAGTATCAGAGGGGGTAGTATTGGATTGATATGTATCGCTCATTGCAGCTTGCTGATGATCCGGAGCAATACTAGAAAAGTCTGGCCCTTTTTTTCAATTCATTGCGTCTCCAAAGTGGCAATTTGTCAAATTCCTGTATAGTCATCTTAAAGATCTCTTGAAACACCTCTGGTGCAAGGTGACGCTGAAGGAAAACAAAATATAGAAATATTTTAATGTATGTAAACAGGAACAGCATACACAGATAATTTGAGTAATATTTTAACATGTTTAAAGGGATAGTAAACCCCAAAATGTTCTTTTATGATTCAGATAGAACATGCAATTTTAAACAATTTTCCAATTTAATTCTATTATCAAATTTTCTTCATTCTCTTGTTATCCATTTCTGAAGGGACAGCATTGCTCTACTGACAGGAAGCTGAAAATATCTATTTAGCCAATCACAAGAGACAAATGGGCGCAGGCACCAATTAGCAGCAGTTTCCACTAACGTATGATATGTGCATATTCATTTTTTAACAAGGGATACTAAGGGAACAAAGCACATTTGAAAACAGAAGTGAATTTAAAAGTGTCTTAAAATGACCTGCTCTATATGAAACAAGCAAGTTTAATTTTGACTTTCCTATCCCTTTAACTACAGATTTTTTATATATACAATAGAATATATGGATAATATTTCCCTTTAAATGAGTATTCTGTTAGTCCAGACAAAGACAAAATAATAGGCACACAAGGTAGTTTGATAAGTAGCTCAGAGAAAAAGATCTACTCTATTATAGGAGCTGATCAAAGTGATTGGGTAGTTTGCATGGGAGTCCAAATCCCCACAAAAAGAAACAAAACATCTCTTCACTGAGGCATTGATAATTTCTTTATATAACTGTATTACAATCCATCAGAAAAACAGTTTTACATTTCTTTTCACATTATTTTTTGGCATTAACTAGTTTGAAAGCCTTGACCACACGAAAACCCAGTACAACCTATGTAACACCATATTTTGGCTGTTTTCACACCTTTTCCTCCCCATAAAATTTAATCTGAAATATTGTTCATCAGAATAATGGTCTATATGTATGTCTATATGTGTATACGTGTTTGGATGCTAACAAAAAGTTCATCATATGAAATGATGAATTGCACATTTTAATGAATTCATATTACTGGTTAAGTGCAAAAAGCATTCAATCATATTAGACAGTCATAATCAATATTGAATCAATTAACTAGCCTATTTTACATTTTGCTTTCGTGTAGGTGTGCGAAACCCTTCACTACAAGCAGTATTTTGTTTACCCAATCCAAGTGCAAGTAAAACAGTGTTTCTAATTATATCAAATATATAATTTGTGTCAAGTAATTTTAAATGGTTGCTCTTTGAACTAATTGAACTAATGTTATTCTGATAAAAAGAATTTGAAGTTTTAACATAGCAAATTCAAATTGATTGAAATAGGGCCGCTAATCAATTTAGGCCAATTAATAATAATACTGACTAGTAAACATTATTCTATAGTCACATGAGTGTGTATATGTGTATACATATATCAATAATTTACATTCACACAATATATATTTATATATATATATATATATAGCAAAGTAGTGTTGAATCTCACGGACGGTCTCCGTGATGCAATGTCACCCAATACACAGCAGACACAACAGGGTTTATAGCAATCCGTTTTAAATGACGTCAGAATAAACCAGACGTTTCGGCTCACGCAGGAGCCTTTTTCAATGGTAATATAACCGGACATAACATGCAGAACACAAACTCTAAACTAAATACCCACCCAACCCAGTGTAATCACCAATCAGTGCGCTCTATGATGACACACCCCCAGACCAAGCATAACGGACCAGACCCATCACAGAAACAGCTGATTGGGTGAGGCGCGGAGTGACTTCATTACGTCACCTACGTCACAAGAAACAGCAAGAGCCCCAGTTCATGTGGAGATAAGAACATCAACAATACAAATTGTACTCCAATCGGCAATGGTGGGGGGCGGAGACATAGGAGCGCAACTGACAGGGGAAACATAGACAGTGAGGCCAAACATCAGGCCGTAAACAAATATTTATATATACAAAAGTAAACGGTATCTACTATCCAAACAGGGTTATCCAATTCATTGTTTTAAACTTAGCATGGCATCGTCCTTAGCACCGTCCTCTATACTAAAAAGTATCAAGACAGTGGGACGATATATAGGGGAAAACCCCAATGAGCCATCTCAAAGGAACTATTATATAAATACATCTTGCACTTAAGAAATAGGTAGAAACATGGTTCTGACGACTCCCAATGTATGCGACTTATCTGGTTTTATAGCAACAGCCAAAGTCAATATTTGTATTGAGACCCTGAGGGGCAACTGTATCCAAGGTGACTATCCACCATGCTTCCAGCCTTAGCAATGCCTGTCCTCTGTCACCCCCACGTCTGTGGCGGGGTACGTGATCAATGAGCATTCTTCGTAGAGATGAGACAGTATGTCCAGCAGACAAAAAGTGACGTGCAACAGGTTGTTCCGAACGTCCATTATCAAGGGCCTGGCGAATGGTGGATTTATGATTTGCCAAACGTTCCCTGAACGATGTCACTGTCTTGCCAATGTAACATCTTGAGCACGGACATATGATGGCATAAATGAAATATTCCGAAGAGCATGTGAGTCTATGCTTAATCATGAATCGTCTGTTCGTATGCGGATGTTGGAATGAATTTCCCGTGATCAGACTGTTACATGTTACACAGTTGCCACATTTTTAGCATCCAGGTTTACCTCTAGGTAGCCAAGTCTGTTTGTCGTAACAGTGTGTCGGATCATTCAGCACCAGTAGGTTCCTAAGGTTACTCGCTCTCTTATATAACAAACGTGGTGTGGGAGCATCCACAAAAGGAAGGCTTGTATCTTTAGATAGCATCATCCAATTGCTATTAATCGTAGTATGAACCAGCTTAGAGTCAGTGGTGTATGTAATCAGGAAATTCAACTGCTCAGATGATTCAGCCGCAACCTTTCTTGCGGTCACATAGTCTTGAGTCCACTTGCTAGCTTCAAGGCATTGCTGGCCAGGGTGGATGGATATCCCCTCTCCAGAAATTTATGAGACATTTCAATTAGTTTTTCTTCTTTATGGGAGTCGTCCGTATTGTTGCGACCCACAGGAGCTGAGAGGAACTCACACCATCCCTCTGGAATTTCGGATGAAAACTACTGTAATGTAGGATGGAATTTTTATCAGTTGTCTTATGGAACAAAGTTGTATGCAGTTTACATCCATTTAACACCTCAACCTTGAAAATTTACAGGTCCAAAAAATGGATTGTATCAATATTATGTTCCATTTTAAACTTAATGGTGGAATCAAGGGCATGCAACCCATTGACCCACTCACACAAATTCTCAAGGTTATCACCCCAGATAATGAAAACATCATCTATGTACCGTTTGTAAAATTTGAGGAGGTTCTGTCTGGAGAAAATGTTAGTTTGCTCACATAGACATGTAAATATTAGCATAGGATGGGGCCATATTCGACCCCATCGCCGTGCCCTTGACCTGCAAAAAATATTCATTTTCAAACCGAAAATAGTGTTTCTCCAGACAGAACTCCAACAAATGAAGAAGAAATTCAATTGGAGGACATGTATACAGGGGATTGTCAAGAAGCAGTTGTCTTACCATATCTATCCCATGTGCATGGGGTATTACGGTATAAAGACTCACCACGTCCATGGTGACCAAAATGTCATTTGGGCAAATGTTCTCAATGCATTTTAACAAATTGATTAATTCAAAGGAGTCCTTCAGATGTGACCGTGTGCCCTGTACCACAGGTTGGAGAAAAAAAATCTATGTATTCAGCCAACGGTTGTATAAGAGACCCCCTGGCAGACACTATTGGTGTGCCCGGGGGATTCTCCAATGATTTGTGGATCTTGGGTAGTAAATATAATATTGGACATATCGGGTGGTCCACGGTCAGAAAACCTAATGCATCGTCATCAATGACGCCTGCCTGATGGGCCAAACATAAGAACTCATCAATTTATTTTTTAAAAATTCTAGTCGGATTAGAAGGTAGTGGATGATAAGTAGATGTGTCATGAAGTTGTTTCAATGCCTCACCCCTGTACTGGGTATAATCCAGTATCACCGTGGTACCCCCTTGTCCGCTGGCCTAATGACTATGTCCCTGTCAGTAGATAGGTATTTTATAGCCTGTCTCTCATCTGTCGTCAAATTATCTCGATGCATAGGGATGGTCTTATGCAATTCAGAGAGAGTAGTAGTACATATTTGGTGAAATGTTTTGATAGTGGGATGAATATTAGGGGGTTCAAATGTGCTCCTAGCCTTAAAAGGTTTGGGTGTATACTCACCCTTATCCTTAAAAAAATCTTTTAGTTTGAGTTGTCTTTGGAACCTACCCATATCAACATACAGATCAAAAAGATCACAGCGAGGGGTAGGCACAAATGACAGGCCTTTGTTAAGCACTTTAATTTCAGCAGAGGTGAGGGGACGTGTGCTTTACATTGGCAAGACAGTGACATTGTTCAGGGAATGTTTGGCAAATCATAAATCCGCCATTCACCAGGCCCTTGATAAAGGACGTTCGGAACAACCTGTTGCACGTCACTTTTTGTCTCATCTCTACAAACAATGCTCATTGATCACCTACCCCGCCACAGACGTGGGGGTGACAGAGGACAGGCATTGCTAAGGCTGGAAGCATGGTGGATATTCACCTTGGATACAGTTGCCCCTCGGGGTCTCAATACAAATATTGACTTTGGCTGTTGCTATAAAACCAGAAAAGTCGCATACATTGGGAGTCGTCAGAACCATGTTTCTACCTATTTCTTGAGCGCAAGATGTATTTATATAATAGTTCCTTTGAGATGGCTCATTGGGGTTTTCCCCTATATATCGTCCCACTGTCTTGATACTTTTTAGTATAGAGGACAGTGCTAAGGACGATGCCATGCTAAGTTTAAAACAATGAATTGGATAACCCTGTTTGGATAGTAGATACCGTTTACTTTTGTATATATAAATATTTGTTTATGGCCTGATGTTTGGCCTCACTGTCTATGTTTCCCCTGTCAGTTGCGCTCCTATGTCTCCGCCCTCCGCCATTGCCGATTGGAGTACAATTTGTATTGTTGATGTTCTTATCTCCACGGCAACCGGAGCTCTTGCTGTTGCTTGTGACGTAGGTGACGTAATGACGTCACTCCGCGCCTCACCCGATCAGCTGTTTCTGTGATGGGTTCGGTCCGTTACGCTTGGTCTGGGGGTGTGTCATCATAGAGCGCACTGATTGGTGATTACACTGGGTTGGGTGGGTATTTAGTTTAGAGTTTGTGTTCTGCATGTTATGTCCAGTTATATTACCATTGAAAAAGGCTCCTGCGTGAGCCGAAACGTCTGGTTTATTCTGACATTATTAAAAACGGATTGCTATAAACCCTGTTGTGCCTGCTGTGTATTGGGTCACATTGCATCACGGAGACCTTCCGTGAGATTCAACACTACTAAGCTGTATGCTTTATTTGTGGCAGAGCACAAGGTGGCTGAAGTGATAAAGTGTGTGCCGTTTCTACTGGAAAGTTTATATATATACACACATACATACATACATTATTATATATTTACACATACATACACACACATATATATATATTAGTACAAAAGTCTGAGTCTACCATCAGCAACTGTTTTTTTAAATTTAATTTAATTTACTTATTATTTAAGAAGTAGTAAAATAATGCACTCAGTTGGTACTTGTTATTCAAGAATACAGCATTTAACACAGAGACAAATCAACTTAGATGATATTGCCATTTTTATAAATATCATCTTCATACAAAATGTGCAATATTTTTAAAACGTTTGATACTATATATTTATATATATATTTGGGGAACCATTGTAGCACACATGTGACTGACTTTTAATGATTAGCACCTGATATTAATTCTAATAGTATGGTGCTGATTCTACTAGTGCTCTGACAAGTGCTCCCGTTAAGGTTTTTGAAAAATGGGCATAACAATGTTCAATGTTCAATATTCAAAGAAAGACCAGACAGACCTAAAGTCACCACACTATCAGAAGCTAAAAGCATTATAGACTGAAAGAGCATCTGCATTCTCCGTTCAAGCCCAGCTGAACCAGGAACATCCTACCCTAGTAAGCACATTCAAAACACAAATGGTAATGCATGGTCTACATGGGAGAGTAGAAGTCTCTAAACCATCTATTCATCAAAAGGAAAAACAAAAACATGTAAATGTTTAGCATTGGCCAAACAATATAGAAAGTTCAATGTGGAAGACTCTGAAAAATCCTCTTTACTGACAAATCAAAATGTTAAACATTGTAGTTGCACTCATAAAATTACTGTTAGCATGAGAGGATAACACTATAATGTGAAAAACCTAAAAGTAAATATAGTGCAGGTGTGAGATGCTTTGCCGGTTTGGGAGTTGGGGACTTGCACAAGAGCAACTACACATTGACCAAATAGAATCCCCACTCCATTCTGCCAAGGCATGCCATCCCTTCTGATGAAACATCCTGTGGAAGAGGATTCATTTTCAACGGTACAATGACCCTAAACACACATTGAAATCATGGGGCATATTTATCAAGTTCCGTATGGAGCTTGATAACCCATTTTTCCGGTGAGCCTTCAGACTCGCTAGAAGCAGAAGTTATGAAGCAGCGGTCTGTGAATACGATCGGGTTGATTAACACCCCCTGCTAGCGGCCAATTGACCGCAAATCTGCAGGGGGTGGCATTGCACCAGCAGTTCCCAAGAAATGCTGGTGCAATGATAAATGCCCACAGAGTATGCTGTCGGCCTTTATCGATGTGCAGTGAACATGATCCGCTATATCGGATAATGTCCGCTTGCACCATAATAAATAGGCCCCTTTATCTGTAGTTCAAGGAAGAGCAAAGATTTGTGTAGTTTTCCCACAGAACTTCAACCCCTCTGAACGACTTTGGTAACATTTGAAAAAGGAAAAGGAGTAACACACTATGACATCTCTAGGTACTCCCTGAGATACTCTAAATTAGTTATTTACTAGTAGTAAAACTTTAAGTGGAAATGATGTATTTTTGTTGGAGAAATACTGTATATTTTGTGGTAAAAAATTAGTTTTTAGAAATTCTGAAATAAAAGAATATTGTGGTAGGGGTAGTCTCAAACTTTTAAACCATACTGTGTGCAACTGAAAGAATGATAGATGATAGATAGAGATAGATATACAGACAGACAGATAGATAAATACAATATGGACTAAAACACATAAGTTACTGGAGAATGGTATACCCTTCAAACTGAGACTTAGCAGTTAAAACCCTTGCTAACTAATATCATATAATATAACATGAACTGCATGACATTACCACTACCCCAATAACAACTTTGCATGTTGCGGATAGTAATAGCTCCAGGCTCCAGTCTGCTCACATCACTTTACACTGATACCTAATACCAAACTGGGGGATTGTTTTAATAATATGGAACATCTCAAACAAAAAGAACAGAAGCTTAAATGGGAAAAATGGATTTTATCCAAATATATAAAGTATGAAAATGGTTCCTAGGGGACTGCGGATTAACAAGTTCCCCACATATGACATCAAAGATGCAGATTTTATAGAGCGTTGGAACCAAACACTTACTGATTGTTCCCTTAAGCTTATTGCATTACTGATAGAGTATAAAGATTTATTGCGTAGTGAAGTGAAAAATAAGATTATAATGTTGCAAAGTGATATGAACAAATTTAAACAATGTGAAATATATCCACAATTTGATAATTTGCTCAAAAAGACCATAGAGGAATCCAGGAAATTGATCATCCAAGTGAAACATTCAAAATTCTTAAGAGACCAGAAGGACTATACCAGCGGTATGGTCTATATATGGAGACACCGACAAAGGGGAAAGTCCTGGTCACAATCACGTACACAAACACTGGATGGTCAGGTTCCTGGGTCAGACAGGAATGGAAGTAATGCCAATAAACATAAGGCTCCACAATATAAGGAAGTAACCACGAAAAAAAGTGTCCTTCTCTGATTCAGAGCCAGACCTAACTGAGGAAGAGAGGTTTGCCTCCAGTTTCGAGACTGAAGGGTGTTCTGGCTCTGAAGGAGAGGAGGTACAAGCACCCCCCCCACACACACACAAACATCCCTACCAGAACAAATGGGTGGAGGAATGCCACCTATAGGTATCCTGAAGGATAATAAAAATACTGGAGCTATTCCCAAAAAGGGTAAATGCCAGAGACGTGGAGGGTCACACTATTTTTCAGATCCCAACCCCCAGAGTGCTAAGAATAGCATGGCAGTAAGCACCCAGGTTTTTCAGTGGGCACCAAGGAGACTCAGAGGAGGGGGAATATGCAGAAATTGAATACATTAGAACCCCAACAACAGAGGTACCCAGTGAGAGACAACAGAGGCATACCAAGACACAAATACCAGTAATAGATAACACAGTAATTAATTTATCTAGGTATGCAATTTCTGACCTAGAGAGGAAGGTTCTGAGTTACGGTCTTGGATTTGTTCCCTCACGCAACATCGATCTATTCCAGACTATTCTGGATGTTAACAGATTTGTTAGAGACCTGACACTCAGAAAATTCTTCTCAGGGTCACAATCAGAAATACAGAACAATACTGATAGTACACCTTTACAACTAAATTTGATGATATGTCATTTATTGGCATTTGTGCTCTAAATAGTCTGGAAGATTTGTCAGGGGTAGAGGGAAGTACTTATATGTCAGACACTAATATGTCACACAAATTGAAATCTACATCAAATTTTTACCTACAGCAGACAAGAGGAAAAAGTCTTGAAGTATTTCACAAAAGAGTGGTAGAAGATCTCATACTACTTTCAAAATCACAAGAAAGATATGCTTCAAATTTAACAAAGAGAGAAAGAGAAGCTATTACACAACTTCAACATAACAATAAAATTGTTATTAGACAATCAGACAAGGGCGGGAGTATTGTGGTTCTAGATAGAGACATCTATACTAATGAGGCTCTCAGACAATTAGGAGATTCAGAAGCATACACTCCTCTGACACGAGACCCGACTTCATTCTTTGGAGAAATCTTGAGGGACCTTTTGGACTATGGTTTGGAGATGGGCATCATAGATAAATATATGTTTGATTGTCTCAAGGTAGACTGTCCTGTGATGCCCACCACTTCCCAAAGGTCCACAAGAGCCTAAGTAATGTACAAGGCAGGCCTATAGTGGCTGGGATAGGCTCTTTATTAGAGCCTTTTTCTTAATGGATAGATCATTTTCTACAACCATTGGTACAGGGCCTTCCCAGTTATTTACGAGACACTGCTCATACACTGTCCAAACTGGAACAATTGGATTGGAATACAATTACAGTTGGTTAACAATAGATGTTGTTTTCCTGTATTCCACAATACCCCATATTTATAGGGTTCAAGCCGCTACATTCTATTTGGACAGGTATACTAGCCTTACAGGGGAACACAAGGATTTCCTGATTAGGACGACTGAATTTCTGTTACAACACAATTATTTTAAATTTGTTGACATTTGCTATCTCCAAACGATGGGGGCCAAATTTGCCCCCTCCTATGTCATCCTGTTTATGGGTTGATGGGAGCGGTTCCACGTCTATGGAGATGGTAATAGGTATTCGTGATATATCATTAAATACATGAGGTTTATTGATGACCTGTTGATCATTTGGTCATCAGGCCAATCACAAGCTCAGGAATTTGTGGACTATCTTAGCAAGAATAATATGGGTTTGAGATTTACCTTCGAGTGGCATAATAAGACCATTAATTATTTGGATGTCACTTTAACTGCAGACACTGAGACTCTATACAGCAAAAGGTCTTGCGGGTCATGTGACCACATTAATGTGTCATCCACATTTGTCTCAGCCACTAGTGCTGAATGCTTTGAGACCAAAGGATGCGTTAAGTGTGGTAACAAGTTTGTAGTATATCTTGTAGAATGTACCACATGCCATAGGCAATATGTAGAAAGGACCACAAGGGAAGTAGGGAAGCGCATTAAAGAGCATTTGTCTTATGTTTCACATGACATAGCAGTGTCAGCCTTGTCTAAACACTTCCTTGAAGTCCATAATGGAGATGTTGGGTCCTTCAGGTGGCAGGCAATCGAACAAATAGTCAAACCTCCGAGAGGAGGTGAAAAATTTCATATACTCTGCCGACAAGAGATATATCGGATATACAAACTCAGTTGCCTGCTCCCTGTGTGTTTCAACTCAGAATTTGACATCATCAATTACTGGCACAGATAAGTGGAAAAGCATTAGGATGTCTATAAGTTGACTTGGTGTATATAGTATTTACACATCGGACTGCACTGGCTATGCCATTATCATGGTCTTTCGTATCATTTATTACTTGCTGCTGAGTGGGTGTTGTATTAGACTAGCCTGTTGTTTCATATAGCCATTTTTTCGTCAAATCATCAGTATAGTCTGATGAGTCTTAACATGTTGGGGGCTCTAATTAGACTCACTTGTAATTAAATTATGTTTGTTCTATCTAACATATTTAGACATATGTAGCAGAAGGTGACATTAGGCAAGAATTCACAATAGACTAGGATTATGTTGTGGCACATGTTTATTGGATTCAGTCTTGTATGTGTCTCTCCACCATGTCCATTAGGTTTCACCATTGGACAGGGAGGAGAATTACATCATGCTTCTTGTTATGCAAGTATACCCTATATTTAATAGATACATACACAAATAGACACAAGTAAATTTCCACCACTTTATTACTTCTGCCAGTATATTAGGGATTTACCATTTCACATGGAGATTAGTTTTAGATTATACCCGTGACCACTATACACCCCTTAAATAGATATATTTGGGTTTATATTTAGTGGTAGGGATGATACTTCCCAAAAATATATGCTTTTCAATTGGTGCAAGGTTAACATATTTATTTTATTTTATTTTGCCTTGTCCTTCTTTTACAGTATTATTCGAACCACCTATCATAGAAATTGTCTATGTTAGCATCACAGATATTATTAAACTATAGCTATAGTCTGTGTTGTTACAACACTAGATTATCAGTGTGAATGTATATTTATATATATACATATATACTTTTACTATGTTGATTTTTACATCTAATGCTCTAGTATTAGCATATTTTGCTCACATATTATCTATTTGAAAACGTCTTTCCCGTGTCTGTCACATTACTGTATGCATTAGGTTTAAAGTAAATAGGATATACATTGTTGCAAATATTACAAGTATCATTAATAATGCATATAAATAATGCTAAGATGTATATGGCATCATATGTAATGTTATATCTTTAAGTTGAGTTAGTGTATATATACCCATACTATTAAGGGTTAAATTATGCGAGTTCTCATTTGGTACCTCCTAAGAGGAGGAGTATAGAGCTTTAAATACTACACACCTGCTACACAGTTTTAAGTCTATGACTACAGTCTACTTGGCCGAAACCGGTCAGACTATTTTTACTTGTACTCACATTGTGATTTTGGTATGGAGTCCACTACCATGTCTATTACGATGTTTTAAAGGATTAATACAATTTGAGGATGTTTTCATTTTTGGTATCCAGTGGCATCATCCTTTCATGTTTGGATTCCTTTGGGAGTTTTTTCTGAAACTATGGACTAATCTGACTTAACTGGAACTTAAAAATGCAAATTTGATTACCTCCAGCCTGGTTCTGTCAACTTCTCTCAGTATCTTGTTACGTGCTCTGTTGGTAACCATGAGCATTTCATATGGAAAAATCTGTGATAAATCAAGAAAATTGTAGATTGGGACACATTTTGTTACCACAAAGGCAAACAGTCAAGTCACTTGTTCAATGTTTATATCCCTTCTCCTGTAACATTAGTAACAATACCACAAAACATTAACTGGTATCTAATACAGTAGATGGCAATTTTAGGGGCTATATGGACTAAAGCACTGAAATTTCAACATGGACCAAGATTAGATAAAGCAGATATGTCACCTATACAGTAAACCATTACTCCCAATGTTCAAAGATTAGTTATATAAAGAGAGTTGTTCAAAGATGAAGGGGGATGCAACATCACTATACAGATTCAATTACTAAATCATTATAAAGGGGATCTGGTAATATGTATTTTTAAATGGGTTATATTGATTTTCTTAAATAATGAAAGCTTGTTTGTGATTTCTTTTTGAACTTTAAGTGAAAGTAAGCTGCTAGGAACAGCTATATATTGTTAATGCTATATAGCAGGAATGTCCAACCTTTTCACATGCTGTGGAACATGAAAAATTATTTTAACTGGTGAAGAGAAGAGCATATATTACACATTTCAAATAAGCAACAATTTAGCAAGATATATATTGGTCTTGCTTATATACTTGTCAGGCAACATTGTACCACGGTGTACTATGGTATTATTGCACCGATCCAAACACTATGCATGCAAGACTCCTGTATTCTAGATTATCACCAGTAAATATTTGTCACTTAAAGGGACATTAAAATAATTTTTGCATATATGCATTGTATATATCAGCAATGACTGCACTGCAAAAGATCTGTATCTGAAAAAAAAAAATGGTTTTAGGAAGCATTTAGAGTACATGTGCAAAAATTTAGAATTCATGATTTGATACAGAAGCAAATCATGATAAAAGCTGTGGTTTACAAAACTTAGATCTTTCTGGCACTGGATTTATGATGAAAAAATGTTCAACACCAGAGGCGTAACTAGAAACCACAGGGCCCAGGTGCAAGAATTTAAGAAGGGTCCCCCCTTTAAGCTGGGCCACCCTCAGGGGCCCAGTCGCAGTTGCGACCCCTGCACCCCCTGTAGTTTTGTCCCTGTTCAACACACAAATTTCACTAACAAATCATGAATTATGAATTTTTGCATGTCTAATTTTGAGGTGACATTTGGTAAGTAAAATTTACAGTTTTGCAGTCCAGTGACATACTTGTTGGAAAGCAGTTGGTTCTCTCATTGGTTAGCTATTTCAGCATGTGAGATAAAATGTTCAGACATGTTTGTCTGGCTGCACAGAAAATTAAATTCTGACTAACCAGGACAGATTTCAGGGAAGTTCACAGAAGACAATTAAAGCTAAAAATATAACCCAAAATTAAAATTTGAGTTTTTAAAGAAAATAAATATTTCCCATTTTTAGAAAATAAACTTTAGTATGTCCAGGTGATGACGATAGATAGGAATACCTTTAGTCATTCACTACTTTAGCGCTACGGAACCTGTCGGCGCTCTATAAATAACTGATAATAATAATACTTTCAACAGGAGAAGGAAGAAAAGCTTTTATATAATTCAGTGCGGTGGGGTGATTAGCACCATGTAACCATATGAAGGACACTTGCCTTTGGCTCCAACATGTTAGGCATAGACACGCCCCTATCCATTCTCATTGCAGGAACGTGGCCATCTGGTAGCGACTATGTGGAAAAACATTTAGAGAAGCACTAGTTACACAGAAAGCAGGGAGGGAAGACTAGCCATCTTAACACTAAACCCAGCGTGAGTTAGACCACAGAGGTAAGGCATGCATCTAATAGCTATAACCAGGACAAGCAATGGAGAAATCTAGGCACAGAAAGCCAGCGCACACCCTGTACACATAATCCACCAACAGCCCAGGATTTCAACATATCTAAATTTTAATTAAAGGGACAGTCTACACCTTAGTCATCTTAAAGTCTTACCTTAGATTAAGCTGCAAATAGTCTCATGCACCTCTTTCTATATCATGCAGCAGGAATGGTAAAAAAAATATTTTACAATTAATAGTGTTACTAGCCAGTTTGAAATGGCTGCCAAGCTCCACCCACCAATGACATCACAATCTGGGCTGCATCTAGGCACTCTGCTGAATAGCATTGACAGTCTGTTGAATCCAGCTAGTGAGTCTTTTGTGATTGGAAGCAATATACAGCCCAGGTCATGATGTCATCAGTGGGTGGAGCTTGGCAGGCATTTCAAACTGGCAAGAAACAATATTCATTTCAAAATAACTTTTTTACTGTTCCTGCTGCATGATATAGAATGGGTGCAGGAGGCTATTTGCAGCTTAATATAAGGTAAGACTTTAAGATGACTAAGGTGTAGACTGTCCCTTTAAGGTAGCTTACAAAGCTAATGACTAATAGCAGGAATATAAACAGACCCTCAGCTGATGGTGTTTCATGAGGGCAGCGCTGGTAACTTCTATTCTTCCTGCTTTAGGATGCAGCAGAAACAACCAGATAATTGGTAGTGTTTTGGGTAAGTAGCGTGTTGTTAAAGGCACCAGATGGATTATTGCATGTGGGACAGTTAAAAAACAATCAGCTAGATTACGAGTTTTGTCGGTAATGCTGTGTGGTGTTAACCAGCAGTTTTCCCTCACCGCTCACCTACAGACAACACTGGTATTACGGGCTTTTACAAACCCGGCGTTAGCCGCAAAAAAGTGAGTGTAGAGCAAAATTTAGCTCCACATCTCACCTCAATACCAGCGCTGCTTATGGTAGCGGTGAGCTGGCAAAATGTGCTCATGCACGATTTCCCCATAGGAATCAATGGGGGAGAGCCAGCTGCAAAAACACCTGCAAAAAAGCAGCGCAAATCTCCTAACGCAGCCCCATTGATTCCTATGGGGAAATACATTTTATGTCTACACCTAACACCCTAACATGAACCCCAAGTCTAAACACCCCTAATCTTACACTTATTAACCCCTAATCTGCCGTCCCCAACATCGCCGACACATACATTATATTATTATCCCCTAATCTGCCGCTCCGGACACCGCCGCCACCTACATTATACTTATGAACCCCTAATCTGCCACCTTCAATGTCGCCGCCACCTACCTACACTTATTAACCCCTAATCTGCCGCCCCCAACGTCGCCGACACTATATTAAAGTTATTAACCCCTAAATCTAAGTCTAACCCTAACACCCCCTAACTTAAATATAATTTAAATAAATCTAAATAAAATAACTATCATTAACTAAATAATTCCTATTTAATACTTACCTGTAAAATAAACCCTAAGATAGCTACAATATAACTCAACAAAGCCGGGTGAAGTGGTCCTCCAGACGGGCAGAAGTCTTCATCCAAGCCGGCCAGAAAAGGTCCTCCAGACGGGCAGAAGTCTTCATCCAGACGGCATCTTCTATCTTCATCCATCCGGCGTGGAGCGGCTCCATCTTCAAGACATCCGACACGGAGCATTCTCTTCAAACGAAGTCCAACTGAAGAATGAAGGTTCCTTTAAATCACATCATCCAAGATGGCATCCCTTTAATTCCGATTGGCTGATAGAATTCTATCAGCAAATCGGAATTCAAGGCACGCCATCTTGGATGACGTCATTTAAAGGAACCTCCATTCTTCAGTTGGACTTCGTTTGAAGAGGATGCTCTGCGTCGGATGTCTTGAAGATGGATGAAGATAGAAGATGCCGCCTGGATGAAGACTTCTGCCTGTCTGGAGGACCTCTTCTTGCCGGCTTGGATGAAGACTTCTGCCCGTCTGGAGGACCACTTCGCCCGGCTTTGTTGAGAACTTCGGCCCGGCTGGGTGAAGACTTCTCAAGGTTGGGTGATCTTCAAGGGGTTAGTGTTAGGTTTTATTAAGGGGGTATTGGGTGGGTTTTAGAGTAGGGTTGGATGTGGGGGTGGTGGGTTTTAATGTTGGGTGGGGGTATTGTACTTTTTTTTACAGGTAATAGAGCTGATTACTTTGGGGTAATGCCCCGCAAAAGGCCATTTTAAGGGCTATTTGTAATTTAGTATAGGATAGGGCTTTTTATTATTTTGGGGGGCTTTTTTATTTTATTAGGGGGATTAGATTAGGTGTAATTAGTTTAAAAAACTTGTAATCATTTTATTATTTTCTGTAATTTAGTGGAGGGGGTTTTCTTCGTACTTTAGATAATTTTTTTAAATTGTATTTAATTGTATTTAGTTTAGGTAATTAATTTAATTATAGTGTAGTGTTAGGTGTAATTGTAACTTAGGTTAGGATTTATTTTACAGTTAATTTGTCTTTATTTTAACAAGGTAGCTATTAAATAGTTAATAACTATTTAATAACTATTGTACCTAGTTAAAATAAATACAAAGTTGCCTGTAAAATAAAAATAAATCCTAAACTAGCTACAATGTAACTATTAGTTATATTGTAGCTAACTTAGGGTTTATTTTATAGGTAAGTATTTTGTTTTAAATAGGAATAATTTAGTTAATTATAGTTATTTTATTTAGATTTATTTAAATTATATTTAAGTCAGGGGGGTGTTAAGGCTAGGGTTAGACTTAGATTTAGGGGTTAATACATTTAATATAGTTGCAGCGACGTTGGGGCGGCAGATTAGGGGTTAATAAATGTAGGTAGGTGTCGGCGATGTTAGGGACGGCAGATTAGGGGTTAATAAAATTTAACTAGTGTTTGTGATGCAGGAGTGCGGCGGTTTAGGGGTTAATATATTTTTTTATAGTGGCGGCGATGTCCGGTTCGGCAGATTAGGGGTTAAAAACATTTTTTTTAGTGTTTGCGATGTGTGTGTGGGGGGGGGGGGCTCGGTTTAGGGGTTAATAGGTAGTTTATGGTTGTTAGTGTACTTTTTAGCACTTTAGTTAAGAGTTTTATACTACGGCATTAGCCCATAAAACTACTGACTTTTAAATGCGGTATCAGTCTTGACAGGAGAGGCTGTACCGCTCACTTTTTGGAAGACTCGTAATCCCGGCGTTATGCAAGTCCCATTGAAAATATAGGATACGCAATTGATGTAAGTGGATTTGCGGTATTTTCGAGTCTGACCAAAAAAGTGAGCGGTACACCTGTACCTTCAAGTCTCGTAATACCAGCGGGCGTTAAAAAGCAGCGTTAGGACCTCTCAACACTGCTTTTTTAAGTCTAACGCAAGACTCGTAATATAGGTGAATGTGTGCTCCCACTACTCAGCGATGTTGGTCTATAGGTTATACATGTACATGTTCTAATACCAGATGCTACTAACTGCTACTTAAAAAAAACAAATTTATTACATCAAATTCATTTTAAGATATGTAATTATTTAAATTATTAGTACAGAATAATTAAATACTTTAGAAAGGTATGTTATATCAAGAGATATCTTAAACAAAGCTTCTTGTTTGTTTAAATACCTCTATGGGGTAAATATAGCAGGCCAGTAAATGAAAAGTAGGCAATTTAAAATCGCTATCATGAGGCATATAGTTGGATGAATTTGGCAAGTCGATCACAAGTCTGTACTTTATAAACTTGTATTTTTTATAAAAAAAAGTCACATGAACTAACATGAGCTTTGTTAGTGGACTGTATTACAACTAAATTATTTTAGACAATAGCCGAACTGGCAGCATTTTTGCAAAAATGCTTTTAACAATGTTTACACACTCCTGAACACTAGATGGCAGCATTATTAGTACAATGTACAGCTTGTAATACAAGTAAAATTAGTTAACCTCTATGGCATTGTACTTTCCATTTCAAGTATAGTGCACCCATATACTGTACGTTAAACACATAGTAGTAAATGAAGGGAATTTACTTACAAAATAAAATGTACAAATAACACAAAACATATTATTTTATACTTGAATGTTCCTTTAAAGGATTATATATGTTTAGAGGAGGATTTTTCTTTTTTAGAGTGTCAAAAAATGCTGCACAGCAGCTGACGCAGGACGCAAAAGAAATCTTATACTTCTCCATTCAATGCCACAATTCCAAATAGCACAAATATATATAGTTATGCATTAACAGAGCTGCTCATTTTGGCACAGCTATCGACATTTTTATTTGTATATTTCCATAAGAGGGCATGTTGTAGAACAGAATTTTATGCTGCCATATAAATGTCTATATTTCCAATGAGTCTAAAATGAGTGGCAATCTCAATGCATAGCTTTGTTTTATTTGCACATTTTGTAATGGCAATAATTATATAAAGGGATTCTTACTGTAAACTCTGAAAATATGCAATATGATAAAGGCACATATTGGTCAAAATTGAAATGTGCATTTTTGCAATATAATTTTATTATAAAAAAAGTTTCTAGTAAACCTATTACTGTTCAGTGGCATATGCACATATGCTGCCCATGCCCTGTGCACCAGCACTCAAACACATGTCTATTCTGAGAATCAGCAGAAGCCACCTTGCTGTTTGAATGCAAGTGAATGGGGCACGTGCCGCTGAAACAGTGATAGCTTTTAATAGGAGCATTTTAGCGAATACAAGTATATTGCAAAAATGCCTCTATTAAGCATAGAAATGTACTCATTCATGTTTCACTGTTCTTTCAATAGTTCTCCAAACAGTTCAATATCACTTGGCTTTTTTAAGCATCGCACCTCTAAAAAAGAAATAATTTTCTCTAATATAAATGGTCATTTAAAGGCACCTTATACATGTTGTATGTAATGTATCTGATTGGTAGAAATTAGATTTATTTCAGGAAAATGTTTGTAGTAAGAAATGGGATAGAGCAGTGCTTTCCAAACTGTGTGTCGGGACACACTAGTGTGTCGGCAGCAGTGTGTAGGTGTGTCCCTGCTTCAGCACAAATTTTTTTAAATTATTATTATTTTTTTTAAAATTGTGTTTTGGTTTCTGACTTTCCACCTGCCTGCTACGCATATCACATGGTTGACACGTGATTGATACCTAGTGGGTCACAGATAATCTTAACCAATTGGCACAGCTCAGTGGGAACTGAAACTATTACCATTGGCGGATTTGGCGCCACATTGGCTCCTGACTGCACGTGTACTCTCCTTAATTAGCTTGTGACTGCAAGAGTAGCTAGTGAGTGGGACAGCAGTGTGTTTGCAGCATGGGCAGTAGTCAGTCGGACTCACAGAGCTCTGAGGGTGGCAGCTTAAACGCTGAGCTGAAGTCAGAGGGATTTTTTTGCAGCTAGCTCCCAGTAGTGCATTGCTGTTCCTGCTCTTGCTATATGGATAGGAAGTGGAAGCTTAAAAATGTTTGATGATGAAATGTGAGTGTCTTTATCTAATATTACACCAAATATTCCGAAACTGTGTTCATCCCATCAACCTCATACATCCCATTAAAATAGTAAGTAGCTATTGGTGTTGTTAAACTTTTTTTATGCACATACATACTGTTACTTGTAAATGCATTTTGTTATTATATAATTTCTCCAACATTGGTGTGTCCGGTCCACGGCGTCATCCTTACTTGTGGGAATATCTCTTCCCCAACAGGAAATGGCAAAGAGTCCCAGCAAAGCTGGCCATATAGTCCCTCCTAGGCTCCGCCCACCCCTGTCATTCTCTTTGCCGTTGCACAGGCAACATCTCCACGGAGATGGTTAAGAGTTTTTTGATGTTTAAATGTAGTTTTTTATTCTTCTATTAAGTGTTTGTTATTTTAAAATAGTGCTGGTATGTACTATTTACTCTGAAACAGAAAAGGATGAAGATTTCTGTTTGTGAGAGGAAGATGATTTTAGTAGACAGTAACTAAAATCGTTTGCTGTTTCCACATAGGACTGTTGAGATGAAGTAACTTCAGTTGGGGGAAACAGTTAGCAGACTTTTCTGCTTAAGGTATGACTAGCCATATTTCTAACAAGACCATGTAATGCTGGAAGGCTGTCATTTCCCCTCATGGGGACCGGTAAGCCATTTTCTTAGTCAAGCAAACAGAATAAAGGGCTTAATATGGGCTATAAAACTGGTAGACACTTTTATGGGCTAAATCGATTGCTTTATTTGGGCATTTTATACATGTTTATGCTGATAATTCACATTTATAAACTTGGGGAACGTTTTTTTAACGGCAGGCACTATGTTAGACACCTTTTCCAGTCAGGGAGGGCCTTCCCAGTTGTAGGCTGAGCCTCATTTTCGCGCCATTACTGCGCAGTTGTTTTTGAGAGCAAGACATGCAGATGCATGTGTGAGGATCTGAAAGTAGCTGGAAAAGTTTCTAGAAGGCGTCACTTGGTATCGTATTCCCCTCTGGGCTTGGTTAGGTCACAGCAAAGGCTATAGCTGGGACTGTATAGGGGTTAAATTTGTAAACGGCTCAGGTTCCATTATTTTAAGGGTTAAAGCTCTTAAAATTGGTGTGCAATACTCTTAATGCTTTAAGACACTGTGGTGAAATTTTGGTAATTTTTGAACAATTCCTTCATACTTTTTCACATAAAATAATTCAATGGGCGGAGGATCACTCCTGCCACCTATCTGCGATCCACATCCCAGGTGGGGAAAACTGGGAAGCGGATTATCTGAGTCGTCAGACATTCCATCCGGGGGAGTGGGAACTCCACCCGGAGATCTTTGCCCAACTAACTCAATTATGGGGCATTCCGGACATGGATCTGATGGCGTCTCGTCAGAACTTCAAGGTTCCTTGCTACGGGTCCAGATCCAGGGATCCCAATGCGACTCTAGTGGATGCACTAGTAGCACCTTGGACCTTCAACCTAGCTTATGTATTTCCACCGTTTCCTTTCATTCCCAGGCTGGTAGCCAGGATCAAACAGGAGAGGGCCTCGGTGATCTTGATAGCTCCTGCGTGGCCGCGCAGGACTTGGTATGCAGACCTGGTGAATATGTCATCGGTTCCACCATGGAAGCTACCTTTGAGACAGGACCTTCTTGTTCAGGGTCCATTCGAACATCCAAATCTGGTCTCCCTCCAGCTGACGGCTTGGAGATTGAACGCTTGATTCTATCAAAGCGTGGGTTTTCAGATTCTGTGATAGATACTCTGGTTCAGGCCAGAAAACCGGTAACTAGAAAGATTTACCATAAAATATGGAAAAGATATATCTGTTGGTGTGAATCCAAAGGATTCCCATGGAATAAGATAAAAATTCCTAAGATTCTCTCCTTTCTACAAGAAGGTTTGGAGAAAGGATTATCTGCAAGTTCTCTAAAGGGACATATCTCTGCTTTATCTGTCTTACTACACAAAAGACTGGCAGCTGTGCCAGATGTTCAAGCATTTGTTCAGGCTCTGGTTAGGACCTGTTTACAGACCTTTGACTCCTCCCTGGAGTCTAAATCTAGTTCTTTCAGTTCTTCAAGGGGTTCCGTTTGAACCTTTACATTCCATAGATATTAAGTTACTATCTTGGAAAGTTTTGTTTTTGGTTGCTATTTCTTCTGCTAGAAGAGTTTCAGAGTTATCTGCTCTGCAGTGTTCTCCGCCCTATCTGGTGTTCCATGCAGATAAGGTGGTTTTGCGTACTAAGCCTGGTTTTCTTCCAAAGGTTGTTTCTAACAAGAATATTAACCAGGAGATAGTTGTACCTTCTTTATGTCCGAATCCAGTTTCAAAGAAGGAACGTTTGTTACACAATTTGGACGTAGTCCGTGCTCTAAAATTCTATTTAGAGGCTACAAAAGATTTCAGACAAACATCTTCTTTGTTTGTTATCTATTCTGGTAAAAGGAGAGGTCAAAAAGCGACTTCTACCTCTCTTTCCTTTTGGCTTAAAAGCATCATCCGATTGGCTTATGAGACTGCCGGACGGCAGCCTCCTGAAAGAATCACAGCTTACTCCACTAGGGCTGTGGCTTCCACATGGGCCTTCAAGAACGAGGCTTCTGTTGACCAGATATGTAAGGCAGCGACTTGGTCTTCACTGCACACTTTTGCCAAATTTTACAAATTTGATTTGCTCCCTCCCTTCATCCGTGTCCTAAAGCTTTGGTATTGGTTCCCACAAGTAAGGATGACGCCGTGGACCGGACACACCAATGTTGGAGAAAACAGAATTTATGCTTACCTGATAAATTACTTTCTCCAACGGTGTGTCCGGTCCACGGCCCGCCCTGGTTTTTTAATCAGGTCTGATGAATTATTTTCTCTAACTACAGTCACCACGGTACCATATGGTTTCTCCTATATTTTTCCTCCTGTCCGTCGGTCGAATGACTGGGGTGGGCGGAGCCTAGGAGGGACTATATGGCCAGCTTTGCTGGGACTCTTTGCCATTTCCTGTTGGGGAAGAGATATTCCCACAAGTAAGGATGACGCCGTGGACCGGACACACCGTTGGAGAAAGTAATTTATCAGGTAAGCATAAATTCTGTTTTATGTATGTGTACGTATCTTTTAAAACAAGTTAGTTTAACCTCCTTTTTGCTAGTACAACTGAATTACTGTGTCGCAAAATGATGTAGGTCTACAAAGTGTGTCACCAACATGAAAAGTTTGGAAAGCTCTGGGATAGAGATTGAGAATAGTTAAAAAAAAACAAGAAGGAAATTTGGGTTTTACAAAGTAGCAATTTGTTGCCTTAATCAAAAAGTTAATATTCTGATTTTCTTATAATTAAAATTGCTGATGTCTCCCCTTAAATAAATAACATATAACAGGCTTCCCTGTCAAGCACAAAGCAAATTATAGTGGAACATGTTAATATATAGTTTACAATAGTTCAGTAATGTATAAAGAACCCATGAAAATCAGAACATATCCTGTTATTTTCTGCCATAGTCACAGCGATAAACGAGATTCTGAAAGATGAAAAACTTACCTGATAATCTGAAAAGAAGGAAAGAGAAAAAATATACTTTACTACAGAGCTGTGCTGAAGTATAATATACAAGTTAAACGTATTACAGCCAATAACTGCCTTTATATTGTATTTACTCATTTTTAACTAAACTATTTTAAGCTCACATTTTCTATCAAGCAGAATGTTCATAACATTACACAGTATTACTTTTTTGGATAAAATCTTCCCCCACCTGTTCATTGGTTTGGCTTATTAAAGGGATATGAAAGCCAAAAAAGATTATTTTGTGATTTAGAGCATAACCATTTAAAAAAAAAGTTTCAAATTGAGTTCTATTATAAAATTTGCTTTGTTCACATTTGTTCTGTATTGAAGAGATACCTAGGTAGCATCTGGTGCACTACATGACAGGAAATAGTGCTGCCCTCTAGTCTTCTTGCAAAACTGCTGTCATATAGTGCTCCAGAAATGGGCTGGCTCATGAGCATACCTCCCTGCTTTTGAACAAAAGATACAAAGAGAACAAAAAATTGATAATACAAGTAAATGAGATAGTTGTTTAAAACCACATGTGTTATCTGAATCAGGCAAGAAAAAAAATGGGTTTCATATCCCTTTAATGCTTTAGAAAGCAGTTCACAGAATACAGCTGCACATGTCCTGATTCGCTGGAGAGAATGTAACTATTTTGTGAATTTGAGGGTGTTTTTTTTTTTTATTGCATGGAATGTGGAAATGCTGCTCCACTTTCTATTTGTTAGCAAAATGTGACATTTTGGTGCTTACCCCGAACTCCTCCACTAATGTCTCCATAACTATCGTACTGAGCAAAGTCCGTTGACATAGGCTATACAAAAAATATTTGGAGAAAAAAAAACAGGAAAAGTATTGTTTACAAATATGAATTCAAACGTCTGATAGAATGTAATGATGACTTACAGGCAGACTTCAATTTCAATAAAATGCATTATTCAGTTATATGTCCCTTACTGTATGACACAGAAAAGATGTTACTATAATATACTATAACAAATATAATAATCAAATATTACCCCCTATTTGGACAACCAGTGACTCTGCTGAAGACTATCACTATTTGACAGACCATTTGTTTATGGGCATCTACAGAATTGTGAGGGTAAAAAGTGGCAAATGCTATTCCCGGCTTGGTCACCTGTCTAGAACGTGATCCTGGGTCTAGGGAGTGAAAAAGCTGACTGTGCCAGTGTAACCTAGAATGGCATGTGGCATTTTATTTCAATTGAAGTATGAGTAATGTGCACATGGTAGTTTTCTAACCTGTTAGATACCAGACTTATAGTATTAAAAATAAATCCACACACAACATACCGCTTATTTAAAATAGGGAGTGAAAAAGCTGACTGTGCCAGTGTAACCTAGAATGGCATGTGGCATTTTATTTCAATTGAAGTATGAGTAATGTGCACATGGTAGTTGTCTAACCTGTTAGATACCAGACTTATAGTATTAAAAATAAATCCACACACAACATACCGCTTATTTAAAATAGGAGAATATTCCCTTTAAAATCAGGGTTAACGTGACCCCATTGATGCAACTTAATCAATATAAAAATATATAAACATTTCTTAACCTATTATATACAAAGGTTACAGTAATAAAAAAGGGCTCTGAAATTGCCTCTCATTCAACAAATGTTTGGTCACATGACAATTTTTGTCTACATTGATATTCTGTATGGGAAATATTATTTAATGTTTGCCTTCCCCACTCTGAAAACATTACTCAAACAGAGGTGTAACAAGAAACCACAGGGCCCAGGTGCAAGAATCTAAGAAGGGCCCCCCTACCCTACCAAAAAAAAAGTAAATTTGATACACATCTTTTTTTTTTTTTTTTTTTTTTTTTTAAAGCTGGGCAATTGCGACCTCTGCACCCCCTGTAGTTTCGCCCCTGTATGCAAACATAAATCACCACACGTAATTACAAATATTATAAAAACAATACCACTTTTCATATCAGGTGTACACTGCAAACACCACTGACTTTGCTTTGCAAATGAATTCAATACTACTTAATTACTATTCAGTAAAATAATTATAACATCACAAATCACATTATAGATGACATAATTTATGAAATCACACATGTACGTGCACCAACATAATCACTTCTGCTATAAATGTATTGATAAAACGTATTCATAGCACATTTTTAGGTCAGACTCAGGTCAGGTATTCATTTTTAAATAAATGCTGTTTTCTAAGTATTAGCTGTTTCACATAATGCTGCATTATGTTTTTTTACCTCAGTCAGAAGTCTGATAATTAACAACTTGCTAAATGTCACTTCACAGTTGTTCCCTATAATTATCTGGGGCAAATCTCTATCAGGGGCTCTGCTGCCTTATACAAAATAAACACATACTATAATGTAAATGATAATTATTGTTACACATACATTAACTTAGTCCTAAAACAATTCTAGCTCATTTTGAACCTTTTATTAAAAAAATATCTGCATACCCGATGAAGACCATTTCTTCCATATCCTGGAAGGGAGTTGGTTTTGGATGAGTCAGAGTGTAATGCTAAAAGGAAGAAAATGGATGATGTGAGTATTTTAGGAAATTTCAGAACACAGAAAAATACCAAACCCATCAATTTGGGCAAATAAAACAATTATATGTTTAGCAAATATATTTAATATTAATATATTGTATAGGAACAGAACTATCTGAAAACTTAAAGGGATAGGAAACCCATTTTTTTCTTTCATGATTCCGATAGAGCATGCAATTTTAAGAAACTTTCTAATTTACTCGTATTATCAAATTTTCTTCATTCTCTTGGTATGTTTATTTGAAAAGCAGGAATGTAAGGTTAGGAGCCAGCCCATTTTTGGCTCAGCACCTGGGTAGCGCTTGCTGAATGGTGAATCATGAAAGTTCAGATTTGACTTTCATGCCCTTTAATTCCTAATATATATTATGCATATAAATAAACTTGACTTTAATGCCCCTTTAGCCACTTAAGCCATTTGGATGTAGGTACTATGTCACAGACTACTTTGCCTAGTGTACCCTGTTGACGTAGTTCCTATGTTGAACCTTCTGGCTCATGCTGCAGTTTCCCTGTCAGCTTTGACAGAGAAAACTGCAGCAAGAGGCAGAAAGCATCTTCCTTCATATGATAAGGAAGAACTGATTGTTCTTCCTTTACCATATGTAGGCAGATCGTTCATACAGACAGTGACACTCTTTATTGACTTGCAGTGATGCCGCGGGTGGTGTGGGAGGGAAAAAGGGAAGCAGGAGGGTGGTGCATTGCAGGAGGGGAAATGGAGGTAAGGAAGGAGAAGGTTCCTTACTTAAAGGGACAGTTCACCCAAAAACTTTCTCCCCTTTAAATTATTCCCAATGATACTTTTTACCTGCTAGAGTGTATTAAATTGGTTGCAAGTAGCTCCTTTACTCATATTTCAGCATTTGAAATAGCTGATTTAGCTTGTGGTTTCCCAACCTATACTGAAAGTTTTGATACTGGCGTATACGCTATTGACAAGCCTAAGTAAACACAGCCAGCAGAAGAGATTACACCCTCAGTGGGGGGCATAATAGTTAAGTAATAAAATGATAATTTTCCATTGTTCTCTCTATGTATTGAGCTTTGGTGTTCCAGACAATTATAAGATAAGGAAGCAAGTCTGTGTACATGAAAGTGATAACATAATGAGATCTGATATTGCCTGAAGCTCAACCCATTGTAATAGGCTGTGGTTTAAAAGCACAAAACCAGCTACTTCATATGCACAAATAAACCTGAAAATGCAATTTCTCAAATATTTTATACCCTGCAGTTGGTATAACAAGTCATTTAAAATACATTAATGGAAAAACAATTTTACAGTGTACTGTCCCTTTAATTAGGAGAGAGGAAGGGCTAAACGGCAAAGGGGCTTATAAGAGGGGACCCTACAATTCGATCTCTTGGAGGCGGTTGCTACGCTACAGATTTTTTTTAAAATACATAAATTTCAAAAAGAAATGCATGTAAACTGGGTACTAGCAGACAAATGCCAGTACCTAAGATTGAAGAGACCATTGGGAGGGTAAGAGAGCTGTTTAGGAGGGATAAAAAAAATCAACTAAAACATACTGCCAGTACCTAAGATGGTGGTGATCACTGGGAGGTGAAAGAGGGAAAAGAGCAATTTGGGAGGGATTAGGTAGGGATCAGGTGGTGGGAAGTGTCAGGTGGGAGGGTAATCTCTACACTACAGCTAAAATTAACCTAAAGGTTCCTGATTAACCCATAGCCAGGAATATCAGAAGTGTGATGCGCAGCTGCAATTAGCGGCCTTCTAATTATCAAAAAGTAATGGCAAAGCCATGCATGTCTGCTATTTCTGAACACAGGAGATCCCACAGAGGCTTTTGCAACCATTTGCATTATGACTGCACAAGCGGTATGTAAATAATTTCAGTAAGACACCCAAAGTTTAAGAAAAAGTTAACTTTTTTTTAATATGATTGCATTTGCTGACAAAACAATGGTATTAAATATACCAAAATGGGCAAAGACCAATACCTTAGGTTGTCTACTAAAAATATATAAATTTAGTTTTGATAGGTAAAAAAAAAAAAAAGGCGGAACAAATAATCCGGTACTTTGGATAAAATTTTCTCTAAAATTCAATGTCTTGAAGGGGTTAAATTATAGACAAAGACAAAGGGGCCGAATTGAAGGCTCATCGAAAACAGAAGTTACAAAGCAGTGGTCTAAAGACCACTGATCCATCACTTGTCCGCCTGCTCTGAGGCGGCGGACAGAAATCAACCTGATCGAATACGATCGGGTTGATTGACGCCCCCTGCTAGCGGCCAATCTGGTGAACTGCTTGTGCAATGATAAATGCTGAAAGAGTATGCTGTCGGCATTTATCGATGTGGAGCGGACATAAGCTACATCGTATCAATTTGATAAATATGCCCCAAAGGGGTAGATTTACGAAACAGCGGATGCTGCAATCTACCCCTGAAGTTTTTGGCTCACCGGAAACTTAAGTTAAAGGACCAGTCAACACATTAGATTTGCATAATCAACAAATTCAAGATAACAAGACAATGCAATAAGCACTTAGTCTGAACTTCAAATGAGTAGTAGATTTTTTTATAACAAATTTCAAAGTTATGTATATTTCCACTCCCCTTGTACCATGTGATAGCAATCAGCCAATCACAAATGCATATACGTATAGTCTGTGAATTCTTGCACATGCTCAGTAGGATCTGGTGACTCAAAAATTGTAAATATAAAAGACTGTGCACATTTTTTTTTAATGGAAGTAAATTGGAAAGTTGTTTAAAATGACATGCTGTATCTGAATCATGAAAATGTAATTTATCCTGAGTGTCCCTTTAAAGAAGCAGCGGTCTTAAGACCGCTGCTCCTTAACTCATCTGCCACCTCTTAGGTGGTGGACAGCAATCATCCCTATCTGAGTGGGATGATTGACACCCCTTGCTAGCAGCCGCGAATATGCAGGGGGTGGCATTGCACAAACATTTCACCAGAAATGCTTGTGCAATGTTAAATACTGACAGCATATGCTGTCGACATTTAGCGATGTTGGGCGGACATGATTTGCAACAGCGAATCATGTCCGCCCGCTGCTTGATAATTTGGCCCCAAAGAGTTAAAGGAACAAGAATTAAAAGGATCAGTAAAGTCAAAATTAAACATTCATAATTCAGATATAGCATGCGATTGTAAACAACATTCCAAATTGCTTTGTTCTTGTGCTGTCCATTGTAGGCTCAGGAGCAGCAATGAGCTACTGGGAGCTAGCTGCTGACGGGTGGCTGCAAACATATGCCTCTTGTCTTTGGCTCACCCAATATGTTCAGCTATTTCTCAGTTATACATTTCTGCTCCTCCAACAAAAGATACCAAGAAAATGAAGCAAATTTGATGATAGAAGTAAATTGAGAATTGTGTAAAATTATGTTTTATCTAAATCATTAAAAAATGTTTCATTTGCCTTTAATGTTAATCATTACATTTCTTAAAATGTACAAAAAACAGCAATTAGATGCTTACAAGTTATGAGTGGGGAATCGTATCTACCAGCAGAATGAGGTCTTTCTCTTGACTCTTTTTCCATTTCTTCCTTCAATATGAGTTGACCCAGACCTGAGTTGAGCTTTTTAAAAAAAAAGAGAGAGAGAAAAAAAGTTTTTTTACTGTATAAAATAATAACTAAGTATCTAGCTTTCTGTTTTATGTTTGTATGCAGATCTATCAATAAATATTCAACAAACACTGACAAATTAGGTTTTAATAAAGAGGCCATCAACAGAGAATTGTGACACAACGCTAGGTATACGCTGCCATTTTTACTTGCATGACCCTCTAACTTTTTTAAAACATTCAGAAAGCAAGGACAGCTGTTGTCTTTAGCTAGATGTTTTTAGTTTGTAACTACTAAATTATTTATTTATATTCACCCCAGACCTCACAATTGCAAGTTGCAGACCTCCAAACTGTCGGAAGCCTAAGGATTGTCTAAGGATTTTAGGTTTGCCCTACTTCTTGCTCCCAGCATCTTCAGAACCTAAGCTCCACTCAGGACATTCAGACACACTGCCTGCAATCCCGCCCCTTATGTTGTGGCCACACCCACAAAATACCAACATTCCCAAATCTCCCAATCCCAGAAAGCCTCTGGGGAACATTGGGGAGGTGAGGTATCCTGTTGCCATGAATTTGTTAGCTAGTGACTTTTTCATAAGTGCAGCACTTTATGCAGAGCAAGTGGGAGAGAACAGGAAGGAAAATTGGGCAAATTTGTTTTTTTTAAAAAAAGGTAATAGAAGAGTTGGATCTGTCTGAAGTGAAGATTGACTCTTTACCAGTGTATGAATGGAGGAAACTGGCTTCAGGTCCCATAATGGGACTATCCCACTAATTGTGGATTGGGAGGTTTGCATGTAGAATGGATGACTAAACAAATACATTGTTACAGTGAATGAGTAATGCATCTAATACTCACCTTCATCAGCTGCTCTTCCTGTAATTGACGGCGCCGCTGTAACTCTTCATCGTCCTCATCCCGAGCACTTGAGTGCCTTCTAGGGTCAGACCCTGCTACCAGGAAACCACAGGAACTGTCAATTCTACTTTTCATTTCTTACTAAGCTGTGACTTAATGTTTAAGTGAATTAGAACAGTATTTTTGATCTCTACAAATATTAAACATAAATTGTTAACAGGTTTTTTTAAAGGGACAATGAACCCGATTTTTGTCTATTGTGATTCAGATAGAGCATGCATTTTTAAGCAACTTTCTAATTTACTTTTTTAAAATGTTTTCTTCCTTCTCTTGCTATCTTTATTTGAAAAAGAAGGCATCTAAGCTTTTTTGGTTCAGGACTCTGGACAGCACTATTTTATTGGTGGATGAATTTATCCACCAATCAGCAAGAACAACATAGGTTGTTCACCAAAATTACATTCTTGCATTTCAAATAAAGATACCAAGAGAATAAAGAAAATTTGATAATAGGAGTAAATTAGAAAGCTGCTTAAAATGTCATGCTCTAGCTGAATCACGAAAGAAAAAAAATTTGGTTCAGTGTCCCTTTAAGCAGAAGATTCCGCAACCCTAAATAGAAAACATTAAATAAAACAACATTTCAAATGTTACCATTTTTACTACAACATTGCAAATGGGGCATTGGCCAAAGACACGTTCTTGATATTTCTTTACACATATAGATAGATTGCCTGTTTGCAAACAGTTTGCTGACACACTGAGGTTTTATCTCAACAACATTTAATTTTCAGAATTCCTATTTCAGGACAAAGATAATAATTGTTTAACTTTATTATCTAAACATGATTCAACGTAATTGCTTCCCCATGTAAGAAATGTTCACAACTTGCACTGATCATTATAGATCCTGTGCAAGAAGATTGGAAGCTTGTGTGATATTGATAGTGAATTGCAATCTAGAGGGCACAGTGTGATTGTTAATCTTATTCAAGATTTTCAGCAAACTCTTGTCGGATGAAGTGCGAGTTTTGGAACTTGTGTGAACTTTATGAATCATCCCAAAGTATTTGTTTTTGTTACATATGAAATATTATACTAATGGTTTTTGTTTTCATTACTGCTGTTAAATTTACCTCAGCACATTACTTCAAAGTATGTATCAATGTTGAGTGATCGGTTACAGAAATACACATGGTTTGACAAATGTTAAGTGATGACAAAGTGACAACTAAAAACACAACACAGCACTGATTGAAGTCTTGCTTCTGTGATAAACATCCAAGTTCTCTAGAAATTCAGAATTAGAATTATAGACCTTAATTTTAAAAAATATATAAATGTATATAAATATTTAAACAAAACAAAAAACAAGCATACCAAAATATAAAAATATTCTTAAACAATTTTCAAGAGGTCTTTGGTCTTGGAGGAATGGTAGTTAATATCTGACATATGTTAAACTATGTAGGTGTTTTTTGGCTGAGCAGAGGGAAAGGCAGAAGGTGTTTTCTGTTTGGTTTTAATAACTGATTGCAACAGCTCATCAAGAACCCATAGACCAGTGATGTTGAACCTCGGCACTCCAGATGTTTCGGAACTACATTTCCCATGATGCCGACTGGACTTCAGAGTGCCTAAGCGTCATGGGAAATGCAGCTCTGAAACATCTGGAGTGCCAATGTTTGCCATCATTGCCATAGACCATACCAAGTTTTTTTAAGGTTCCACACAAGGTTGAGACAGTTTTTATTCTAGGTTGAAAGTATAATTTTCTGATCTGATATTAACATTGTGCTAACAACACAATTAGAGTAGGACTTGCACTTACAAAGATCATCTGTGCAACAAACTTCATTATATTACAGTATCAGGGCTTCACAAATTGCAGGAAACATGGCTTGTAGCATTTTACTGTTTCATAATCATTTAAATTACATATCTATAAACAAATCCCCTTGCCTGACGCCTAAACTGGTCCTCAGTTTTCTGAGTGGTTCCTCAGTTGTCAAGCCCTTACACTGTAGTAAAAAACACTCAACATCTGTTGGTTATAAGAAGAAACTCAAGTGTACTAAGAAATCTGCATACCTAAGGCAGCAAGTGAGGGAGGACCTGGCCAGTAGTCTGTCTCAATCTTTGGGATCTCGTTGGGTGCTGGAGCGTGGGCGGCAGGGAACTTGGAGGACTTGATGATATCCTCGGAGCAGTTGGTCATTGCTGCCATTGCAGCTGAATCTAGATGGGATCAGGTTGTATCTTAGCTCACTATTAACATAGATAAATCAGGCCTAAAGTCTTAGAAATGCAGAAACTTCTTTCTTTGTTTTCATTTTACAATAAAGTACTGGAGAAGATATACAAATCCATGTGCAGGAAAGAACTAGAAAAGATTTTCGACAGCATATTTCCAAATTGTTACAAATGTATATTGAGGGCAGTGTGGGGCTGGTGGCATCCACTATAGCAGCAACCCAGGGGCAGTCGCGCAAGTTTCACCACCTCTGCACTAAGCAATAGTTCAATAAACATTCTGCCATGTGCTTCATGAACATAGTATGGACTTTTTTCTCTATATAAATAATCCCTTTTTAATATAATTAAAATACATAAGAAGCGGTAAAACGATCTGTGAAATCTTAAACACTAAAAAGATTTGGAACATATATATTTTTTATAAATGTATTTTTGCAATTTAAATTTGTCAGCCTTTCACTGATTTGAGCGTAGCTATTATTAAAACATATTGTGGTGAATTTACAATGTACCCAGTCACAGAGCTCACATTCCATCGCTAGAATCACTAGGAGGTTTAGTATAAAATGTGACCAGGCACCAGCCCACCAAATAGTTGTATTATTTTACATAAAGCTGCTGATAATTGGGAGCTCATTGACTTACAGCCTCATCTGGTGGTGTTAGAGTAAGGTCTGGGACAATGAAACATATATTTACTGAGAGAATTTCTCAATTAAGATTTTTAAATGATTTAATAAAATGACATTTATAGTGGCCACGCCTGCCTCGAAGGGCCATATAAATAATTAGATAAATGCCATTAGATAGTCAGGGATTCATACATTTTATAAGTATAGAAGCAGTGAATTAAAGGGAAAAAAACACAATGAGGCCCATTTATCAAGCTCCGTAGGGAGCTTGTGGGCCCGTGTTTGTGACGATTCTTCAGACTCACCAGAAACGGCAGTTATGAAGCAGCGGTCTAAAGACCGCTGCTCCATAACCCTGTCCACCTGCTCTAAACAGGCGGACAGGAATCGCCACAATTCAAACTGATCGAGTACGATCGGGTTGATTGACACCTCCGATTGGCCGCAAGTCTGCAGGGGGCGGCATTGCATGAGCTGCTCTTGTGAGCTGCTGGTGCGATGCTAAATACGGAGAGCGTATTGCTCTCCGCATTCAACGAGGTCTTGCGGACCTAATCCGCTCTGTCGGACCTTTGATACATAGGCCTCTTTGACTTAAATAAAGATTTCAACCTCTTAAACTTCTACAAAACTCTCTTTTGTGCTAAAAAGCTGGTAACTGAGTCACTTCATCCAGATTCTCACTTTTGCTCCAAAACCATTTAATTCTCAGCATTGACTATAATGAACAAACCAAGAGTCAAGAACACCAAAAATCCAAAAATAGCTACAATGTAATTATGAATTATATTGTAGCTATCTTAGGGTTTATTTTATAGGTAAGTATTTAGTTTTAAATAGGAATAATTTAGTTAATAATAGTAATTTTTATTTAGATTTAGTTAAATAATATTTAAGTTAGGGGGTGTCAGGGTTAGGGTTAGACTTAGGTTTAGGGGTTAATAACTTTATTATAGTGGTGGCGGCGACGTTGGCGGCAGATTAGGGGTTAATACATTTAATAGGCTATGTGGGCTATGGCGGTTTAGAGGTTAATACTTGAGTAGGTTTATTGCGTTGTGGGTTAATGGCGGATTAAGGGTTAATCAGATTTTTATTTTATTTACTTTTCTTAGGCGCCGGCAGTTTCTAAAGTGCAGTAAGTCACTAGCGACTCCAGAAATTTGTCTTTACGCTCATTTCTGGACATCGCTAGTTTATCCGACTTACGGCACTTTATGAACTGTCGGCGGGGTTTATGTAATACCCCAATGTGCGAGGTGAAATTACGGGCGAAGTGGGTTCCCATGCTTGCGCTGAAACCTGCGCCGTATATGTGATCGTGCCCCTGTTATCACATCACATTTTTTTACTGTTAATCTGAGAACTTGCCACCTGCAATCACCGCCTGGCAAAATATAAGACTGCAGAAGGGCTCTATTGTTCAATCCTGCCCCCTGCTCCAGAGCAAATAAATGTGTGAGAGTGTGAGAGTAGGGCCTGCCAATCACCCCAAACAAGTTTATTTTAAGCCCTACAACAGATCATGTTAACTTGCAGTACTGGCAAGCTTTGGCCAGGGGACCTGTACGACTCAAAGTCATTTTGGACAAGTATCTCTGTATAGTGATGATAATGTACATTTATACACTAATAAAATGCAACACTCTGCACTATATGATAATGCAAAGCAATCTATACACTAATAAACACCCTGCACTATATGATAATGCAAAACAATCTATACACTAATAAACACCCTGCACTATATGATAATGCAAAGCAATCTATATACTAATAAACACCCTGCACTATATGTTAATGCAAAGCAATCTATACACTAATAAACACCCTGCACTATATGATAATGCAAGCCATATATACACTAATAAACACCCTGCACTATATGATAATGCAAAACAATCTATACACTAATAAACACCCTGCACTATATGATAATGCAAAACAATCTATACACTAATAAACACCCTGCACTATATGATAATGCAAAACAATCTATACACTAATAAACACCCTGCACTATATGATAATGCAAAACAATCTATACACTAATAAACACCCTGCACTATATGATAATGCAAATCAATCTATACACTAATAAACACCCTGCACTATATGATAATGCAAATCAATCTATACACTAATAAACACCCTGCACTATATGATAATGCAAATCAATCTATACACTAATAAACACCCTGCACTATATGATAATGCAAAATGATCTATACACTAATAAACACCCTGCACTATATGATAATGCAAAGCAATCTATACACTAATAAACACCCTGCACTATATGATAATGCAAAACAATCTATACACTAATAAACACCCTGCACTATATGATAATGCAAAACAATCTATACACTAATAAACACCCTGCACTATATGATAATGCAAAACAATCTATACACTAATAAACACCCTGCACTATATGATAATGCAAATCAATCTATACACTAATAAACACCCTGCACTATATGATAATGCAAAACAATCTATACACTAATAAACACCCTGCACTATATGATAATGCAAAACAATCTATACACTAATAAACACCCTGCACTATATGATAATGCAAAACAATCTATACACTAATAAATACCCTGCACTATATGATAATGCAAAACGATCTATACACTAATAAACACCCTGCACTATATGATAATGCAGAGCAATCTATACACTAATAAACACCCTGCACTATATGATAATGCAAACTGATCTATACACTAATAAACACCCTGCACTATATGATAATGCAAAACGATCTATACACTAATAAACACCCTGCACTATATGATAATGCAAAGCAATCTATACACTAATAAACACCCTGCACTATATGATAATGCAAAACGATCTATACACTAATAAACACCCTGCACTATATGATAATGCAAAGCAATCTATACACTAATAAACACCCTGCACTATATGATAATGCAAAACGATCTATACACTAATAAACACCCTGCACTATATGATAATGCAAAACAATCTATACACTAATAAACACCCTGCACTATATGATAATGCAAATCAATCTATACACTAATAAACACCCTGCACTATATGATAATGCAAATCAATCTATACACTAATAAACACCCTGCACTATATGATAATGCAAAACAATCTATACACTAATAAACACCCTGCACTATATGATAATGCAAGCCATATATACACTAATAAACACCCTGCACTATATGATAATGCAAATCAATCTATACACTAATAAACACCCTGCACTATATGATAATGCAAATCAATCTATACACTAATAAACACCCTGCACTATATGATAATGCAAGCCATATATACACTACTAAACACCCTGCACTATATGATAATGCAAGCCATATATACACTACTAAAATGCTGCACTGTATAATTAATGCACAGTATTATATATATATATATTTATATATTATATACACTGATATATGCTGCTCTGTATAATGATGATGGTGCCTATACACTGATGGTGAGCTGCATAATGATACTGAATATTTACACTACAAAAGAACACACTGCACTGTATAACTATGCTAAGTATCTATACACTGAAATAGGACATGTTGTACTGAATATTGATTATGGCCATCTATATACTTTAATGTATAGGTATGGATGTAGAGTAGACACATTATAGACATGTGGTACTGCGCTATGGCTTTTAATAACTAAACAGAAAAATATCTTTCTATATATATAATACAGATATTATGCCACCACATATGGCCTCTACTATGAAGCCCAAGTTAGGCAGCAAAAAATAAAAATTCACATTTAAAAAACTATGTCATTAACCAAATGTGCACAGAGAAATTAAAGGAAAAAAACAGAGAGAGAAGAAGATACGAGGTTCTGTCGTAACAGAGAGAGAAACAGAAAGAGAATGGAAGGAAAAATAGTGAGATAGAGGTCAACTTAAATGTTTCAGAAAAAAAGAAGAGGGTTGAGCTGTCCCTGGTACAGAGAGACTCACATTGTCACCGTTATTTGTTTCTTTCAGTTAATAAGCACATTAGACCAGGCCATGCATGTGCACAATGTTACAGCCATGTGCAGTGTTTCATGATTAGTACTCAAGGGTCACTGGAGTGAAGGCAAGGGTAACAAGCAAACAGAGGGATAATGACTCTAGTCTACACTCAGCCTAACAGGGTAATTTATAGAGGTTTGTTGCCTCACTTTCTGATTTAACTGGTAAATGAATTACAAGCACATTGCTCAAAAAGTCAATCAGTAAATATAATGACTACTTTTTATAAAGGGGCAGCAAATGACACACACTTGGTCATTAGACACTGCAAAACATTACATTACATAAACAAAATGGTATCTTTAGCTATAATTACAAGTGACAGTACTGGGATACTATGTGACTGTGCCCAAATAGAATGGAAAGGATAATGTGGGATATATTTTTCATAACTCAAAGTACAATTGCACCATCTAGTGTTTACTCCTAAAGGTACAATTCTAAATAAAGTTGCAAGCTCATTAAGATGACTGCAGGAAGGAAAGTTCCCAACGTAAGCCAAGTACCCAGAAGCACAGTTTAGTATTACAAAAGCATGACTTCAAACAGTACTTACTGATGAAATGTGATGATGTCAATGGTTATAGGGTCACATGTTTTAGAAGGACAGGGAACACAACCACAAAACAAAATAAGATAGGACAAGGTTATAAAAAAATGAACTGTGATGGGAACAACTTGACATTCCATATAAATGAAAATACACATGTGGTGCTGACGTTTGTTTACAATGTTCATGTCTGATCTGTTAAAGCAAAGCTGAAACTTACCCTCTATATTTTCCTTATAAAATATTTAGGGAGAATGATTCTACCTTTGTAGCCTATCATATACATTAAAGAAGTCACATCAAGAAAAATAAACATTATACTGAATAGAGCTATACAACACCCAACATATTAAAGCAATTTATTTGAATGATAGGATTCAAATTAACCTTCATTTAAGGGACATGTAAGTCAATTCACACAACACGATTATGGCATTGTAAAAATATATATATATAAAAATAAGCATGTTTTTAAAATACATCATCAATAAATTATGGTTTGTATTCAAGTTTATAAAAAAAAGTGTTAAAGTGAAGATGAGCAATGCTATGACCCATAAGTCTTTAAAATGGCTACTCTGAACATTAAGCATTTGATTGCCCAACCAATAGTGTCAAAATCTACCATTTTTGTAGGATATGGGGTGCTTTAAGGAAGGGATGAGTAATGCTAATAAAGTAATATTTTCTGGTTTTGAGTAATAGACAGGGACCAGGTAAGAAGCTTCCAATGGTCTGTGAAGCTCTCCGTTAAGGGGGCCAACTCGTGTGCATTTTCCTCTTTCTTGTTCTCTTATAGAGGACGTATTCAGTGCAGCCAATCAGAGGATATAGAAAATGACTTTCACATCCAATGAATGAAGGTTTCAGAATAATTAAGTCTTTCTGACAATTTTTCTATTTACTGCAGACCTACTAAAAACTGCACTTAATATAACACAAGAAATACATTTGTACTTTCAATAAGAGGGAATTCTGATACAGATACATACAGATTTGTGCATTATTGAAGTATTCCATAACATCATGCAGTTACTGCATTGGAATCTCTAATAAGAAACATACATTACAGACTATATAAGAAACTGCACTAATATGGCAGCTGTGTGGAACCAGTTAAGAAAATGATTTTATGCAGCTGTGCCCAACATTACTGCGATGGTACAGGTACAAATCCCCAAATCCGGAATTCCAAAATCCAAACTTTTTAATTCATATTTTAAAAAAATAAAATAATCATGCAAATAATAATCTGATTACAGTACTGTACTATATTTCTGAGGGTATGATGTATTAAAAATGGTATACAACTACCTTTAGGTTACAGATATAAACTGTATAATGACATGTAGATATTGAATGACATAAGATTTTGTTTAAACTTGGTTCAATCCCCTCTCAAAACTGTCCCATTTTACAGATTCAAATATTCCAAAATCCAAACTATTCTGAAATCCAAACCTTTTACGGTCCCAAGCAGTTTGGATAAAAGGTTTATTACCTGTAACTACTTTTGAATTTTGTTAGTGTGACCTTTGAGCTTACTTGCGTAAAACACTTATTTTCTTAGTGTTGTCAAAGTATTTGTGCAAAATATACTTATGTAAGCATCAAATTAGATGATCTATACTAGAAAAGGGTCCAATCTTGGGATCTACTGGGTCAGCCCTTCTATATCTACAGATAGATTACGATCTAGCAAACCTGCCTAGGTAACAGTTTAGCTGATATGGCAATGTCACCAACGCTGGTCAACATAACACTATATTTAAATCACGGCCAAGACAAGGCTACATAGCATAGAGAAAGAACAGACTCTAATAAATTCTCCAGATGGGTTTACCCTGTTGCTTGTAGATAGGAGGTTTTCTGTACATATTCACGCCTTGGTCTGCAAAAAAAAAAGAGAATAAGGTCAGTCGATCTAAAATTCAGAATTACATGTATAAGAAGATATTTAATGAAAAAGCAAACTTGGGCTGGAAGTGACATTGTACACAGACAGGAACACATGACAAAGACAGAGACATAGGATTTAAACATTTAAAAAATGAAAAACATAAAAAATTGGCTTCTATTATACATATACTCTTGGTATGAAAATTCCAACAAAGTACCCATTAATGTTGACCAGAAATGTAATATAATATAGTATAATATAAAAGGAATGTATTATAGGGATTCAGAGAAAAATCGTTTTTGTTGTATTGGAACTAGGGTAGAATTTATTTTCAATTGATTGCCATAATTTTTGAACAAAGTATTTATTTACAGATCAAGATAATGCACTATATAGTCTTTCAAGTTTGTCAAACTGATGAAAAGACCTTTAAGGTTTTGAAAAATATGGAATTACAAATTGAAATCTATAAAACTGTTGGCTAAATGGTCATCATAATTATACTATATATAATATATAAAGAGAAATTGTGCTTAAAAACACTAGCACATCCTTACGGCAGTATCATTTGAGTCATTTGTAACAACTCTCATTGGTTGATACATACTTTCTGTACTTAGCAGGAAGTATTTATCATTGAATGAACATTAATAGGAAGTACACAGCTGATTCTGCTGTATTAGTTTAAATTTAATCATTTTTACTTTTTTTATGTGAAAAAGAAAAATTCCTACACATTTAAATAATGGTCTTTCATATGAGCAGTATAACATTTAAACTGATTCAATGCACATGATGAGCACTTTTCGTCATGCAAGGGAATCGTTGATCAAACCCTATTTTTGGAAACCTCCCCGCTCTATAGGTGGCTTAGTGGGCAGCACTCCTAGGCTTCATGGGAGTGCGAGTGACATCACTACGTATGTATGTGGTGACAGAATGAGGAAGCTTACAGTACGTAGCTGCAAGGGAGTTGGATGGGGGAAGGTTCTTCAAACCCCTCGACCTCAGCTCACTTAGCAGCTACAAACCTCCAAGACCCCTCATTTGAAAGATAATTACTTGGAATTGTATAGTAGAACAAATATGATGTCTTAAAAATAAAGTTAAAAAAATGGGGATTTGCTTGAGAATGTTACATTATATGTAAATAAAATAATTTAAATAAAATCTGTTATGTATAGAGACCCCCTAATAAAGTTTATTTTCTAGTAGACCAGTACCTCTCTTTAAAATATATATGAATTTTGTCTGTTTAGTTAGGTGATCACTGTGGTAACAGCAAAAACCTTGCAAGAAAAAAAGTGATTTTATTTCATTTCTATACTACACAATTGGACCTCTCACTTATCTATATTATAACCCCAAAAGCTCGTATTGACCACTATTTCACATGTGGCTTCCCTTGATGACAATTTAGTAAGGTGATCACAGTAACAGCAGCAGTCACTGGGCCGTTTTTATTATTATTTACTAAAATCTATGCAAAAAACATAAAATTATGCTTACCAGATAATTTAATTTCCTTCTGTATAAGGAGAGTCCACGGCATCATTCCTTACTGTTTGGAAATACTGAACCTGGCCACCAGGAGGAGGCAAAGACACCCCAGCCAAAGGCTTAAATACCTTTCCCACTTCCCCCATCCCCCAGTCATTCTGCCGAGGGAACAAGGAACAGTAGGAGAAATATCAGGGTAAAAATGGTGCCAGAAGAAAACATAATTTAGAGGGCCGCCCATCGGAGAACACAGGCGGGGGCTGTGGACTCTACTTATACAGAAGGAAAGAAAATTATCTGGTAAGCATAATTTATGTTTTCCTTCTTAATATAAGGAGAATCCACAGGACCATTCCTTACTGTTGGAAAAACTATACCCAAGCTCTAGAGGACACTGAATGATAATGAGAGGGACAAAAAGAGAGACGGACCCTAATCTGAGGGCACCACAGCCTGCAAAACGTTTCTCTCGAAAGCTGCTTCAGCCGAAGTAAAATTTAGAAATTTAGATCCATAGAGGCCTCATTCTTAAAGGCCCAAGAGGAAGCCACTGCTCTAGTAGAATGAGCCGTAACCCTCTGAAGATGTTTATGTCCCGCTGTCTCATAAGCTAAGCGGATAACACTCCTTAACTAAAAAGATAAGGATGTCGAAGAGACCTTCTGACCCTTACGCTTCCCGGAATAGACAGCAAACAAGGAAGAAATTTGTCTAAAATCCTTAGTAGCCTGAAGATAGAACTTTAAGGCGCGAACCACGTCCAAATAATGAAGCAAATGTTCCTTCGCAGAAGGAGGATTGGGACACAAGGAAGGAACCACAATCTCTTAATTGATGTTGCGGTCTGACACGACCTTAGGAAGAAAACCGAACTTAGTATGTAGGACAGCCTTATCAGAATGGAACACCAGATAAGGAGGCTCACATTGCAAGGCAGCAATCTCAGATACTCTGCGCGTAGAAGCAATAGCCAGTAGAAAATGACCCTTCAAGGACAGCAATTTAATGTCAACTTCATGCATAGGCTCAAACGGAGCCTGTTGCAAAAACTTTAGATCTAATGCTCCTCCTTGGAGTCTAAATCTTGTTCTTAACACAGGTTTGATCCTAGTCAGAGCCTTAACAAAGGACTGTACATCTGTAAGCTCCACAAGCCTCTTGTGCAGTAAAACAGACAGGGCCGAAATCTGTCCCCGCAGGGAAGTGGCAGAATGGCCCTTCTCCAGTCCATCCTGGAGAAACGATAGGATCCTGGTAACCTTAACTTTATGCCAGGAAAATCCACGCTCTTCACACCAGAATAAGTAGGCTCTCCACACCTTATGATAGATGCGACGAGTAACCGGTTTACAAGCTTGAATGAGAGTATCAATAACTCTCTCTGAAAAATCCTCTCTTGGCTAGGACTAAGTGTTCAATCTCCACACAGTCAGCCTCAGAGAATCTAGACTTTGATGAACAAAAGGACCTTGTTCCAGCAAATCCCCGTGACAAGGTAACTTCCACGGAGGAGATCATGACATCCCCACCAGATCCGCAAACCACATCCTTTGCGGCCATGATGGTGCAATCAGTATGACTAATGCCTGCTCCTGCTTGATGCAGGTCATGAGGAAGGAGTGGTAACGGCGGGAAGAGGTAAATTAGACTGAACCTCCAAGGCACTACTAATGCATGTATTAGCTCTGCCTGAGGATCCCTGGACCTCGACCCATATCTGTGTAGCTTGGTATTGAGACGGGACGCCATGTGATCTATTTGCGGCGTCCCCCACCTGTTGTATATCTCCTCAAACACTTCAAGACGGAGAGACCATTTCCCCGGATGAAAGTATTGTCTGCTGAGAAAATCCACTTCCCAGACTAAGGGGCTGATTTATCATGGCCTGAATGGGGCCGTATACCCCTGTTTCTGCGCAAGCCTTCAGGCTCGCTGGAAACAGGAGTTAAGAAGCAGCGGTCTTAAAACCGCTGCTCCTTAACTTGTACGCCTCCTCTGAGGCGGCAGACATCAATCCACCCAATCTCATGTGATCAGTTGATTGACACCCCCTGCCGCTAGCAGCATTGCAGCATTGCACAAACAGTTCACCAGAACTGCTTGTGCAATGATAAATGCCGACAGCGTATGCTGTCGGCATTTATCGATGTGAATCATGTCCGCCAGACACTTGATAAATCAGCCCCCATGGACTAAAACCTATAATGAATTCAATATAAGAAGATTTTATCAACCTCATTAAAAGGGACATTGTAGTCAGAAAACAAAGTACATTTAAAAAAATAATTACCTAAAGGGTCAGTATACACACATTTTCATATACTGATATAAAAATCCAATATAAAGCATTTTAAAAACATACTTAGACGTACTTAGAAGCTCCCAGTTTAGCACTGTGGATGAGATTAGCCTGGGACATCCACTGAAAGTGGCTGATAGCAGAACCCCCTCCCCTCTCCCCTGCATATGAAAAGACCCATTATACAAACAGAAGCAATCTGAAGTCTGTATACATCAGTATGTATCTAAAACTTTGGGGCTTGGTTAGGTGTGCCTGAAAATCAGCACAATTTTATTAAAAAATAAGCAAAACTATACATTTTTACAAAAACACACACCAGATGGGCTATATAAATGGATCATCTACAAAACATTAATGCAAAGAAAATCTAGTGTACAATGTCCCTTTAAAGGGACATGAAACCCCAAAATACTTATTTTGTGATTAAAATAGAGAATACAATTTTAAAAAAGTTTCCAATTTACTTCTATTATCAAATGTGTTTAGTTATCTTGTTATTCTTTGTTGAAGAGCTATCTAGACAGGTGGTGTGCACATGTCTGGAGCACTAGACGACAGGAAATAGTGCTGCCATCTAGTGCTCTTGCTAATGTATAACATTATTGCAAAACTGCTGTCATATAGTGCTGCAGACACGTGCACACTCCTGAACTTACTTTCCTGATTTTCAACAAAGGATAACAAGAAAACAGAAAATCTTATAATAGAAGTAAATTGGGAAGTTGTTTAGATGTTCTGTCTGAATCATGAAAGGACATTTGGGGTTTGTGTCCCTAGTAAAAAATAGTATTTTTAAAATATATTTGTATAACATTTGCAGCCAAGAAATTTTTTGGTTTGTTTGAAATTTTTGTACCGAATATTCAGGGATATTTGTTTAGCTGAACATTTGTTTGCTGCACTATTTTGTATTTGTTTAGTTTAAAAAGAAACAAATACTGAATCTTAGTTAAACATTTACATTAGTTATTTGTTAAAACAATGTTCAGAGCTACAGTGGAATACTTAGCATAACGCGATCTGGAGAGCGAGCTAACCTGATCCTTACCAGAGCCTCGGCCGCACTAACGCTCTCAGTGCCTAGGCCCTCCACTAACTTTAGTGCAGGTACTATAGGTCGAGCGCACTAAGCCTCATGTCAGCGCGGCCGGGGCTCTGGCAAGGATAGGGTTAGCACGCTCTCCAGAGCGCATTAAGGTTAGTATTAAGCCCTTAAAAAAAAACACCTAGATTACGAGTTTTGCGTTAGGAGGGGTGCGGTGCTAATGAGCAGTTTTCCCTCACCGCTCACTTACAGACAGCGCTGGTATTACGGGCTTTTACAAACCCGACGTTAGCCGCAAAAAAGTAAGCGAAGAGCAAAATTTAGCTCCACATCTCACTTCAATACCAGCGCTGCTTACATTAGCGGGGAGCAGGTAAAACGTGCTTGTGCACAATTTCCCCATAGGAATCAATGGGGGAGAGCAGGCTGGAAAAAAACAACACCTGCAAAAAAGCAGCGTAAAGCTCCTAACGCAGCCCCATTGATTCCTATGGGGAAACACATTTTATGTTTACACCTAACCCCCTAACATGAACCCCATGTCTAAACACCCCTAATCTTACACTTATTAACCCCTAATCTGCCGCCCTTGACATCGCCGACACCAGCATTATATTATTAACCCCTATTTATTATTTTACAGGTAAATTTGTCTTTATTTTAACTAGGTAGTTATTAAATAGTTAATATTGTACCTAGTTAAAATAAATACAAAGTTGCCTGTAAAATAAAAATAAACCCTAAGCTAGCTACAATGTAACTATTAATTATATTGTAGCTATCTTAGGGTTTATTTTATAGGTAGGTATTTAGTTTTAAATAGGAATAATTTAGTGAATTGTATTAATTTTATTTAGATTTATTTAAATTAAATTATATTTAAGTTAGGGGGTGTTAAGTTTAGGGTTAGACTTAGGTTTAGGGGTTAATACATTTAATATAGTGGCGGCGACGTTGGGGGTGGCAGATTAGGGGTTAATAAATGTAGGTAGGTGGCGGCGATGTTAGGGATAGCAGATTAGGGGTTAATAATATTTAACTAGTGTTTGTGATGCGGGAGTGCGGCGGTTTAGGGGTTAATATGTTTATTATAGTGGCGGTGATGCCCGGTTCAGCAGATTAGGGGTTCAAAATTTTATTTTAGTGTTTGCAATGTGGGGGGGGGGCTCGGTTTAGGGGTTAAAAGGTAGTTTATGGGTGTTAGTGTACTTTTTTCACTTTAGTTAAGAGTTTTATGCTACGGCATTGTTGTGTAAAACTCTTAACCACTGACTTTAAAATGCAGTACCAGTCTTGACAGGAGAGGGTCTACCGCTCACTTTTTGGCAGACTCGTAATACCGGCGCTATGCAAGTCCCATTGAAAATATAGGATACGCAATTGACGTTAAGTGTATTTGCGGTATTTCCGAGTCTGGCCAAAAAAGTGAGCAGTACAACTGTACCTTTGAGACTCGTAATACCAGCAGGCGTTAAAAAGCAGCGTTGGGACCGGCCAACGCTGCTTTTTAACCCTAACGCAAAACTCGTAATCTAGGTGAAAGGAAACAAAAACAAATGATTTTATTCAGATTTTTTTTTGTTTTCTTTCATTTTTTGGTGCATTCATTCAGATATTCATTTTGTTAAAACAAAAAACTATTTTCGTCACAGCAAGTGGTGACTGGTAGCTGGGTAGTTGGTTCAATGCATGTACTACAGCTGGTTAGGGATAGGGTTTCCGGTATTTAACCGGACAGTCTAGTATTTTAGCAGGCTGCCCAGTAAAATCTTCACAAAAATACTGGTAATGATATACCGAGTTTTAGCTAAATGTAAAAGACCTCCTATGCCTTAATGCATTACAAATATGAATCAAACAAAAGGAAGAGGCAGACAAGGGGGTCAAATCACTACTGTTTACTTGTGTTACTGGCAACCAGAGGGAAAAAAATATTTATTTGTATGTTAATTGCAGCCAAGGTATAAATGCCAGCTTAGTTGTTAAAAATATACACGGTTGGAACAAGACTGTGAGCTTTTTTTTTGGGGGGGGGGCATTGTGTGACCCCAACTGCTATCGTGATCAGTCAACTAGAGTGTGTCCTGTATTTTCGAGCAGGACAGCTGGCAACTCTAGTTAGAGATCATAGGAAAATAGAATCAGACAGCTCACAACAGGAAACTACAACACAGACAAGTTCAGGTTTAACAAGAAGGAAAACAAGAGGGCGACCCCTAGTGCAAATCAATGTGGAACCAGTGATGAATATCTGTAACTGCTTGCGAATGGATACTCACAAAAAGTAATGCACCTTATAGTGCAAATAAAGCATACTAGGAATATTATGGTGTCCTAGTGCACAAATCCGCCCAAAAAGCACTGTTGGGATCGATGGTGAACTTTAAAAATATCAGGATGATGGAAAAACAGAGAACTCCAGTATCGATAAAAAAGTTTAATTAAAAATATACACAGATCTACAATGACATCTGTAGTAAACTGTGTACTACAGATGTCATTGTAGATCTGTGTATATTTTTAATTAAACTTTTTTATCGATACTGGAGTTCTCTGTTTTTCCATCATCCTGATATTTTTAAAGTTCACCATCGATCCCAACAGTGCTTTTTGGGCGGATTTGTGCACTAGGACACCATAATATTCCTAGTATGCTTTATTTGCACTATAAGGTGCATTACTTTTTGTGAGTATCCATTCGCAAGCAGTTACAGATATTCATCACTGGTTCCACATTGATTTGCACTAGGGGTCGCCCTCTTGTTTTCCTTCTTGATTTCCAGATTACAGATATCTTTTCTGCGTTTGGGAGGAGCAGCCCTCAGCAAAGTGCACAGTTAGCTGGGACACTGTGAAGTTCCCAGAACGTTCATCTAGGCATTATCTCTGCCTTCACCCATTGTGAGTATGCTTACTTTTGCATTATTCCTTTTATAATAATTGGCTACACTAGGAGGCGCCCTTTTTTCTGCTCTGTTTCTCAAGTTCAGGTTTAGCTGCAACATTTTGAATAACTTTATATTGAAAAAATTATTATTTATTATTTTCAAATATTGTACTTTCTTTTCTGACTAAAGTGTCCCTTAAATTAGTGTTTCACAACTCCAGTCTTCAGGACCCTTAACAGGCCAGATATTCATTATATCTTAACTAGAGCACAGGTGAAATCATCAGTTTGTGGGTGAAAGCAGGTTAGTAGCCATGGTTACTGATCAGCTGATTATTTCACCTGTGCTCTGGTTAAGATCTGATGAATATCTGGCCTGTTAAGGGTCCTCATGATGTGATTTGGAAAACATTGAACCTAACACTACTAGTATTTAGTGACAGTGTGTTATTTGTGACACCTTACAGCTTCTTGCCATGACCAGCAACCAGAAAGCTTCAGATCTAAGTCACCATGTCCCACCCTTGTACCTATATTACATATGTAACAGTGTTATAGTTCTCTAACTGTTCCTCCATACAATGGAGCTAAGTTGTGACCTCCCCTGCAGCTCCTAACCCTATCCACCATGGACCAGGCCCCCCTGATTACAATGTACCCTTGCTATATAACCAAGTCCCCACCACAATTAACCCTAAGTGGGCTCACCGGACAGCAATTAAAAACAAATTCTCTCTTCCCACTGAATGCATTACTAAACCCCCTACATAGCCCTACACCACCAACACCGACTTATCTCTAGCCATCTCTTCCGAATTAATCTAACCTCTTCTGTAAATAAAAACAACTCCACAATCTTCCCATCACAAACACCTCCAAGCAAATTAAATCTAAAACTCCCCTTGCCAACCCTAAACCTTTCACAAATATCTCTCCCAATTACCAAAACTTTCCTTGGTATTTAAAAATAAAATAAAAAAATAACTGCCCCATAAAATGACCTTACCTGAAGTTAGACTGATTAGCTATACAAAAGGGGATGGGACAAGAGCTCCAAAATTAGAGCTGACCATAGTTTGGTCAGCTCTACATTTGGAGCGCTTGTCCCATCCCCTATTGTATAGCTAATCAATTTTGATCCCTGTTTTGGAGATTACAGCGATCCAATAGGGATTTATAGTTTAGACCATACTAGGTAGCTCCTACACCACCTCTGTTGTTTTGTATCTGAAGTGAGACTGAAGAATCATATATATATATATATATATATATATATATATATGCTAGTTAAGTTATGTTTTATATATATATATATATATATATATATATATATATAATTTATTTTTTATTTATTTATTTTTAAGAGAAAATATTTTTTGAATTATTAGTTTTTTTGGGAAGAGTGTTAGAAAAATGAATTTGGTGTTAGGGGGTACTTGCAAAGGGGACATTGAGAAAGTGATTTAGTGGGGTAGGTATTAGCAAAGAGGGGTCAAGTCTTAGAATTAATAAGGTTATTTGTGCTGGGGGTCATGTAGCGGTATCCCTTGGGTGTTGGAAAATATTGATATTAAGATGGTAGTTAGGTTTAATTCACTCTGGGGAACAGGTTTCTGATAGGATTGTGGTTCTGTTAATAGCAGGTTACACTCATTGGCAGAGAGAGAAATAACACAAAAACATTTTTTGAGCACTATATTGCAATGTAGTTGTCTCTTTTTTATTTTTTATTAAGTTTAAAATATTACATATGGTACAAAAAATGGAGCAACACAGAACAAGAAAAACATTAGAAAACGTACAAAGAAAAGACAATTACATAAAATGGTAAAAAATGGTAATATATATATATATATACACACAGATTAAATCTTTATTGTTAGGGTCTATCGTGTATTTTATCAGGGATAAGGGAAATTATCCATAAATGCTAAAGCCCAGCCAGGAGTGAGGAGGTAACATAGGTGTCTCTCTTTCATATCCAAAACCCTGCAAAGTGATATAAACAGCTCTCAAGCTAACTAAGGGACCTTGCAGTACCAATAAGAATATAATCTCACCAGAAAGTGTGGAGGATTTTTCAGAATTTCTACTGCATTTTAACTCTACAATATAATTTGTTTTTATAAATCAGAAAAGGGCTGAGGGAAATCACAGTACCATTAGTCTGTGAATATAACAGGGTATTAAAGACCGTGAAAGATTTACCATTTTACATTTTGAGGGAAAAACTACAAATATAAAAATATAAAATAGTTTCGGGGCCTGAGACGTTGAGACATGAACACAAAACAGAACACAAAGCTACATTCTATTCCAGGACGGGACACTGAGACAGACAAAAGCACCATCTCCTACCTGGAACATGGAAATGTTTAGGGGTCTGAGCGTATGTTGGTGTTAGTGGGCGGCTGTCTGGTCGATAAGGGAGTGGGGAGTTCCTGCCGCTGGATGGCTCAGTGCCTCCAATGAAAAAAACGAATAGAAATGAAACACAGAAAAAGCATAAAGAAATCCGAAGGAAAAAAAAAACGCTGAAGAAATTTAATTCATTAAAATAAAATTATTTAAATTAAAATAAATTAAATATTAAACAGTAGTCAAAAACAAAAAATATATTTAACAGGAAGAAAGAATAAATAAATAGGATTTTAAAGTAAGTGGAAACACAGTTTGTAGCATTGGGTGATTTTTAAAGAGACATTGAACACTAAATTCATTTTATAAGCATAGTATTGAGATTATTCCCAGCCTCCCTCTAGTCATGGGTGTCGCAATGTGGAAATCTAGCTTTCACTACAGTCCAGTGCTGAAGTGTTTGCACATGTGCAGTACCTCTTTCAGTTACCTGCAGAGTTACATAATAGCAGCACCCATGCTTATAAGGAGGTGCCTGAAATGTATTTAGTATTTAGTGTCCTTTAAAGGGACATTCAACACCTCCTTTTGTGTGTGCTTGTTCTACACTTCCTGGATAGGTCAAAAAGCACATTTTGTAACCTAGGTTTTCTTCACAATGCTGCAAATTGCCAAAGCCAGCTATTGATTTTCAGAATTTTGATGAACACATACAGTGGGCTACAAAATGTGCCTCTATGCCTTTGGGACACGCACAATGTTAACACAAAAGCAAGAAACGCTTAATGGCCATTTAACAAAACTGAGACACGTAGGGCTAGAATACGAGTGGAGACCAAAAGTTTGGGCACAAGTGATATTGGGTTTTCGCAAATGTTTGCACGCAGGTTAAATTGCACTGGTATTACAAGTTGAAAGTAACACAATCGCTTGAGCGCAATTCAAGTTAAAACTCGCAAGGGTTAGCACATCCTCAGAACTGTGATTAACTGTTTCAAAAAACAAAAAAAAGTGTCACAATACACATCAAAAATACATTACAAAGTACAGTTACAATCATAATAACACCATCTGATAAAAATGATTTCTAAAATATATCGCACAAAAAAGTTATAAGGTCTTAAAGATATAAGGGGGTGTTAGAAAAAAAAGTCTGCAAAGGGCTTTATGATTAAGATACAAACATATTCATGTCTAAAGATGTATATATATATATATATATATATATATATATATATATATATATGTCTACATATGTGTGCATATGTATTTATAAGTGTATATATGTATTTACATTCATATAAACACATAAATACACATGTACACACCATATATATATATATATATATATATATATATATATATATATATATATATATATAAAGAAGGGATGAGATAGCGCTAAACAATAATCTAGAGGTTCAGCAAGTGCAGATAGAATTATCAATAATATGATAGATATCAAATCTAAACAATTAGAAACAAGTAGAATAAATAAGACAAACAAATCAATCTCTCCTTATACACAAAAAGACAGTAATAAAAGAGTATAAGTTATAGATATAACACAAGGAGGAGGTAGCTGGTAGGTGTTGCACTTACAAGAAAATGCCTCAATCATATGAGGTAAGTGGCCGCATCTGTCAGAGTAATGCCTCCGGTTTGATCTCGGACTGTATCCGTGGTAGAATGTGTTTTAGTTCTTCTCTGCTTGGAGTATGGTGCGCTTGCTTGAGGTGAGAATTCTTAGATATTCCTCCGTGAATCCGGTGGTTATGCAGAGTAAAAAACACAAGGAAGGGCCATAGCGTAATACAGTTTTTAATAAAGACAAAAGTTAAAACACGCCAAGTGTCTACTTACATCTAAATCCCTCAAACATATGAGATATGATTAAAACCCATAAAAACACACACATAGTACTCAGAGAATCTTCAGGACACTTCCGTATTCACAGAATGCTTAGCAAGTTAAAAAGAAGTCCCAATAGACGATCCGCGATCTCTTCAAACCCTCTGAGGAAGAAGGATTGATTAAACCTAGGGATGATTCCTTGGGACATTAGCTATGTACTTTTACACCATTTTGGTGTTTTAGGTTTTAAGAGATTGCGGATCGTCTATTGGGACTTCGTTTTAACTTGCCAAGCATTCTGTGAATACGGAAGTGTCCTGAAGATTCTCTGAGTACTATGTGTGTGTTTTTTATGGGTTTTAATCATATCTCATATGTTTGAGGGATTTAGATGTAAGTAGGCACTTGGCGTGTTTTAACTTTTGTCTTTATTAAAAACTGTATTACGCTATGGCCCTTCCTTGTGTTTTTTACTCTGCATAACCACCGGATTCACGGAGGAATATCTAAGAATTCTCACCTCAAGCAAGCGCACCATACTCCAAGCAGAGCTAAAAACACCTTCTACCACGGATACAGTCCGAGATCAAACCGGAGGCATTACTCTGACAGATGCGGCCCATTACCTCATATGATTGAGGTATTTTCTTGTAAGTGCAATACCTACCGGCTACCTCCTCCTTGTGTTATATCTATAACTTTTACTCTTTTATTACTGTCTTTTTGTGTATAAGGAGAGATTGATTTTTTGCCATATTTATTCTACTTGTTTCTAAGGGGTATATTTTGATGTCCCGTGTTTATGGCGAGCCTTCAGGCTCCATAACCTGTCCGCCTGCTCTGAGGCGGCGGACAGACATCGCCAGAAATCAACCCTATCAAATACGATCAGATTGATTGACACCCTCTGCTAGTGACTGATTGGCCGCGAATCTGCAGGGGGCGGCATTGCACCAGGAATTCACAAGAACTGCTGGTGCAATGATAAATGCAGAGAGCGCATGCTATCGGCATTTATCAATGTGCAGCGGACATGATCCCCAATATTGGATTGTGTCCGCTCGCACAATGATAATTCGGCACCTAATTGTTTAGATTTGCTATCTATCATATTGTCGATAATTTCATCCACAATTGCTGAACCTCTAGGTTATTGTATAGTGCTGTTTTATCCCTTCTTCTCTTTTGCATTGTTTTCCCTTCTTCTTACTTCTTAGTGAGGTTAAGTTTTGTGGGTTATACCCTCTGAGATTATAGCAGCTGTATAAGATCTTGACCGTTTGCATTGAAAGTAGTGAGTGTTGCAGCGCTAACTTTTTGTGCAGCTTGTCCTCTTTCCCTAGGGGGTTGAAGGCATTATATTCCCTGTTTGAGATATATATATATGGAAAAGACTAAGTCCCATATTTGTAGTCAATGTAATCCAACAATTTATTAGAGCCATATAGGTGAAAGGTGTGCTCCCTAGAATGTATAGATATATATTGTACCAAAATATCATCAGATATATAGAAATATGTATTTATGAATAAATTGAACAAATTCTGCTATGTGCAGAACATTTGAATGTGAAATATTTATATTGTCATCTCGGGTTAGTGCACTTGAGAATATTCAATCAGGTTTGCACGAAAGTTGGGTGCTAGGCTTTTTCCCACTTTTTTTTGCTCCATTGACTTCTATGGGGGAATAGGTTATTGCGGGTGCAATATTGTAAGTTCAGCTTTTTTGCGCACGTCGGGTTAGCATGAGAGCGATAACTTTTTACTTTCAACTCGTAACACGAGCACAATCCAACAGCACAAAAAGTTTACTTCTAGTGCAATTAGCGCTATAGCAAAAGCGCTAAATAGTGCTCCACTCTTAGTCTGGTCCTTAGGGTGGAGAATGTGGTGCAATTTGCTGCAATACTATATTGTGTGATTTGATTAACTTTAAACATAAAGAGACATTGTATTCAATATTGCCTTTCTTTGTTTTATCTAAGAGATGGCATTTAAAATATATCACTATATATATATATATATATATATATATAAATAAATAAAACCTTCCACAAAACCTAGCAGTAGCACTTGCTGGTTTTTAACAAACTGCCATTTATTAGAACAAAATAATAATTTGCATTTTATTTATTTTCTCCCCTCTCTCTCTCTCCACCAATAGAGTACTGGGAGTTGCCCTTATGAGCCAGTAAGCATGAACTGAAAGTAAAACAATAATACTGTTATATTAGGTTTTTGCTTGCCATTTCTTCAGATCAAAATAAAAAAAAAATATTGTCAAGATGTTTAAAGTCTGCTCTTCTGCTCTTCTTGAGTACAATGTCCCTTTAAGTGTGGTATTGCCATTCTTTACAGCTACAAAATTGTGGCAAAATATATTTTTTATATTTTTGGTTAGTGTTTGTTTTAGTCATGAGAATTGAACCAAACTGTATTTTAATTATATTATTCAATTCCTAGTTTGTGTAAAAGACCTCAATCAGATAAAAAAAAACCTCTTGCAATTGGATGACAAAAAACACAGAGTTAAGATGTCCTAATATTTAAGGATACTACTGCATGCAACCGTCAGCTGTCATTGTTGCCTGTTAAAGGGGCATGAACAATTAAAGTTTCATGATTCAAATACAGTGTAGAATAGAAAGAAAAAAAAAGTCCCTTTGTTGAAATGTAACGCCTTTCCGCGCACGTACCTCAAATTCAATATCATTGTTACAAACATAGTTACAAACACTGTTACCATATAGTGTTCTAGACACATGGTCTTGGAATGTATTATTATAATGATATGCTGTAAACCTTACCAATGAAACTAGCACAAACACAGACCAGTACCTGATTGTAAAAATTAATAACTCACCCCATTTGCTGTATTCATATCATTTTAATGATTTAAAAATATTATATGTGTAATAATACTTTAGAAAAAGTTATCAAATCAATTATTTACAAAAATATTAAACTGTATAAAAATCTTTGATATGGTTTTCTAAATCATTGGAATTAGGGTTGCACCGATACCGATACTAGTATCGGTATCGGTACCGATACCAAGTATTTGCATGAGTACTTGTACTCGTGCAAATGCACCAATACTTAAACCGATACCTCCACTTCCTACCAATATGGGGGTCGATCCGATATAGATCGTAGTTTGCGGCGCAAGCGAGGGAACCCGCGACGCCCGCAGTTTCAGCTCGCAACTCGAGCTATACCATATATGTCGCCGTCAGATGCTAACGTGCCGTAAGTCTGACAAACCAGCGATGTCCAGAAATCTGCGCAAGTACAAATTTCTGGCGTCGCCAGTGACTTGCGGCACGTTAGAAACTGCCGGCGCCTACAAAACCTGACTAAAGTCTAAATCACCCGCACTGTCTAACACGCCTCCCTAACATAGCCCGACACGTCTAACCCTCTATCCGCTATCCCCCCTCACTAGCCTAACAATAAAATATGTATTAACCCCTAAACCGCCGCTCCCGGAGCCCGCCGCTACCTAATAAAGTTATTAACCCCTAAACCGCCGCCAGCTATATTAAATCTATAACCCCCTAAAGTGAGCCCAAAACACTGCCGCCATCTACCTTACCTACCCCCTAAAGTGAGCCCCTGCCCCGCCGCTATCTATATTAAATTATTCAACCCCTAATCTAATCCCCCACCCCGCCGCCATCTATATTAAATTATTTAACCCCTAAAATACTAAACTATCCCTACCACTAAACCTAAGTCTAACCCTACAAATAGCCCTGAAAAGGGCTTTTTGCGTGGCATTGCCCCAAAGTAACAGCTCTTTTGCCAGCCCTTAAAAGGGCTTTTGGCGGGCTTTGTCACAAAGTAAACTGCTCTTTTGCCTACAATCTACATCCCCCTACACCACGGCCACCTATAATAACTATATTAACCCTAATTATATTAGGGTTAATATAGTTAATATAGTTATTATATTATATATATTAACTATATTAACCCTAATTAGATTAGGGTTCATATAGTTAATATCGTTATTATATATATATATATATAAAGTATAATAACCCTATCTAACTCTAACATCCTAACTAAACTCTTATTAAAATAAATCTAATATTAATATTAATAATTAAAATATTCCTATTTAAATATAAATACTGTCACAAATATCTCAGGATTCAGCTCCTAAGGAGTTAACTTTGTGCAGCTTGCACTCAAAACAGTTATTTGTTTTCAAGAAGAATTGTGTTTGTATTTTCTTTGAAGTGCCAGAACCCTCTAACTAGCCACCAAATGCTAGTGTGTATGCATTGAGTCATAAAATCACTGAAGCTCTTAGTCACAGAGATACACAGGATAAAGTTTATGGCTTAAGCTGTCAATAGAATGCATGATGCAAAACAGGCCCTTCATTACAAAAACTGACCAGGTCACTGACAGGACATTGGTATATTATGTACATATGTGGGTTAAAAGTGTTATAACCTTAACGGCAGGTAAATATGACAACCTATGGCATATTTGATATCAAACTGGTTCTCCCAATAAAACTAAGAGGTTCTAAATATGTAAATATAGAAATTTCTTACCTAGCAGGAATGATAATGGATTGTATAAATTCAGGCAAGAAATTTAGTCTATTGAAGTTTGTAAAGACAGTGGGGTTTCTTAGCCCGCCCAGGAGGGTGTGGTTAAGCAACATGATCTCTGAGAAGTAGGTTTAAGAATCTTATTTTTTAACAATAAGATTGTCATTCTTACAAGGGGAGCTGCTGTACAGAAGTAAGGAGCCATAATTTTCATGCCAGCCCCTGGCGCAGATCTTGAAGACTAGGAAAGTATTCAATTCTGTTTTTCTCCTTTTTATTTTAAAATACTGTTTGCGTGTGTAATTTTATTTGTAACAACTTTTTATTAATAATGCATTGTGCATAATATTTTTGGCATAATAAATAATTCCTTTATTAAGTTTGGCCTTTGTCTAATAATTGAACCACGTTACTGAAAGAGACTGGAATATTAGAACTGTATAATTTTAGGTTATTTTCTGCTAAATTGTATTTCTAGAGTTAATGTGTAAAGTCTGGGGTTTTCCTTAAGATTTTCCCTTTAATAAATTTTAAGTGGTGGCAGCATTTGAGCTATAGGATTTATAGTTTATTGTGGGTGGCATTACAAGGGAGTGTTGGGCATTTCTCTTACGTCTAGTACAGATTAAGGGAATGCAAATTAACTCTTGCACCCACTAAACTGAATCACAAGCTTGCCTGGTGTGGCTAGATTGTGACCTATAGGTGACAGAAAAGGGGGCTGAAAACCCTTTCTGTGCCAAATAAGTGACTGGCGCAGGGTTGGATAACCTTGGTTCGTCACAAATTGGTGGGCAGCGGTGTAGATAATTTTTTTTATTATTAGATTTTAGTGCTTGTGGATTTGCTAGTGTGAAAATCCCGGTACTAAAAGAAATTGTTTCTTACAATTTCCAAAGGCTAAAACTCAGTGCATTATATAGTCACACATTGCAAACAGTCCCCTTCCCTATTCTCTGTTTTTCTTTTCTATTTTATTTTTGCTATGGAGGCATACGAGCAGCGATCTAGAGAGGCACTGATACTCCTATGCCAGGAGCGGGATATTCCAATACGTTCAAAGAACAAAGATTCACTAATACAAGCTCTTGTTGAATATGATAACAGCCAAATCACACCAGTTGAAGTCTCAGGAGAGATGTCTGCAGCTGTGGGCGGTGATTCATCAGGATCTGGGGATCCATTGGACTGTTATTTGCAAACTGTTCTTAAACATATGGGCTCAGTGGATGCAAGTTTGCGCATGGAACTGATTACAAAGTTTTATGAAAGACAGGCTGCTGTAGCTGAGAGAGAGGCTCTGGCAGCTGAAAGACAGGCGGCTGAACGACAGGCGGAGAGAGAGTATCAGCTAAAGCTTGCATGGTTGGAGAGAGGGATGGTCTCACCTGTTGTTAGTGAACCTAGAGACCCCCCTGCTCCCAGAGTGCGTGCAGAGAATTTTCCCACCCTGGAGAAAGATGGAGATGTGGATGTATTCCTGCGTAGCTTTGAGAAAGTTTGCAGACAGTTCCAGTTGCCAAGGGAGCAGTGGGCGAAGTACCTTACCCCTGGCCTGAAAGGTCCTGCACTGGAGGCGTTTGCTGAACTACCCCCAGAGTTTGATCAGGACTATGATTCCATTAAAGCTGCGCTGCAGAGGAGATACAATCTTACTCCTGAAGTTTACCGAAAGAAATTCCGTTCCCTGCAGAAAGGTGTGTCAGAGAGCTATAGTACAGCTGTTGGAAACTTGAGGACAGCCTTTAAACAGTGGGTCAGAGGATTAAAAGTTGCCACTATGGGGGAGCTGGAAGATTTGATTGTGAAGGAGCAATTTATGCAGCTGTGCCCAGCCGGAGTTCAAGAATGGGTTTTAGATCGGAAGCCCATAACAGCATTGGAAGCTGGCGAGCTGGCTGATTTTTACACAGCTAACAGGTCTCCAGAGAATGGGAGGAAATCCTTTTCTAAGGGGGGATCCACCTGTAAAGGAGCTGCTGCACGACCCCCCTTCACAAAGCCTGCTGTGCCTTTATCCAGTGTGTCTGCTCCCTCTGGGAAAGGAGGGGCGAGTGCTGCATCTGGGCAGGGGGATACCCGCAGATGTTTTATTTGCAACAAAGTGGGCCACATCAGCTCCACTTGCCCAGAGAGGATTAACTTGGGGCAATCAGATGGAGGGAGTAATCCCTCAGAAGTACCAGCATCTGTTTTGTTTGTTACCTGTCCAGAGGAAAACAACCATGAGAACCTGCAACCTGTGACTGTTGGAGATAAGGTAACCCTAGGGCTAAGGGACACAGGTGCAGAAGTGACTATGGTGCATCCAAAGCTAGTGAACTCTGAGAACATTATCCCTGGAAAGACTCTAGCAGTTAAAGGGATTGGGGGAATGAAACTTGCAGTGCCTATGGCACGTATATATCTTGATTGGGGAGTGGGGAGAGGTTTAAGAAATGTGGGGGTATCTGAAAATATTCCTAATGATGTTTTACTGGGTACTGATTTGGGTAGATTGTTATCTCTTTATGTGCCTGACAATGCTACATGTGACCTAGTGACATTAGTTGCAGACCCTTATGTGGAAAGGGCTGTGTGTAAAAATGCTCAGAGACATTATGACCAGGAGGGAGGACAGAGTGCATGTGTGCGCAGGGCTGTGCCTGAACTGGGGGTGTCTGTGCTGAGAGGTGAATCTGTGAGAGAAGAGACTGACTGGGGAGAACGACAGACAGACGGTGTGTGTCTTCCTGTACTTAAACCAGCAGTATCGGCAGAATTACCATTAGCTGTTGGGGGAGAAAGGCAGATAGACTGTGTGGGTCTGTCTGTGCTGGAACCAAGTTTAGCTGTACGGGAAGAGCTTGTCTGTGAGAGAAGGCAGATGAGGGGTGCGTGTCTGTCTGTGATTGAATCAGTGTATTCTATAGAAGGAGGTGAGATTGACGGGGGAGAGAATGACTGGGTGACTGGGCCGCTGGATGATGTGTGCCAGTCTCTGCCAGGGACAATTCTGTACCCTGTGAAAAGACACAATAGTTGGGATAAATGGCAGAAGGAAGATGTGTGCTTGTCTGCACCAGTGTCAAAAGGATACCAGATTCTGTGTGATTATGCAAAGTGGCAGACTGACTGTGAGAGAGAGCAGAGGGGCAAACTAGCCCACTCTAGGACAGAAGCAGCAAAGCCACAGATTTCAGACTGTGTGGGGGAGGAGGGTACAGGATACTCTTTGAGGGACCCCCAGAATGAGTGTGAAAGATTGTGGGTGACAGAGACCCCAGTAACCTCAGCTGTGACCTATAAACAGACTGCACAGGCTAGGGGACAGAGACTGACACAGACTGCAGGCACAGGGGGGAGGAGTACAGAGAAGTGTATTTACACAGTGTCACAAATATCTCAGGATTCAGCTGCTAAGGAGTTAATTCTGTGTAGCTTGCACTCAAAACAGTTATTTGTTTTCAAGAAGAATTGTGTTTGTATTTTCTTTGAAGTGCCAGAACCCCCTAAATAGCCACCAAATGTTAGTGTGTATGCATTGGGTCATAAAGTCACTGAAACTCTTAGTCACAGAGATACACAGGATAAAGTTTATGGCTTAAGCTGTCAATAGAATGCCTGATGCAAAACAGGCTCTTCATTACAAAAACTGACCAGGTCACTGACAGGACATTGGTATATTATGTACATATGTGGGTTAAAGCTGTTATAACCTAAAGGCAGGTAAATATGACAACCTATGGCATATTTGATATCAAACCGGTTCTCCCAATAAAACTAAGGAGGTTCTAAATATGTAAATATAGAAATTTCTTACCTAGCAGGAATGATAATGGGTTGTATAAATTCAGGCAAGAAATTAGTCTATTGAAGGTTGTAAAGACAGGGGGGTTTCTTAGCCCGCCCAGGAGGGTTAAAGTGTAAAGGGGGATCCACCTGTAAAGGAGCTGCTGCACGACCCCCCTTCACAAAGCCTGCTGTGCCTTTATCCAGTGTGTCTGCTCCCTTTGGGAAAGGAGGGGCGAGTGCTGCATCTGGGCAGGGGGATACCCGCAGATGTTTTATTTGCAACAAAGTGGGCCACATCAGCTCCACTTGCCCAGAGAGGATTAACTTGGGGCAATCAGATGGAGGGAGTAATCCCTCAGAAGTACCAGCATCTGTTTTGTTTGTTACCTGTCCAGAGGAAAACAACCATGAGAACCTGCAACCTGTGACTGTTGGAGATAAGGTAACCCTAGGGCTAAGGGACACAGGTGCAGAAGTGACTATGGTGCATCCAAAGCTAGTGAACTCTGAGAACATTATCCCTGGAAAGACTCTAGCAGTTAAAGGGATTGGGGGAATGAAACTTGCAGTGCCTATGGCACGTATATATCTTGATTGGGGAGTGGGGAGAGGTTTAAGAAATGTGGGGGTATCTGAAAATATTCCTAATGATGTTTTACTGGGTACTGATTTGGGTAGATTGTTATCTCTTTATGTGCCTGACAATGCTACATGTGACCTAGTGACATTAGTTGCAGACCCTTATGTGGAAAGGGCTGTGTGTAAAAATGCTCAGAGACATTATGACCAGGAGGGAGGACAGAGTGCATGTGTGCGCAGGGCTGTGCCTGAACTGGGTGTGTCTGTGCTGAGAGGTGAAGCTGTACGAGGAGATGCTGACTGGGGAGAACGACAGACAGACGGTGTGTGTCTTCCTGTACTTAAACCAGCAGTATCGGCAGAATTACCATTAGCTGTTCAGGGAGAAACTGATAGTGGAGAAAGACCGATAGACTGTGTGGGTCTGTCAGTGCCTGAACTGAGTTTACCTGTACAGGGAGGAGCTGTTTGTGAGAGAAGGCAGATGAGGGGTGCGTGTCTGCCTGTGATTGAATCAGTGGATTCTATAGAAGGAGGTGAGATTGACAGGGGAGAGAATGACTGGGTGACTGGGCCGCTGGATGATGTGTGCCAGTCTCGGCCAGGGACAATTCTGTACCCTGTGAAAAGACACAATGGTTGTGATAAATGGCAGAAGGAAGATGTGTGCTTGTCTGCACCAGTGTCAAAATGATACCAGATTCTGTGTGATTATGCAAAGTGGCAGACTGACTGTGAGAGAGAGCAGGGGGGCAAACTAGCCCACTCTAGGACAGAAGCAGCAAAGCCACAGATTTCAGACTGTGTGGGGGAGGAGGATACAGGATACTCTTTGAGGGGCCCCCAGAATGAGTGTGAAAGATTGTGGGTGACAGAGACCCCAGTAACCTCAGCTGTGACCTATAAACAGACTGCACAGGCTAGGGGACAGAGACTGACACAGACTGCAGGCACAGGGGGGAGGAGTACAGAGAAGTGTATTTACACAGCCCCACCGTGCCATTCAGCAAATACACTGATAGATGTGCAGCATCAGTGTCCCCAGCAGTTAGAACCCACAGTGAGGAGAAGGGGGGCAGTTAGTCAACCCCCTACCAACCATAACAGAGTGCAGGAGTACAGGAATTCAAGAGCCTATGGTAGTTAAGCAGCAACTGACAGCACACAATATGCTTAGAGAGCACACCATAGGTAGCAAGACACTAGGTTTCACAGGCACCTCTGTAACAGGGGATGATGTGTTGTTCAGGGATAAGATGCCAACCTTATTGGGGGAGGTACCTGCAAAACCCAGAGATGCCATATTCACACAAAAACAGTTGCAGGAGTTTACTGCCAGAGAGGGAGTGTGTGAGATGGTCCATAATGTTCTTGTACTCACGCCCATGAGACAGAACAAACTAGAGGCTGCATGGGAGGGGCCCTGCAATATATTCAATCGGTTGGGTAGAGCAACTAGTGTGTCACTTTTAAAAGGAGGGCATCCTGCTGCCAAAACTGCTAGGTGCAATCTGTCTGGCAATGGTGTTCTCACCGCAAGGGGAAGCTCCTTTTGATACGCATCGGGAGTGGCTCGTAGCCACCCCCTTTTGCGTCTCCTATTGGGGGAGGTGTCACAAATATCTCAGGATTCAGCTGCTAAGGAGTTAATTCTGTGTAGCTTGCACTCAAAACAGTTATTTGTTTTCAAGAAGAATTGTGTTTGTATTTTCTTTGAAGTGCCAGAACCCCCTAAATAGCCACCAAATGTTAGTGTGTATGCATTGGGTCATAAAGTCACTGAAACTCTTAGTCACAGAGATACACAGGATAAAGTTTATGGCTTAAGCTGTCAATAGAATGCCTGATGCAAAACAGGCTCTTCATTACAAAAACTGACCAGGTCACTGACAGGACATTGGTATATTATGTACATATGTGGGTTAAAGCTGTTATAACCTAAAGGCAGGTAAATATGACAACCTATGGCATATTTGATATCAAACCGGTTCTCCCAATAAAACTAAGAGGTTCTAAATATGTAAATATAGAAATTTCTTACCTAGCAGGAATGATAATGGGTTGTATAAATTCAGGCAAGAAATTAGTCTATTGAAGGTTGTAAAGACAGGGGGGTTTCTTAGCCCGCCCAGGAGGGTGTGGTTAAGCAACCTAATCTCTGAAAAGTAGGGTTTAAGAATCTTATTTTTTAACAATAAGATTGTCATTCTTACAAGGGGAGCTGCTGTACAGAAGTAAGGAGCCATCATTTTCATGCCAGCCCCTGGCGCAGATCTTGAAGACTAGGAAAGTATTCAATTCTGTTTTTCTCCTTTTTATTTTAAAATACTGTTTGCGTGTGTAATTTTATTTGTAACAACTTTTTATTAATAATGCATTGTGCATAATATTTTTGGCATAATAAATAATTCCTTTATTAAGTTTGGCCTTTGTCTAATAATTGAACCACGTTACTGAAAGGGACTGGAATATTAGAACTGTATAATTTTAGGTTATTTTCTGCTAAATTGTATTTCTAGAGTTAATGTGTAAAGTCTGGGGTTTTCCTTAAGATTTTTCCTTTAATAAATTTTAAGTGGTGGCAGCATTTGAGCTATAGGATTTATAGTTTATTGTGGGTGGCATTACAAGGGAGTGTTGGGCACTTCTCTTACGTCTAGTACAGATTAAGGGAATGCGAATTAACTCTTGCACCCACTAAACTGAATCACAAGCTTGCCTGGTGTGGCTAGATTGTGATACAGCCAATCGGATTGAACTTGAATCTGATTGGCTGATTCAATCAGCCAATCAGATTTTTCTACCTTAATTCCGATTGGCTGATAGAATCCTATCAGCCAATCGGAATTCGGCGGACGCCATCTTGGATGACGTCATTTAAAGGAACCTCATTCATCGGGAAGTTGTCGTGCCGGATGGATGCTCCGCGGCGGAGGAGCGAACAAAGAAGATTGAAGATGCCGATTTGCTTGAAGACATCACCGATGGAAGAAGACTCTCTGCCGCTTGCTTCAAGACATTGCCCGGATGGAAGAAGACTTCACTGCCGCTTGCTGGAAGACATCGCCCGGATCGGATGAGGAGTTCTGCCCGGGGGGGTGAATACAAGGTAGGGAGATCTTCAGGGGGGGTAGTGTTAGGTTTATTTAAGGGGGGTTTGGGTTAGATTAGGGGTATGTGGGTGGTGGGTTGTAATGTTGCGGGGTGGTATTGTGGTTTTTTTTTGCAGGCAAAAGAGCAGTTTTCTTTGGGGCATGCCCCCACAAAAGGCCCTTTTAAGGGCTGGTAAGGTAAAAGAGCTTTGAACTTTTTTTTAATTTAGAATAGGGTAGGTATTTTTTTTTATTTTGGGGGTTTATTATTTTATTAGGGGGCTTAGAATAGGTGTAATTAGCTTAAAAATCTTGTAATCTTTTTTTTATTTTTTGTAATTTAGTGTTTGTTTTTTTTGTAATTTAGTTTAGTTTATTTAATTGTATTTTTAGATAGATATTTGTAGTTTATTTAATTTATTGATAGTGTAGGTGTATTTGTAACTTAGGTTAGGATTTATTTTACAGGTAATTGGGTAATTATTTTAACTAGGTAGCTATTAAATAGGTAATAACTATTTAATAGCTATTATACCTAGTTAAAATAATTAACAATTTACCTGTAAAATAAATATAAACCCTAACATAGCTATAATTTAATTATTAATTACATTGTAGCTATCTTAGGGTTTATTTTATAGGTAAGTATTTAGATTTAAATAGGAATATTTTAGTTTATAATATGAATTAGATTTATTTAATAAGAATTTAGTTAGGGGTGTTAGGGTTAGATAGAGTTAATATAGTTTATATAAATACTATAGTAACTATATTAACCCTAATATAATTAGGGTTAATATAGTTAATATATATAATGTAAAAACTATATTAACTATAATATACTTAGGGTTAATATAGATAATATAGCTGGCGGCGGGGTAGGTAGATTAAATTAGGGGTTAATAATTTTAATATAGATGGCGGCGGTGTAAGGGGTTCACATTAGGGGATAGATCAGTTAGATGGTGGCGGTTTTAGGGGCTCACAGTAGGGGGTTAGTTTATGTAGATGGCGACGGTTTAGGGGTTAAATACTTTATTATGGATTGCGGCGGGGGATCGCGGTTGACAGGGAGATAGACATTGCGCATGCGTTAGGTGTTAGGTTTATTTTAGCAGATCGCGGTTGACCGGGAGATAGACATTGTGCATGCGTTAGGTGTTAGGTTTATTTTAGCAGCCAGTTTAGGGAGTTACTGGGTTCCAATAGTCAGCGTAAGGCTTCTTACGGCTGCTTTTTGTGGCGAGGTGAAAATGGAGTAAGATTTCTCCATTTTCGCCACGTAAGTCCTTACGCTGTATATTGGATACCAAACTGCGCGGGTTTGGTATACCTGCCTATGGCCCAAAAAACTCCGGGCGACGGCAGAAATATACACGCGTAACTTCTAGGTTACGCCGTATATAGGATACCAAACCCGCGCAAATATTGGCGTCGCCGACTTTTGCGGGCGACGATTTTTATCGGATCGACCCCATGCTATCTTGTGGCGTTTTTTCAAACTGCATGTTCCCATTTCATTTTAAACTGGAGTGGAGACTAAACTAAAAATTGTTTACTATTGTTCTGCCAATACAAATTGCTGTTATTTGTATTATTGTAGGAGAGATCACTGTACCTCATTCAGACAAACCCCTGAAGTACTGGGCAGTTAAAGGGCCATAATACCCAAATGTTTAAACACTTGAAAGTGATGCAGCATAGCTGTAAAAAGCTGACTAGAAAATATCACCTGAACATCTCTATGTAAAAAAGAAAGATATTTTACCTCAAAAGTTCCTTAGTAGCCACCTCCCATTGTAAAGGATTTCTAAGCAGCATTTTAGTATGTCTGTCCTGGGACAGCTGAAAGGATGAGCCTCGTGAACTCTCATATTATTTCACCAATCAGGTAAAGGAAGCTTACTATGAAATCTCATGAGAGTTAAGTCAAATCTCATGAGATCACAGTAAAAGTAAATCTCTTTGCAGATGATACAAAAATTTGCAACAGAGTGGATGTTCCAGGGGGGGTAGACAAAATGAGAAGTGATATACAACAATTGGAGGATTGGACAAATGACTGGGGTCTAAAGTTTAACACAGCAAAGTGTAAAATAATGCATTTAGGGAAGAAAAATCCAAATGTTAATTACAGACTCAATGACACTTTACTGACTGTTACAGACGAGGAACAGGACTTGGGAATTATTATTTCAGATGATTTAAAACTTAGTAAACAATGTAGTAATGCAGCGAGTAAGGCTAGCAGAATGCTTGGATGTATTGGTAGAGGTATTTGCAGCAGAAATAGTAAGGTTCTTATGCCACTTTATAGATCATTAGTTAGGCCTCATCTTGAGTATTGTGTGCAGTTCTGGAGACCATATCTTCAGAAGGATATTAACAAACTTGAATCTGTGCAAAGGAGGGCTACCAAAATGGTACATGGTCTAAAAAATAAAACTTACCAGGATAGGCTCAATGACCTAAATATGTATAGCTTAGAGGAGAGAAGGGAAAGAGGTGATATGATAGCAACTTTCAAGTACATTAAAGGGTTTAGTAAAACTGAGGCTGTGGGTATTTTACATAAAATGGAAAATTCAAGAACAAGGGGTCATGAGCTCAAGCTAAAGGGTAGTAGATTCAGAAGTAATTTGAGGAAGCACTTCTTTACAGAAAGAGTGATTGATTTATGGAATAAACTTCCTCAAGAGGTAGTAGCAACAAACACTGTGGGGGACTTTAAAAATGCATGGGACAAGCATAGGGCTATCCTACGAACTAGATAAGTTTATACTGTTAGGTAAGGTCGGGCAGACTTGCTGGGCCTATGGCTCTTATCTGCCGTCAATATTTATGTTTCTATGTTTCTAAAAGAGTTCATGACCTCAGCACTACTGATGCTGATTGGCTGCTGTTCATTTCTTCATTTTTTTTTTATTTTTACCTGCAGCTGTGATCAGCTGAGTATAACTTTTTACACAGAACTTACTCTGCTGAGCTGAGGAAATTGTGAGGTAAAATATCTTCCTTTTTACATAGAGATGCTCAGGTGATATTTTCCTGTCAGCTTTTTACAGTTATACTGCATTAGTTTCAAGTGATTTAGCATATGAGTATTATGTCCCTTTAATAAACAGATTTGCAGCTCTGGCTAAAATGGCCCAAAAATATATTTCTGCACCATGCAGTAATGTGGAAAGTGAAAGACTGTTCAACTTAGAGTCGAACCTCCATACAAATGTCAGCTTGATGTTATATAACAGCCCTACAACCCAATTGTATCACCCCTTTAAATGTAATATTTTATTGTAATATTTTTTATTTATAAACATGTTCAATGAACTTTGTGACAAATAAAACTGTTTTATTATTTCATAATGTCTTTTGAATTACAGTCCTTTCTAATTATAAAGAAGGAATCCTAAATAATTAGTCTGTATTGTGCTTGGTAAACTGTCACATGACATAAAAAAAAAGTATCGGTAATTGGTATCGGCGAGTATTTGAAAACAAGTATCGGTACTTGTACTCAGTCATAAAAAAATGGTATCGGTGCAACCCTAATTGGAATACATCACGTGGGTTTATAGATTATAAAACAAGGTAACTTGTTCTCATTGCTATAAGAAAGCTTTGGTGGTTGTACTGCACATTGTGAATCACTAAAACAAAGGCTACAGATACAAATAAAACCTGGCATATTTGTCTCATATGGAAAACATATCCGATGTAAAACAGAAACACAATAAAAGAAAAACAATAATCGATGAAGGGACGATAATTAACTGGGTGGTTGCCTGAGAGATGCTTAGACATGAGGTTGTAGTTTGATGTAAGGAAGATAGTTTGACATCTCTATAAATAGGGAAGAGAGTAGCATGCGAATGCGCTGATTGATAAATATGTTATTGTTATTTTATAGGACAGAAATAAACTTGCATTTCTAGGACTAAAACATCATAATAGTTTAAGATATATCATCTTAGATATAAAAAAAGACTACTGTATTCCTATCAATGTAACCTACCATATTAGGCGATTCCACCTAAAGTCAGTTACTTCAGAGTCAATATGACCCAGTCAGATAAAATTACCAGGCCTAGTTAGCCAATTGGGGCTCATAGATAAAAACATTGAGATATCTAGAGGAAGATTATGTCAGGAGTGTTCATAAATAAAACAAGGGGTGGATATTGGAAATAATAATAGAAATCGGTATATTACAGAAGACGCAACATGTAAGAACAAAAAGGTCAAACTCAAAGATAACAGCTGATGTCCATCATGTTAAAAACAACATTTTTTAAAGCTTGATGTAAAGTACAGCGTGAGCAGAGATGGTGTTTGATGAGGAATGACCTAGTCAAGAAAATGATCTGCATGTTCATGAGACTTTCACTTGTGTCCTTCAGCAAAGCTGTGAAAAGCCATAATATTCTTTAGCTTGTCTACCCCCATACACATGACCTCTAAAGAGCAAATGAAGTACACAGCAGAGCAACAGCTACTAGAGATGTGCAAACCCTTGTTTTTCATACTGCATATGAGCTGCTAATCATTTCCAGAGCAAAAGACTAGGAAAGTCCAACATAAGGACAATATCATTCTACATGGATACAGGTTAAAGGGAGAGGAAACCTCACATTTTTCTTTACGATAATACGATAATACGAGTATACGATTTTTAAAAAGTTTTCAATTGATATCTATTTTCAAATGTGCTTTGCTCACCTTCTATTCTTTGTTGAAGAGATACTTAGGTAGCGTGCACATGCCTTGACACAAGCACTACATGACATGAAATAGTGGTGCTATCTAGTGCTATTGCAAATGTATAACAGTCTTGCAGAACTGCTGTCATATAGTGCTGCAGACACGTGCACACCCCCGAGCTTACCTCCTTGTTTTACAACAAAGGATATCAAGAACAAAGAAAATTTGATAGCAGTAGTAAATAGAAAAATAGTTTAAAATAACATGCTCTATCTGAATCATCAGAAAAATATTGTGTTTCATGTTCCTTTAAACAAATATGATTGCTTTGTGGTTAACAAATAATTCTTGTGGTTAGAATTGCTTAGTGATTGGCACATGCCTACAAAGACACACACACATGCCAATTCTGCAACACACAAAGACAAATGTGCAAGTGACGCTCAGTGCAATGACACCAAACTTGAAGCATGCTGAGATAGGACGCCAGTAGTTACCCTGTGGATATTAAACTTATTAGCTTTTGTAGCAAAAAAGCTAATAATCCCACAGATGGTAAATGGATGCCTGGCCAGACCTGTCTCCTTACCTTTGACATGTAAGATCGTATGGTGTCGGAAAGGGGAGTTGGGACGGGAGTCGCTGAGGGTGGAGCTGAAACTGCTAGTGCGCATATAAGACAAACGTTGCATACCAGAACACAACAGCTCTGGGAGGTACAAGAAGGAAGGAAAATAAAAAAGCAGAACAAGGGAAACACAGCAAAAAAAGAGGGAAAAGGAACAGAAAATAATATAACATAAGAGACAGATTAAGGAACTATAGAGGGTTCTAAATTATAACAAAAATTAAATGACAATTAGAAACGATAAAATAGCCAGAAAAGAAAATATATATCCACAGGAAAACTGAGATAAAGTAGCAGCCCCCCCAAGAGTGAGCTATGACAAAGTGCAATAAACTGACTGTTGTCATTGAAATAGAGAGGTAAAAGCAGCAGACATGACACATACAGTATGCATTAGGTTAATGAACATTTTAATAGGGGGTTATTTAAAACCACAGTTGTAGATGTAATAGTATATCAAACTGAATAAGTTAAAAGCACAAATCAATAATTATTTTTAGTAAATTAATGTAAAATATTAATTGCCAAAGAATAAGGGTTATAGAGCACCCTGGTCTATGAGTAACCCATGGGAAGTAATAGCAACATGAGGTATGCCTTTCATATCCCAATAATTATGAGGCCGATGAATAAACGTTTGCAGCTAAAAACATGAGAAACCACATTTAGCTCCCAGGGACAGAGTTGGTGTAATTATCAAAGAAAATGGGCTGTCCTTGCGAGTGGCAAGATGTCTCCCATAGAAATAATGAGAGCTATATGCAAACGTTTGCAAAGGAGGTCAAAGTACACATCAGAACCCAACGTCAGTTTAAACTTGTATGTTTCGCCTAATACAAATCAATATATGCTGTTTTCAGTGCAATGTACTTTAAAATCCCTGGTATTTTCATACACATAGGTTTTACTTTCACAGTAATTAGTGTTTTGAGTATTTTGATAATAGATCGCCACCTTTTCATTTTAATTTGCAAGAAAAACAGTGAGATCTGCAGGGCAGAAATGTTTAGATAATTACACTGGGATTTGAGAGACAATTTCATGTACGCACATGGAACAAACATGGTCAGCACATTTTGCAATAAAAAAATAATTACGCTTTGTATTTTGAACTTATAAAGTCTGAATTTCAATTTAAGTTTTTGCACATTCAGTGTACTTAAATTATAATTTACGCTGTGCATATTTAACATAATATGTTCCTGTGTAATTTACATACAAATTTTACGTTTTTTATAAATTTCATTACATTTTTTCCCCGTGTATTTTTGTGTGAATGGTTCAATTATTTGTTTTGTATGAGTTTTAAATTACGATTATCATTGTGCACTTTTGTAATGTACAGTATGTATCTCCTCCCTATACGAATATGCAGCATACGCCCCTTAGTCAGACACCCTGTTGTCATGGTAAATAGCGGCTTTTTAGAGAATTCCTCCAGGGAACATTCTTAAAGTTAGCGCTGTGGAATCTGTTGGCGCTCTACAAATAACCGATAATAAAAGAATCTCGCCAGCCAAGAGACCTTTAGATCACCGGACTCATGGTATTGTTTACTGGTGCAAAATGTGAGGCAGAATGTATTACAAGAAGGAAACTGCCCATTAACTTCAAACATCTGCTGTAATGAAATATTACTCATCTCATTAAGTGAAAATACATATTTCTAACATTTATCAACCAAGGTATATAGAGGAAAATCTAACATATCCACACCATTATTTTGTAAATGATAGGAGACTGTGAACACAACTCAAATAGAGAAAACCCTTTAAAGGTTTATGCATAATGGCAATATGAAATTATAATTGGTCTATGCTCTAAATAGACCTATTTTGTATATTTTCTTAATGAAATGTTTAAGCCAGTGTAGTATGTAGAGTCTTTAAACAGAAACAATTGCACACATTTAAAGGGATAGAATGGTAAAATATATATGTATATATATATATATATATATATATATATATATATATATATATATATATATATATATATATATATATATGTAAATGGGTGCATTTCAGTTTTAAATAGAAGCATTTTTGCAATATACTTCCATTAAAAAAAACGCTTCTAGAAAAAGTCATTACTGTTTTTCAGTGACATATGCACATATCCTATGCGTGCCTGTGCACCAGTTTTGTAAAAACCACACCTTCTCAGTCAGCTGTGGCTTGTATGACACAAATTAAGTCTTCATAAACGCACCACCGCCAACTCTCTGAACAAGCATCGGTTATCAGATTACATTATATGTGGATGTTCTCATTAGAATTTATTTGCCATTCTGACACATGCACCATTAAAAGATACTGCATTGACTCTAGATTTAGTATTTGGGTTATGTGAATTTGGTGGCACCAGTAGACTATCCCATGAGACACTGCAATCAGTTGTGTTAACTTATTTCTCAGAAAGTGAGGAAGTAAAGAAGACAAAATATCTCTTTGATTTCTGAACTTCTCATACAATTTTTTTCAATTATTTGTAAATGTAATTACCCCTTTAACTACTGAGCATATTGCATGAAATACAATTTCTAAGGTCTGGAACTATGATTGAAGGCAAACGCAAGCATTCCACTAAATATTGTATAATTTATTCAGCGCTGCCTCTTATTGTTACTTGTCTTGTTTTGGTTAAACAATAATAAAACTCAGTAAATTATTAGGAGCATTGTATTGCACTATAGCTTGCATAGACAATAGCTTTGAAACAGTAATGCACTGCCATTACCGAACTGAATATGACCAGTGCCTGGTAACAACACAAATATGCCAACCCTGATTGGTTTACAAGCCATGTTCAGCATTTGACCAGCAGTGTATTTCTGCTTTTAAACTACTTGACCAATTTGTTTAACGTCTTAGTGATGATTCTGCACAATCAATTTTACAATAATGAAATACTATAACACATTATCAGCAGTTTATATTGCTGTATATGTCTCTAAAAGGCCACACCATTACATCTCAGACACTTTGTAGGTATGTATAATGTTTGTCTTTATGAACCATTTATGTACATTTTCTGGGGTTTTTACATGTGCCTAATGGATGCTCTGATTACAATGAGTACTGTTGTTATTGGACTAGTGAGGCAATACCTCGACCATGTGTGATAGCATTCTGTATCCACTAAAGACCATTTCACTTAAAACTTTGCACTGACAGCAAAGACTGAGTATCTATGTATATATTAGTGTCAAATGTCTTGTTCGTCTTGATGGATCCAATAAAAAAAAAGGGGCGACAGAACTGGCCAGACTTGGCATTATATTTTGTCAGCTGAATATGGTGGGCTAGATAAAGAATACATGTTGGATATATTAAGCAACACATTCTTAAAGTATTCTCAAACTGGAAAATCATACATATGAAACAGGACTTTGGAAATCAAGGTTTGATTTATAGTCATGTTAGTGTTGGGCCCTGCCATCTTATGTGACCTGGAAGATACATACAGTTTTATCTAACATCTCACACTCCATCTGGGATTCAGAGTCTATCATTGTATCATTAGTCATGGGAGCACTCGGAGGTGAGCAGTTCTTACTTTGAGTCCAAATATCCCAGAACAGTGAAAAGCTGAGTTAATTTAACTCCATTATTTATCTCCATTTTTAACTGTTTGCCAAATCAACCCTTTTCCACATCACTTTAGAGGAACACTTATTACAAAAGAGTCAAAAAACACATCCAGCAGTAAAATAAATAAATATTTAGTTTACAGAACAGTATTGTAACATTTTAAGACAGGCAATGTTAACATTCTTTTTCATATGTTTGTAATTGAAACAAAGTTTCAGAATGAATAGGGAAATATGCTACAATATGAAAATGCTTTATTGTGTGCACTATTTATTGTGTGTTATCTGCCTAAAGTAGTTAAACACAAAGTTAAAATCAGCTCTAGACGGACATATCCTGTAGATGCTAAGCCAATCAGATATCTCACAACATTTCCTGAATGCTATATAGTGCCATGGAGGTGAGGGGAACTTATAGGCAGCGGATGGTGGAGCTATAAATAAAGATACAGGACCATGGTCATCATTGGAGTCAGGACATGTTGTAGGTGGAGCTGGGGACAGACCCTGGGAACTAGTACATTCTCGCTGACTGAGAAAGCTGTAGGAAGGACAGCATGATGCAGGATGGATGGGAGGCGCCATAAGTGTCATATATAAATATAAATATATATATATATATATATATATATATATATATATATATATATATATATATATATATAGCCGCCAATCAATGACCCATGTCTTCCATAGGAATAGAAGTGCATTACCATGATTTTAACTCCTTAATTAAGCAATAATGCGATAAGGGAATGATCTAAAACAATAGAGCACTGCTTCTGATTTATTTCTCTATAACAATTAAAATCATGTTGTGCTAAAAATAGAGGACATCTTTATGTAAAGCATCATACAGGAAGAAAATTGCCTGGAAACATGATCTGTAGGTGATAAAACTTTAATGCCATCACCATAATCTATTACTTATGATGCTATAGATATTACTGCATAGAAAATGCTGAGCACCATATTTATCTACAAAACCACCATAGATTTAACAAAGAATATTGTAAAAACGAAATGTTGGTAAACTTCAGTTTTAATAGACTTTTGTGTTAAAGGGACATAGATGTCACTGTTGTAAGAAAATGGTATTAAATGCCTTTTCAATAATGTTTATTTGTCCTATAAGTGTTAAACCTGCTTTCTCTCCCCCCCCCTCTAAACCAGTAGTTTGGCACCAGGTAGGATGCTGGTACATGTGTAAGTCTGTTGTCATGGATGAGGAAATGTGCTTCAGGCTGCAGAGAATATAACCTTACTATCCAAAAATGCATATAGACTGTCCCTCTCTCTCTCTCTCTCTCTCTCTCTCTCTCTCTCTCTATGAGCTTTGTGATTAAGGACTCGACTAAGGGATATTAAGATAACTGTATTCTGTGAATGTGTTGGCTATTAATGCAGGTTCTGGTAGCAAAATGTATTACTTTTAACAGTGACTTGTGTCCCTTTAATTGTTTATCCATTATTTTTATCTTCTGGGTTTGCCCATGCCTTACCAGGTCTGTGGAAATGCTGTGGAGAACGAGACATGGTTGGTGTGTAGTTATGGCGACTGTACACTGGAGAGTTGATAGAACCTTGACTAGTTGACCTTTGGATTATTCTCTCTCTTCCATCCTGATAACCCTGTGAAACAGAGAATTACACGTGGCAGAGACCATCATTTTCTTTACAGAACAAGTGTCAATCATTTCTATTATGTCCCACATTCAAAACATTTCTGTTCTGTTGACATTCACTTTGTATAATATGATATAGTTTAAATAATAAACAAAATCCTCAAAAATGAGATTTTCCCACATTGTTTAATAAGCACACACAAATATATGCGACTAGCAAAAAAAGTGAATAGATTCTGCATTCATAATATTTGAAAATCAGTAACATAAATGTTTCTGAGAGATTGAAAATTATTATGTTACCTAGCAGAAAGGAAAAATAAAAATCTTAATATATAAAAAAATAAATAAACATGGATTGTGAACAGATAACAGAACAAAACAACAACAAAAAATCCCAAGATCATCTGTAACATATTCTTAGGTGCTTCAGGTTCCTACATCCTCACGCTTGGTAGTTATCCTATATAAAGGTTCGAGGAGAACTCTTAAAGCAAATGCTATTTTAAAGGCTCATTCCAAACTGCCCCCCCCCCAGGTCACTGTATTACAGTGCCGTGAAATGTTTTAAAACATATTTTCTTTGGAATAATCCCGGTTATCAAGTAAGTCCTTTGGCAAAGGAAGTTTGCCCGTGAATAAGGTGGCAGATATAAACATTGAAGCATGGAATGATTGTGCCATTTCCTGGAGTCGGATACCAGGTTCTTGAGCTGAGATACATCACACCAACAGCCATTGGTCAGATGAACCCCAGCTCTATATAATTTGATGGCAACTAATTGATGGTTCTTTTGCAATTCAGTTTTGTGAAATATATGAATGGAAACCATTTTGGCTGCCCGATACATCAATCATTTTGGATGTATCAGCTCCAAGATTCTGTGAGATCTGCCCAAGACCTCTACTGCTTCTACCTAGATTCACAGATTTCCATTAGAGTGTAATATATTCTATGGAAGCCAAATTTAGTTGTGGACTACATTTTCAGGCACTGAAGAATCACCAGTAACTGTAAGTTATACAAGGAGACTTTTGTAATAGGCTTTTGTTTGTCATTAGGTTGGACTAGTCATAAAAGTAAGTTTTTAACCTGTGATGAAGAGTGTGAATGAGCATGAAAATGACCAGCGCTGCGGAATCTGTTGGCGCTCTACAAATAACCGATAATAATAATAATAATAATGACTTTCATATAGTAGGTAAAACATGAAAGAATAATGATGTACTGCAGTAAGAAGGCTTTATGACCTGTTCAGTAACTTACTTCTGTTTTGTTGAGGAATGAAGTTCTACATTATACAGCCAGACACAACAGAGAAAGCCAAAGTTTGTAAAGGTGTAATTCTATAGCAAGACTTGTTTAAGTCCACGGCTAGGAGTCAATATAAGACGTGCACACTTACCTCTGCAGAGGGTGTTGGAGACAGTGTCCGGGGGGACTGCAAGAAAAAGGGACATTTAAAAATTGTGCACAAAATCATTAATGCTATGAAACATTTACTTTGTAGCAGCTGGGAACTTTATCATTAATAAATCTGAAATATAATATTACTGTTAGGAGCCTGTAGAGGCTAATGGGGCAAACCAATTCACCACAATGGGGCAAACCAATTCACCACAATGGGGCAAACCAATTCACACAATTACTCATAGTCTCCTAAATGATTGACAGTCTATGAAGTATTATATCCATCAATGTAGAAATAGTTAGGGGAACCTTAAAACAATATGTTTTAATTTCCTTGTAGTTCAAACATCAGTTTTCATGTTATTTAGGGTAGCTAGACACAAAATAGATAGATCTCATTGTGTTAATATTGTTGCTTCTCAGCCATAATCATTAGAAAAACATTGTAATAATTTTATTGCAACTAATACTGTTCTTAAGTGGGTTCTATACACTAAGGGCTAGATTACAAGTAGAGTAAAACTGATAGCGTGGGGGGGGGGGGAGGTTACATTTGCTTGACCTTGTGCTGAGAATAACACACATTCTGGTAATACAAGTAAATGGTTAGATATTTTAACCAAAGAATCTTCACATGGGCGAAACCTTTTTAGCTCGCCCTATACTTATAACTAATGGATAATGCTCAAAATGTCACTGTAAAATGTAGTACTTTTTAGAAGTAAACCATTATTATTATTCGTAAAGCACAGAACTACATGAAGACCTACACCACTTGAGCACCATTGGCTTAGCGCTTGAGCGATATCTGACATGAATTTTACTGAGTGCCCCCATATAAGTCTATTATGTGAGAGATTTAGAGCACTCACGCTATTCAACATGCAGATGTTATCTCACCCTTCATTATTGCTTGAGTGACAAAAATAACTCTGAGCACAAAAATAGAAGTGTGATTGTGCTTGAGAGATGTTAATGCACAACAGCACTAATATTTTTGTGATTCACTTGTAATTTAGACCAATATGTAAAAAAATTCATTCAAATTTGTCAAAATCAATAACAAATTTGAAAAATGTTGTCAATATATGGTTATTAACTAAACAAATAAACAAATACTATATTTATTCATTTGTTTATTTCTTTTTTCCCCTACAAATTAATGAATAACACATTTTTGCAAATGTCTACTGTACACAAAGAAACAATTAGAGGCATATGATAGTACTCATTTTAACAATTAGATTCCTCAATTTCAAATAAATAATCACGTCTTCATAAGACTTGCGAGTGCCAAAATATGGGCTTCATTAAAGGGACACTGAGCCCAAATTTTTTATTTCGTGATTCAGATAGAGCATGTAATTTTAAGCAACTTTCTAATATACTCCTATTATCAATCTTTCTTCGTTCTCTTGCTATCTTTATTTGAAAAAGAAGGCACCTAAGCTAATTTTTGGTTCAGACCCTGGACAGCACTTTTTTATTGGTGTATGAATTTATCCACCAATCAGCAAGGACAACCCAGGTTGTTCACTAAAAATGGGCCGGCATCTAAGTTTACATTCTTGCATTTCAAATAATGATACCAAGAGAATAAAGAAAAATTGATAATAGGAGTAAATTAGAAAGTTGCTTAAAATTTCATGCTCTATCTGAATCACAAAAGAAAAAAAAAATGGGTTCAGTGTCCCTTTAAGTGGCACAAAACCCAAAATTATTCTTTCATGATTCAGATAGAGCATATAATTGTAAACAACTTTCCAATGTACTTATATTAGTTTTCTTGGTATCCTTTTTTGAAAAGCTAAAGCTAAGTAGGCTCAGGAGCTGGGAGCTAGGAGCTGATTGGTGGCTGCAAATATATGCCTCTTGTTATTGGCTTACTGATGTGTTCAGTTAGCACCCAGTCGTGCATTGCTGCTCCTTTATTAAAGGATACCAAGAAAACAAAGCAAAATTGATCAAGTAATTTGGAATTTTTTAAAAAAATGTATGTTCTATCTGAATCATGAAAGAAATATTTTAGGTTTCATTTCCCTTTGAGTATGCGTACAATGATGTCACCAGGAACAGATACGCAGAGACTAAGATCAGAACGAGGAGGCTCTCATGCCTTGATTTGTATTTATTAGTTAAGTCTAATAACCTAAGCTGTATGTCATCATTAGCTGTTTTTTACTTTCAAGCTCTTACATGTTGAAAATATTTCACTGTCACTTGACTCAATAATGTAAATCAGGGCATAAGCATATACAAATTCCCAAAGTCCAAACTGTGTCTAATGTAGGTGTTTACAGGGGAAACAAAAAACCTTGTTGTATGGATAACTGTGGATCATGAAGAACCTGCAAAAAGAGACTTCCTTTAGTTTATAATCTGAAGATGCCTTGCTTTACCAGACAGTGAACAGAAGGTGGCGCTGTTAAAAAATAAAATAAAATTCTATCTGTCCATCTATTTATCGTCCTTTACTGGCCAGTTTAAAATCTAATAAAAAAAAATGTAGGGAAATTTCAGGCTTCAAATAGTCAACCTAAACAAATTTCCCCACCTTAGATGCTGCATTTGAGCACATTTTAAAATTAAATATACCTTCTAAACCAGGACCTATTCAATTAACACATCAGATTAATCTTTATATTGGTAGGGGCAGAGATTAAAGGGATTGTAAACATTAACAATACATTAATTGCACTTGCAAGTACTGAAAAACACTTGCACTACTCATTGCTCCTTATTATGCTAATGCATTACCCAGCTATGAGGCTCAACTGCAACTAAATTACCAACAGGACACCATCTCCTTCCTTACTGTTCACACTCACTGCTCTACAGTGCAGTATGGGCCCTTCTCTAACACTGCACTGTAGAACAGCAGGGGTGTGCACTCCTGTGTGTCTATGGGATATGCAGTAAAGCCTCTAATTGGCTGAACTACCCGCTTGGATGCCCCAAGTTAGGAGCTGGAAACCTGCTAGTAGTTTGCCTACAGAGGGACCTCAAAATCCAGTTCAGGCAAAGCCTATCTTTAGCATAGTATGGAGCAGTAGTGTAAACATACTCAATGCTGAACTTGTATGGAATATGTTTATTTATTGTTGAGAATTTAGGTAAAAATCTAAGGCCAGGACTTTACCTTATTTTTGTGTGTTTGTGGTTTGAGGCAGGGTTCTTAAAACCCATTACTGGGTTGCGACAACATGTTTACTGGGTCGCAATTTGTGTGTGTGTTGTAGGAGAGTCTGTGTGTGTGTGTGTTGTAGGGGATTGTGTGTGTGTGTGTGTGTGTGCTGGAGAATGAAAGTTTGTGTGTTGTAGGAGAGTGTGTGTGGTGTGTGTTGTATGTGAGTATGTAAAGTGTGTTTCTGTGCTGTATGAGAGTATGTGTGTGTTGTAGGAGAGTCTGTGTGTGTGTGTGTGATGGAGAATTAAAGTTTGTGTGTTGTAAGAGAGCATGTGTGGTGTGTGTTGTATGTGAGTATGTACAGTGTGTTTATGTGCTGTATGAGAGTGTGTGTGGTGTGTGTTGTATGTGAGTATGTACAGTGTGTTTATGTGCTGTATGAGAGTGTGTGTGTGAGTTGTAAGAGAGTATGTGTGGTGTGTGCTGTATGTGAGTATGTAAAGTGTGTTTCTGTGCTGTATGAGAGTATGTGTGTGTGTGTGTGTTGTAGGAGAGTGTGTGTGGTGTGTGTTTTATGTGAGTATGTACAGTGTGTTTCTGTGCTGTATGAGAGTGTGTGTGTGAGTTGTAAGAGAGTATGTGTGGTGTGTGTTGTATGTGAGTATGTACAGTGTGTTTCTGTGCTGTATGAGAGTGTGTGTGTGTTGTAAGAGTGTGTGTGTGTTGTATGTGAGTGTGTACAGTGTGTTTGTGTGCTGTATCAGAGTGTGTGTGTTGTAAGAGAGTATGTGTGGTGTGTGTTGTATGTGAGTATGTAAAGTGTGTGTGTGTGTTGTAGGGGAGTGTGTGTGTGTGATGGAGAATTAAAGTTTGTGTGTTGTAAGAGAGTGTGTGTTGTGTGTTGTATGTGAGTATGTACAGTGTGTTTCTGTGCTGTATGAGAGTGTGTTTGTGTGTTGTAAGAGAGTGTGTGTGGTGTGTGTTGTATGTGAGTGTGTACAGTGTGTTTCTGTGCTGTATGAGAGTGTGTGTGGTGTGTGTTTTGTGTGAGTATGTACAGTGTGTTTCTGTGCTGTATGAGAGTGTGTTTGTGTGTTGTAAGAGAGTGTGTGTGGTGTGTGTTGTATGTGAGTATGTACAGTGAGTTTCAGTGCTGTATGAGAGTGTTTGGTGTGTGTTGTATTTGAGTATGTACAGTGAGTTTCTGTGCTGTATGAGAGTGTTTGGTGTGTGTTGTATTTGAGTATGTACAGTGAGTTTCTGTGCTGTATGAGAGTGTTTGGTGTGTGTTGTATTTGAGTATGTACAATGTGTTTCTGTGCTGTATGAGAGTGTGTGTGTGAGTTGTAAGAGAGTATGGGGCATATTTATCAAGCTCCGAATGGAGCTTGATGCCCCGTGTTTCTGGCGGGCCTGTAGGCTCGCCAGAAACAGCAGTTATGAAACAGCGGTCACAAAGACCGCTGCTCCATAACCTGTCCGCCTGCTCTGAGCAGGCGGACAGACATCGCCGGAAATCAACCCGATCGAGTATGATCGGGTTGATTGACACCCGCTTGCTGGCGGCCTATTGGCGCGAGTCTGCAGGGGGCGGCATTGCACCAGCAGCTCTTGTGAGCTGCTGGTGCAATGCTGAATACGGCGAGCATATTGCTCGCCGTATTCAGCGAGGTCTGTCGGACCTGATCCGCACTTTCGGATCAGGTCCGACAGACCTTGATAAATAGAGGCCTATGTGTGATGTGTGTTGTTTCTGAGTATGCACAGTATGTTTCTGTGCTGTTTGAGAGTGTGTGTGTGTTGTAAGAGAGTGTGTGTGGTGTGTGTTGTATGTGAGTGTGTACAGTGTGTTTGTGTGCTGTATCAGAGTGTGTGTGTGTTGTAAGAGAGTATGTGTGGTGTTGTGTGTTGTATGTGAGTATGTACAGTGTGTTTCTGTGCTGTATGAGAGTCTGTGTGTGTGTTGTAAGAAAGTGTGTGTGGTGTGTGTTGTATGTGAGTATGTACAGTGTGTTTCTGTGCTGTATGAGAGTGTGTGTGTGTGTTGTAAGAGACTGTGTGTGGTATGTGTTGTATGTGAGTGTGTACAGTGTGTTTCTGTGCTGTATGAGAGTGTGTGTGGTGTGTGTTGTATGTGAGTATGTACAGTGTGTTTCTGTGCTGTATGAGAGTGTGTGTGTGAGTTGTAAGAGAGTGTGTGTGGTGTGTGTTGTATGTGAGTATGTACAGTGTGTTTCTGTGCTGTATGAGAGTGTGTGTGTGTGTTGTAAGAGAGTGTGTGTGGTATGTGTTGTATGTGAGTGTGTACAGTGTGTTTCTGTGCTGTATGAGAGTGTGTGTGGTGTGTGTTTTATGTGAGTATGTACAGTGTGTTTCTGTGCTGTATGAGAGTGTGTGTGTGTTGTAAGAGAGTGTGTGTGTTGTATGTGAGTGTGTATAGTGTGTTTCTGTGCTGTATGAGAGTGTGTGTGGTGTGTGTATTATGTGAGTATGTACAGTGTGTTTCTGTGCTGTATGAGAGTGTGTGTGTGTTGTAAGAGTGTGTGTTGTAAGAGTGTGTGTGTGTTGTAAGAGTGTGTGTGTGTTGTAAGAGTGTGTGTGTGTTGTATGTGAGTGTGTACAGTGTGTTTGTGTGCTGTATCAGAGTGTGTGTGTTGTAAGAGAGTATGTGTGGTGTGTGTTGTATGTGAGTATGTAAAGTGTGTGTGTGTGTTGTAGGGGAGTGTGTGTGCGTGATGGAGAATTAAAGTTTGTGTGTTGTAAGAGAGTGTGTGTTCTGTGTTGTATGTGAGTATGTACAGTGTGTTTCTGTGCTGTATGAGAGTGTGTGTGGTGTGTGTTGTATGTGAGTATGTACAGTGAGTTTCAGTGCTGTATGAGAGTGTTTGGTGTGTGTTGTATTTGAGTATGTACAATGTGTTTCTGTGCTGTATGAGAGTGTGTGTGTGAGTTGTAAGAGAGTATGGGGCATATTTATCAAGCCCCGAATGGAGCTTGATGCCCCGTGTTTCTGGTGAGCCTGCAGGCTCGCCAGAAACAGCAGTTATGAAGCAGCGGTCACAAAGACCGCTGCTCCATAACCTGTCCGTCTGCTCTGAGCAGGCGGACAGACATCGCCGGAAATCAACCCGATAGAGTATGACCGGGTTGATTGACACCCGCTTGCTGGCGGCCCATTGGCGCAAGTCTGCAGGGGGCGGCATTGCACCAGCAGCTCTTGTGAGCTGCTGGTGCAATGCTGAATACGGCGAGCATATTGCTCGCCGTATTCAGCGGGGTCTGTCGGACCAGATCCGCACTTTCGGATCAGGTCCGACAGACCTTGATAAATAGAGGCCTATGTGGGATGTGTGTTGTTTGTGAGTATGCACAGTATGTTTCTGTGCTGTTTGAGAGTGTGTGTGTGTTGTAAGAGAGTGTGTGTGGTGTGTGTTGTATGTGAGTGTGTACAGTGTGTTTGTGTGCTGTATCAGAGTGTGTGTGTTGTAAGAGAGTATGTGTGGTGTTGTGTGTTGTATGTGAGTATGTACAGTGTGTTTCTGTGCTGTATGAGAGTCTGTGTGTGTGTTGTAAGAAAGTGTGTGTGGTGTGTGTTGTATGTGAGTATGTACAGTGTGTTTCTGTGCTGTATGAGAGTGTGTGTGTGAGTTGTAAGAGAGTGTGTGTGGTGTGTGTTGTATGTGAGTATGTACAGTGTGTTTCTGTGCTGTATGAGAGTGTGTGTGTGTGTTGTAAGAGAATGTGTGTGGTATGTGTTGTATGTGAGTATGTACAGTGTGTTTCTGTGCTGTATGAGAGTGTGTGTGTGTTGTAAGAGAATGTGTGTGGTATGTGTTGTATGTGAGTGTGTACAGTGTGTTTCTGTGCTGTATGAGAGTGTGTGTGGTGTATGTTTTATGTGAGTATGTACAGTGTGTTTCTGTGCTGTATGAGAGTGTGTGTGTGTTGTAAGAGAGTGTGTGTGTTGTATGTGAGTGTGTATAGTGTGTTTCTGTGCTGTATGAGAGTGTGTGTGTTTGTGTTGTAAGAGAGAGAGTGCGTGGTGTGTGTTGTATGTGAGTATGTACAGTGTGTTTCTGTGCTGTATGAGAGTGTGTGTGTTTGTGTTGTAAGAGAGAGAGTGCGTGGTGTGTGTTGTATGTGAGTATGTACAGTGTGTTTCTGTGCTGTATGAGAGTGTGTGTGTTTGTGTTGTAAGAGAGAGAGTGCGTGGTGTGTGTTGTATGTGAGTATGTACAGTGTGTTTCTGTGCTGTATGAGAGTGTGTGTGTGTTGTAAGAGAGTGTGTGTGGTGTGTGTTGTATGTGACTATGTACAGTGTGTTTCTGTGCTGTATGAGAGTGTGCGTGTGTGTTGTAAGAGTGTGTGTGTTGTATGTGAGTATGTACATTGTGTTTCTGTGCTGTATGAGAGTGTGTGTGTTGTGTGTTGTATGTGAGTATGTACAGTGTTTTTCTGTGCTGTATGAGAGTGTGTGTGTGTTGTATGTGAGTGTTTACAGTGTGTTTGTGTGCTGTATGAGTGTGGGGGGTGTCTGTGCACAATGTCCCTTTAAATTATATCTTTAGTAAGAAATCTAATATAATTATTATTTTTTTTTGGAATTGAATTTCCATTGTATTGTTGTTTTTTTTTAAATGATTTTTATGATAAAACTTGTATAACCCCTTGGCTGTCACACGTTTCTTTTCAATGCATTTGAGTCACTGGGGTTACCAGCTAACTCCTAGTAATCCATTGGTGCTTCTGACCCAAACTAGTTATGCTTTTCATCAAAGCATACCAAGAGAACAAAGTTAATTTGATAACTGAAGAAAATTGAAAAATCTCCTAACATTGCATACCATGAAAGTTGGATTTTGGCTTTCTTGTGTTTTTAATAAAAAAAATCTTCACAAAAGATGCACAAAACAGGTTGATTTGGGCAAAAAAACAAAACACTGCAGTATCATATAAATAGGAGCAGTCGAACTTCTGATTACTTAGCTTAAAACTAACTGTGTAAAATATAAAACAAAATCCTGACATCAATAAATAATGTTGTCAGGGCTGCTGACCCAAATAGCAGTGCGCACTGTGCCAGATCATTTGCATGGACGGTCATCTTTTAGCCATCATTTATCCAGAACACTGCAAATGTAATTGTCTGAACAACATACTACAAAGGAATGAATGTTCTAGCTGGGGCAGAAAGACGGTTTGATAAATACTGGCCTGACATCCTGATTCTCTGTAGTCAATACTTCACTACATGTTTCAGTTTGTATAATCATCATACCAATGTGGAAATAAATATGAGTATTTATATGGTTAACTGACCATGAAAGAATAGACGACGTAAAGCATGAGAATAGGCAACATTTAGAAAGTATTGCTAATTCGATTGGCTCAGAAATTAAATACCTCCCAGGCTGGTTTAAACACTTACAACGGTGAGTTTCAGCCCACCCTAGCAGCTAGATTTAATCGGTAATTAAAAGGGACATGAAACCCACATTTTTTTTCTTTCATAATTTAGAAAAAGCATGCAATGTTAAACAACTTTCCAATTGACTTCTTTGGTCTAATTTGCTTCATTCTCTTGATAGCCTTTGTTGAAAACCAGATCTAAATAGGATCAGTAGCTGCTGATTGGTTGCTGCACATAGATGCCTGGTGTGATTGGCTCATCAATGTGCATTGCTATTTCTTCAACAAAGGATACCTAAATAATTATGCAAAATTAGATAATAGAAGTAAATTGTAATGTTGTTTAAAATTGTATTCTCTACTTGAATCATGAAAGAAAATGTTGGGGTTTAATGTCCCTTTAATGACTTTATCATTACATGTAGAGCACAGAGACTTGACACGGGAAGTGAATCTGTTAGTGCTGCCTACAATATGATGTAACACAAAGTAAACTGCTTCAAGGTGTAAATCATCCAACTCCAGTAGGACCCAGGGATGTAACTACAAGGGTCTCAGAAGTCTCAACTGAGGTCAGTCCTGCAACCCTTGGGTGCCCATCTGGCAATGCAATCAGTAGTGACATCACTACAGGGGGGTGGTGAGGCCTGGGCTGTACCTGCATCATGACTGGCACCTATGTGTACCGCCCTGTTATATTAGCTAACAGTTTAAAGGGACAGTCTACTTGATTTTTTTATTGTTTAAAAATATTGGTGATCCCTTTAATACCCATTCCCAATCTTTGCACAACCAACACTGTTATATTAATATACTTTATAACCTATATAAAAGTTTGCCTGTTTACAAGTCCTTGCAGGCCGCCTCTTATCTCAGTACTTTTTATTAGCTTTTTAAATCTTGCAAAACAGTCAGACAGTGCTAGATCATGTGTGCCATATAGAAAACATTGTGCTCACTTCCGTGGAGAATGATAATGGTTATACAAGAACAAGCACTGATTGGCTAAAATGCAAGATTGTAAAAAGCCCTAAAATAAGGGTTAGTCTGCAAAGGTTTAGATCCAAGGTAATCATAAAGGTAAAAAGTGTATTAATATAACATTGTTGGTTATGCAAAACTGGGGAATGGGTAATAAAGGGATTAGCTATCTTTTTAAACAATAACGATTTTTAAGTAGACTGTCCCTTTAAGGAAGGTATATGGGTTTGCCTTTACAATATGGTTGGAAAGTTTCCAAAATGTAAACACTAATTAAATGCTAGAGAGAATGATGAATTCAAAGAAAAGATTAGTCTGAGAATAACATGTAGATGCATTTTTAAAGCTTCATTAGCTGTTTGAATATTGACAAAATAAGCATAAAGTTTTAGTGTCTAAAAACAATGGGAGCTGCCATTTTGTAACTTAGGTTACTTTCTCTACTGTGGCCTATTAGGGACAGTTATAAATAAGTCACTAGTGTGTGCAGCCAATGGCTGTGTGGAATACAATGGCTGTGTTCTGCACTTTCATTTCTAACAGGAACTGAAAAGTCTACAATTTTAGAATGGAGTACCAGGAAAAGGGGACAAAATAGATAATACAAGTATATTGCATATATATATATATATATATATGTATATGTATATATTATTCATTTTATGTTACCATCTAAAAGTGTTTAATGTCCCTTTAAGGTACTGGTCAATGTATACAATAAAGAATATATATATATATATATATATATATATATATATATATATATATATATATATATAAAGATAATTTTACGGTGAAACATCTAAATGTGTTAGATTCTAATTTAAAACAATTAAATCATTAAATAATGAAGTCATTCCTAGAAGATTGAATTTCTGAGTTATGCTGTATAATTATTTATGCAAAATATATGATAATTATTATTTCCGGTATTTCCATGAATTGAGGTAACCCTATAGTCCAAAGATTAGCGACCTTTTAGATTGTGTGCCAGGATTATTTAGCACAAATATCCCAAAATGATTTGCAAAGCTGAAATCTTGAATTTTATTAACAGGAATAAAAAGATGCAGACAGACAGTCGCTCTCAATAAGCAGAGGACAGATAGACAGATATCACCCAGCCGGCACTAAAGGAGGTGTTAGTTTACAGTGAAAGCACAGGGACGGCACACCTGACTTACTCTCTCATTGAGAACTGAGGACCTGTCACTTCTGGGGCTCTGAGGCTGTTGACAGAAGTTATTATGTTATTTAAGACACTTGTGATGGAAAAAATACATTTTGACAATGACATAGAATTTACATTAGCTGTAAGTTCACAAATGCATTTAAATCATGGTCAACATTCCAGATAAATACAACTATCCTAGAATTATTTTCTTGAGATCCTATGTCAGTATGCATTATTAATAATCACTTGCTTTTTACAATGGATTATATTAAAGGAACAGTAAAGTCAAAATTAAAGGGACACTAAACCCAAACATTTTCTTTCATGATTTAGGAAGAGAATAAAATTTAAAATAACATTCCAATTTACTTTATTATCTAATTTGCTTCATTCTTTAGATATCCTTTGTTGAAGAAATAGCAATGCACATGGGTGAGCCAATCACACAAGGCATCTATGTGCATCTACCAATCAGCAGCTACTGAGCATATCTAGGTATGCTTTCCCACAAAGAATATCAAGAGAATGAAGCAAATTAGATAATAGAAGTAAATTAGAAAGATGTTTAAAATTGCATGCTCTTTCTAAATAATGAAAGAAAAAATGGGTTTTATTCCCCTTTAAACTTTCACGATTCCGAGAGAGCATTCAATTTAAAAAAAAAACACGTTCTAATTTACTTTTTATTATCTAATTTGCTTTGTACTCATGGTATCCTTTGTTAAAAAGCATACCTAGGTAGGCTCAGTAGCAGCAATGCACTATTGGGAGATAGCTGCTGATTGGTGTTGGCTGCACATATATGTCGTGTCATTAGCTCACCCAATGTGTTGAATTAGCTCTCAGTAGTTTATTGCTGCTCCTTCAACAAAGGATACCAAAAAAAGAAGAAAATATAATAATACTAGTAAAATGGGAAATTGTTTAAAATTGTAAATCTTTTTTGAATCGTGAAAGAAAATTTTGGGTTTCATGTCCCTTTAACTCTATTATACTATGAAAAAATATACCTACAAAATAAATTAAAGGGACATAAAACCCATTTTTTTCTTTCATGATTCAAATAGAACTTACAATTTTAAACAACTTTTCAATTTACTTCTAATATCAAATCTTTTTTCTCTTTTTATCCTTTGTTGAAAAGCAGGTAGGTAAAGCTCAGGAGTGTGCACGTATCTGCGGCACTATATAGCAGCAGTTTTGCAAAAAAGTTATACATTAGCAAGAGCACTAGATGGCAGCACTATTTCCTGTCATGTAGTGCTTCAGGCATGAGCACACTACCTACCTAGGTATCTCTTTATCAAAGAATAACAAAAAAAACACCAATTTGAAGTAAATTGGAAAGTTTTTTTAAAATTGCATTCTCTGAATCAAGAAAAATTTGGGTTTCATGTAACGTTACTATATACAGAATAGATAGATAGACATAGAATGATAGATATATAGATAGATACAGATAGATAGATAGATAGATAGATAGATAAATAGATACAGATAGATGATAGATAGATAGATAGATAGATAGATAGATAGATAGATAGATAGATAGATACAGATAGATAGATAGATAGATACAGATAGATAGATAGATAGATAGATAGATTGGATGCAGTGCTAGCTTTTTGTTCCATTGTATATCCAGTAAAAATGTGAGTTCCTACCATGGAATTATATGACACCTCTTACCTCTCCAATACTCTGCCTATCCTGTCGATCCTCATAGGTGGACGTATAAAAGGACTCATAAGTTATAAGATCAGGACGTTCTATGTCATAAATGGCTTTGACTTTGGGGATCGCAGCTAAATCCTTGTAATCCAGTATCTGATTATCTACTTTCGCCTGAAAAAGAAAAAATGATGGAATTACTAAACAACATTGTAGTTAAAATATCCCGGCTAGAATTGCCAGTATAGCTGAAAATGATTCTACAATATAGCAAGGTGATAAAGGAGAACAATAGTTACAATGTGGAGTAGATCAAATGTAGGAAAAGGATACAGTATGTGAACGATACAATGTATGAAATAGGAGGTATGTCTGGAACATAGAATTGTTTTATTGAGCTCTTGGAAAGGATATGGAATAACTAAATTATTTTGGATAAAATAAATTTCCAAAGCGAGCAGAACAGTGATATACACAGTGTAATGGTGATAACTTACAGTGTGGTTATTATAATATGGATGAAATAGATACAGTATAATGTAAATGTCCTTTATATAAAGGTAATGACAATTATATATTTTCTTCTTTAAAAGCTTTAGGGCTTCACTTTCTGACTATCTGTGTAGTCCTTAAAGGGATACTAAACCCATTTTTTTCTTTAATGATTCAGATAGTGCATGCAATTTTAAGCAACTTGCTAATTTACTCCTATTAACAATTTTTTCTTCTTTCTCTTGCTATCTTTATTTATAAAGCATGAATGTAAAGCTTAGGAGCAGGTCAATTCTTGGTTCAGAACCTTGGTTATGCTTGCTTATTGGTGGCGAAATGCAGCCACCAATAAGCAAGCACTATATAGGGTGCTGGACCTAAAATCATCCGGCTCCTAAAATTTGCATTCCTGCTTTTTAAATAAAGATATCAAGAGAATGAAGAAACATTGACAATAGGAGTAAATTAGAAAGTTGCTTAAAATTGCATTCTCTATCTGAATCATGAAAGAAAAAAATTTGGGTTTAGTATCCCTTTAAGACCAATTCAGTAGCCATTTATCAGTGTGATCTGTGAGTGACTGCAGTGAGGCAACTAATTCATAAATTTTTTTAAAAAAAGGGCCTTGAGATTTTAAAAATTGGGATAAATCACGTGTGTTTCATGCACCAAACCTTATTGAAAATGTTTAAAAGCTTTTCTCTAGGGAAGGAGCAAAATACTGTCCTTCACTGATTTCAATGCTAAGAGCTCATTTGAAGTTAGTTTATAGAGACGTGTATTATTTTGTTGCAATACTTAATCTTTATCAAATGTTTTACTTCACGGTCCTAGTAAAAAAAAAATAGAATTTCCCGTATCATATGAAAAAGACTGGACTCCCCTTATTTAATAAATGTTATCAAATGCATGACAGACCATTTAGTAGCTCCGTTATTAAAATAATGGTTTGAGTGTGAATATAATGGTTAAATCAATTAGAAAAGTTTCTATAACCAAATTATTAAAAAATATGCACATAAACACGTTATATATTTAAATAACCGAAGTCATGAGTTTAAGATTCACATGCACCAAATTATAGAGCACTATAATAGAACATCTCTATACATAAATCATTTTCCAGTACCATATTGAGAGTTACTATGACACATATATCAGAGACAGCACCAATAAATGTCATACACAACTGTCTCCTGTTTATATGCCCACGAAAATAGTAATATCTTGCATGATGTCATGTATTGGTCTTGCACCCCCTGCCTTAGATAATAGGTACTACACCAGTAATTCCAATTGCAGATTGGGCAAGTTCATATCTACTATTGATTATGTGTACCTGTTTGCCATATTATTCACAAATACTCTACATATGTCTGGAATTATGTTGAAACCAAAGCACACAGTCCTGTTCTTGATTGTAAGAAAATAAACATAAGTAATTTAATGATACTCATAAGGTGACTCTACAAGCTATAAACTTTGTCCTATACATTGTTTTATGGAAGTTTACTATTTCTTTTTAACATTGTGCTCACTAACATCTGGGTTGACTTTTATTATTGCATCACCTTGAGTTTAATCACTTAATAGTTAGATATTTATATGTATTACATAGTCTATGAATACAATTCCTGTAGCTTAAACAAGTACTCACACAAATGGTATGGCCAGGAGATCCAGCGATACTGGAACCTTGCCTAGAATAGACACTTTCTGATGATGATCTTGTGGGCTACAACACAAAAAAAACATTAAATAAGTTACTGTATAGAAAGGTACAACACTCCCTGCAGCTGCTGTGTTACATATACAATCTGACCATCCTGTCATCATGGCATAGCATTTATTTACAAAGGACATATTATTACAATAAATAACATACTGGACACATGAAGCTTACCATAATGAGCATCTCTAGTTAACTTAGGCTAACAAAGTTCAGGACTTCATAGATGATAGATAGAAAGACAGAGAGAGACAGACAGACAAGGGACAGACAGACAAAACAGGCAGAGACAGATGGATGGATAGACAAGTAGATTATAGATAGATGCTAGATAGATATGATAGATAAGATAGATAGATACATAGATAGATAGATCGATAGATAGATAGATAGATAGATAGATAGATAGATAGATAGATAGATAGATAGATAGATAGATAGATAAGAGTGTTTAACCCATTTGCTAGGATTAGGATATCTAGAACAAGTAATTTTGCATCAGGAAGTCCCTTTTAGTAAAAATAAATTTTTTTTAACAACATCCAAAAATATGGTCTCACTTATACACAATCAAAGCCTCAGATTTATTTGTGTAGATGTGGCAGATGTCTTCCTTTCTCCATAAATGAAGCCACACATTTGTAGATTATAACTGTGCCCCACCCACTGGATAAAATATTACATTCAGCTGCACACAACTATTTGTCTTTTTCCTGAATGCCATTAAATGTATTGGGGTTATAATGCGAACAAACAGCAGACATAGGGGCCTATTTATTAATGTGCGAGCGGACATGATCCGATATTGCAGATCATGTCCGCTGCGCATCGATAAATGCCGACAGCCTACGCTCTCGGCATTTATCATTGCACCAGCAGTTCTTGTGAACTGCTGGTGCAATGCCGCCCCCTGCAGATTCGTGGCCAATCGGCCGCTAGCTGGGGGTGTCAATCAGCGAGATCGTATTTGATCTGGTTGATTTCTGTCCAATGCCTCAGAGCAGGCGGACAGGTTATGGTCTTTAGACCGCTGCTTCATAAATTCTGTTTCCTGTGAGCCTGACGGAGCTTAATAAATCTGCCCCATAGTGACACAACAGACTGATTGTGAGGTTGTTCACAGTTTTGGAAACGTTTATCCATTGAAGTCTTTGTGGATTTTCATAGATAAATTATTTGATGAGCTTTCCTAAAGGACTGTATCATGCAGATGCATTTTAATTTTCCTTTTTTGCCCAAATGAACAAGAATGTTACTTGTAACCTGATTTCCCTATAGTTAAAGGGACATGAAACCCATGGTTTTGATAGAGCATATCATTTTAACTTTCCAGTGTACTTATATTATCTAATTTGCTTAATTATTTTGCTATCCTTTGTTGAAAAGCATACTTGGGTAGGCACAGGAACTGGGAGCTTGCTTCTGATTGGTGACTGAACATGTATGAATGTTGTCTTTAGCTCAATGATGTGTTTAGCTAGCCCCCAGTAGTGCATTGCTGATCGTTCAATAAAGGATACCAGGAGAATGAAGCAAAATTGATAACAGAAGTAAATTGAAACGTTGTTTTAAATTGCATGCTCTATCTGAATCATGAAAGAAAGAAAATGGATTTCATGCCTCTTTATTATTTTTTCCCTTTTACCAAACTATGCTCCCTTCAGCCAATCAGATGTTGCAAGATCCAGATACAAGATTATATTGCAGCATCAAAGTAAAGTAACTTTTTTTATCAATATAAAAACTGCAAAATGTTTTTTTTTTATAAAATAGCAGTAGTTCTTTTTTCCCTAACAATACATCTAACAATACTTATCATATATGAATTTATATAGTTAAATTTTGTGCAAACTGATTGGGCTGTTTGCCTCCAGCATTATGTTTATTAGAAGTTTACAAAAAATCCTCACCTACTCTGCTGCTCAGGGATGATATTGGAGCATACGGAGCTATAGGTGAGTTTGCATCACAAAAATCATCTCTAAAGGAAGTGCATAGAAATACTCATGAAACGCGTTGCACTGTGCATATTTATTAGATTGCATTTGTTTTAAAGGATGACTGTATGGATGTGAATTATAAGTAAATATGCTGCATGCCATATTGCATTTAGGCTTTAGCAATGCATATCTCTTCTAATGGACTAAATACACCCAGGGCTTAACGAGCTTTCAGAGCATTGTACATTTCCAACGTCTAGACACACAAAGGTTCATTCTCTGCAAGTAACAATAATATATCAATACATTATTTGAAATGTGACTATGTCGATGGGATATAAATGTATAATAAAGCAATAGTAGCAATATTACCTTTTATAAACAATAGTCACTTTGAAACAATTAATGCTGCTAAAGAATACAATGGTTTCCCTTTTTTCAAAAAAAGATACCTAAAGCAAAGCTAAACTACAAGCTTTTTAATACATCTAAATTGTATCTATAACACCCCTATATTCTCATTGGCAAGTGCATAAGGCTAGTAGCTTTGTGCTTGGGTATTATTCACTAGACGTGCACAGGTTACATTTTCAGTTCAGCCGAATCTTTCCTTCTGATTATCCTATATTATAAAAGGCCAGGTATGTTTGTCTGATGCAGTCATGCGCAGTAGAGACTGCAGTTCGAGACAAACACCTGGCCTTAGACAAACACACTTAGGGGCCGATTTATTATGCCCCGAATGCTGCTATATGCAGCTGTTTCTGCGCGAGCCTTCAGGCCGGAAGTTTAGAAACATATAGGCATTAATGTATCAGAGACTGTAAAGACACTGCTACGCTTATTAACACTATAATATTTATTTGAAACGTCATAACATTTCTGTTGTTGGGTTAAAAGTGCAAAAAGAAAATGTAAATGTAATTTTTTTTTATTGTACACGTGCTTAGCTCTCCAACAAAGGGCTCGATTTATCAAGCCCTTTTCTAAACTTCGACTGCAGGATCGCACAAGAGATCCTGCAGTCAGGATTTATCAAACAGAGGTCGGTGGTCAGATAAGATAAGAATAAGCGCCACTAGGGGGCGCGAAACGCGTCAGACTTCGTGCCTGTAGTCTGTCTGCTATCTCTTGGCTTGTTATAGCGCTTAGCATCTGCTGTTTTAATATTTTGACTTCACAATAAACTTCTTTTTTATGGCATTATCCCTAGCAGTGCCTGCACCTTGTTTTTTGTATCTTCACAGTCTGTGGTCAGATCACTGCTTTCCTGTCCTGTTCTCCACCTCTTAGGTGGAGAATTTAAATCTCCCCGGTCTCTTTTGTCCAGGGAGATTGACAACTCTTGCCCACAGGTGACTGGCTGGGTTGCACACAAGCGCACAGGAGCGCTCTTGTGCCATGGTAAATGCGGGCAGCAGATTGCTGCCACCAGAGAGAAAGCCAGGCAGACAGGGGTGTATATGTTTGCCCCTGTCCCGCCCGTGGATGATAAATTAAGCCTCAAGGGGTTAGACACAGATAAAGTAAGCAATGCACTATGGGAACTAGCTGAGTGCAATGTTGGCAAGAAGCATGTGTGTGTGTAGGCACCAATTAGCTCCTAGTAGTGCACTGCTACACCTCAGCCTACCTAAGTATGCTTTTCAACAAAGGATACAAAGAGTACAAAGTAAATTTGATAATAGAAGTAAATAGAAAAGTCTCTTAAAATGGCATGCTCTATATGAATCCTGAAAGTTTAATTGTGGTTTTCATGTCCCTTAAAGTAAAACCAGGAATACTGAAGTCTGAGGGTTATAACTTTACACCAGTACACAGACAGTGCTTTGTGAATATAGACACACAAGTGTTTAGTAAATCGCCAATACGTCACAAATATTCAAACATTTTGATTAAGTGAAAATCCTGAAAACACATTTCTCATTAAAACAACTTGTGATCTAAGTGATAAAAGTGACGTCAATAACAACACAGCTCAACATTTTATTCACAGGATGAGGTAAAAGGTGCAATCTGAATGTGACAGACACTTGTAAGTTTCACAAACACCTAAGTGCCTCTGTTTCTGCTTAATACAGTACCTGCCTCTGTTTATAACCTGGGAACACTGGTGGTAAGAACTGTAGGAAAAGAAAAGATTACTCATTCTTCATAATGTGATTCACTGGCCATACACTGACCATACACTGGTCATACAATGACAATACAATGACCATACACTAGCCGTACACTGGCCATATACTTACCATACACTGGCCATACACTGACCATTCAATGACCATACACTGACCATACACTGGCCATACAATGACCATACACTGGTCATGCAATGACCATACACTGGCCATACAATGACCATACACTGACCATACAATGACCATACACTGACCATACACTGACCATACACTGACCATACACTGACCATACACTGACTATACACGAACCATACAATGACCATACACTGACCATACAATGACCATACACTGACCATACACTGACCATACACTGACCATGCAATGACCATACAATGACCATACAATGACCATACAATGACCATACACTGACCATACAATGACCATACAATGGCCATACAATGACCATACACTGACCATACACTGACCATACACTTACCATACAATGACCATACAATGACCATACACTTACCATACACTGACCATACACTGACTATACACTGACCATACAATGACCATACAATGACCATACAATGACCATACACTTACCATACACTGACCATACACTGGCCATACACTGACCATACACTGGCCATACACTGGTCATACACTGACCATACAATGACCATACACTGACCATACACTGGCCATACACTGGTCATACACTGACCATACACTGGCCATACAATGACCATTCACTGACCATACAATGACCATACACTGGCCATACAGGCATTGGGTAATTAGGTTGGCTGCAACATGGAAAATGCTGTATAGATTGTTATCTAGGCACCAGTATTGTGCCAAAACAGAATTTGTCATTCTTTTCACCTATACCAGCATATGTTCATTTTGGTAATATTCTTTAATTTAAATGGGACATAAAAACCCTATGTAGATAGGCTCAGGATCATATATTTGTCCTTTGCACTATATTGCACTAATTTTGCAAACACGCTTTTCCAAGAACCCTAGATGGCAGCAGTGCTTGTTGCCGTACCATGTTCCAGATGTGCACACAATCTACCTAGGTATCATCTACAACAAAGGATGCCATGAGAATAAAGCAAATCTGATAATAGAATTAGAATGGAAACTTTTTTTAAAAACTGTATACTCTGAATCATTTGGGTTTTTAAAGGGTCAATTTCAAATGCTAAAGTACAGCATTTTATATCTAAACTAAGTGAATTTGCTATGGGATTCTGCCTATTAATTTCTTCTAATTGTACCCTCCTCTTAGCAATGCTTACAGGTATTGCTGGTTGTTTGGTTATAGGAGGACAGAATATCACTTTGTATTATTATATTATACTATTGTTTGCCTCCAACCACATCAAATCTCTCATTTTAGGTAAATCTGTTCTGCTGTGTCCCAGGCATTTTATGACACAATATTTTAACAAACAGTAAATTTCTAGCCAGACTACCAGGAAAAAATAATGTATGTTTCTTTTAATTTTATTAGCATATCATTTTATTTTAATTTGTTTATTTTGTATTAGCATATAATTTTATTTTTATTTTTTATTAGCATATAATTTTATTTTTATTTTTTATTAGCATATAATTTTATTTTTAATTTATTAGCATATAATTTTATCAGTGATGGCTAACCTTGGTACCCCTAATGTTTCGGAACTACATTTCCCATAATGCTCCACTAGACTGCAGAGTGCCTAGCATCATGGGAAATGTAGTTTCAAAATATCTGGGGCACTATTACATATACGGCGCAGGCTTCAGAGCCGTATATGTAATCACTACGCACATCGGGCTATCACATATATACGGTGCCGGCAGTTTATAAAGTGCCAAAAGTCGGATAAACTGGCTATATCCAAGAATGAGCGTAAATAAAATTTCTGGAGTCGCTAGTGCACTTTAGAAACTGCCAGCGCCTAAGAAAAGTAAAAAAAAAAAATCTAATCTCCCGTAAAAGTCCAACACGCTCCCAAAAATAAACCCGACACGTAAGTTATTATTAAAATAAAAAAAACTAACACTACTTTAAAAATAAAAATAAAGTAAGTATAAATTAAAGGGACAGTCTATTCAAAATTAAAATTCTGGTGTAGACTGTCCCTTTAAGCTAAAATAACAGAAAATAAAAAAATCTAAGATTACATAAAATAAAAAACAAAATTACCAAATTTAAAAAAATTATACCTAATCCCTAAGAAAATAAAAAAGCCCCCCCCAAAAATAAAAACACCCCCTACTCTAAGAATAAACTACCTTAGCCCTTAAAAGGGCTTTTTGCAGGGCATTGCCCCAAGATAATCAGCTCTTTTACAAAAAATACACAAAGTCCCCCGTAACTGTAAAACCACCCCACCTACCAAACCCCCCAAAATAAAATAACCTAACACTAAAAAAACAAAACTACCTATTGCCCTGAAAAGGGTATTTGTTGGGCATTTAGCTCTTTTACTGCCCACCTATCTAAATAAAAAAAAAAACCTAAGTCTAACCCCCAGGTTAAAGGGACAGTCAACACTTCCGTTAACATTATTTGAGATAGAAATATAAGAACCGAAGATCCGCCTGCACTATACCCCTTCTGCCATGCCGCCTTGCTTCTGTAGTAATCACTTTCGCTAACTTGTCTAATACCGAGTAAATATGGCAGCCGGACTCCCCCCACCGTTACGTAGCTGCCTTCTTCTTCAAATGATCATCAAATCAGAATCCAGTCCTCGGACAGAAATTGCAAGCGCGTGCAATTTCTGTCCGAGGACTGGATTCTGATTTGATGATCATCTGAAGAAGAAGGCAGCTATGTAACGGTGGGGGGAGTCCGGCTGCCATATTTACTCGGTATTAGACAAGTTAGCGAAAGTGATTACTACAGAAGCAAGGCGGCATGGCAGAAGGGGTATAGTGCAGGCGGATCTTCGGTTCTTATATTTCTATCTCAAATAATGTTAACGGATGTGTTGACTGTCCCTTTAATACTCACCATTCCTGAAGTCCGGCGGAGAAGGTCCTGTCCCATGCGGTGAAGTCTTCTTCCAAGCAGCGGCCTCTTCTTCCATGAACAATCCGGCGCGGAGCGGAGGGCAGAGATGAAGACCGGCGACCCTGGAACTGAAGACTGTCGACCCTGGAACTGAAGACCGGCGATCATGGAGCGTGGAGGATCCTCTTTGTACGATCGCCGCCGTACACCGGATTGAGATTTCAAGGTACGCGATAAAAAATGGCATCCCTTGAATTCCTATTGGCTGATTTGATTCTTTAAATTCAAATCAGCCAATAGGATGAAAGCTACTCAAATCATATTGGCTGTTCAAATCTGCCAATAGGATGAGAGCTACTGAAATTCTATTGGCTGATTTGAATAGCCAATAGAATTTCAGTAGCTCTCATCCAATTGGCTGATTTGAACAGCCAGTAGGATTTGAGTAGCTTTCATCCTATTGGCTGATTTGAATTTGAAGAATCAAATCAGCCAATAGGAATTCAAGGGACGCCATTTTTAACCGTGTACCTTGAATTCTCAATCCAGTGTACGGAGGAGATTGTATGAAGATGATCCTCCATGGTTCCTCGGTCGCCGGTCTTCAGTTCCAGGGTCGACGGTCTACATCTCCGCCCTCCGCTCCACGCCGGATTGTTCCTGGAAGAAGGGGTCGCCGCTTGGAAGAAGACTTCACCGCATGGGACAGGACCTTCTCTGCCGAACTTCAGGAATGGTGAGTATAAACCTGGGGGTAAGACTTAGTTTTTTTTTTTATTTTACATTTTTTTATTTAGATAGGGTGGACAGTAAAATAGCTAAATGCCCAATTAAGGGCAATGCCCAACAAATGCCCTTTTCAGGGCAATGGGTAGTTTAGGTTTTTAAGTGTTAGGTTCTTTTATTTTGGAGGGTTTCATGGGTGGTGGGAGGGGACTTTGTGTATTTTTTGTAAAACAGCTGATTATCTTGGGGCAATGCCCTGCAAAAAGCCCTTTTAAGGGCTATTGGTAGTTTATTCTTAGAGAAGGGGGTGTTTTTATTTTGGGGGGGCTTTTTTATTTTCATAGGGATTAGGTATAATGTTTTTAAATTTGGTAATTTTGTTTTTTATTTTATGTAATTGTAGCTTAAAGGGACAGTCTACACCAGAAGTTTAATCTTGAATAGACTGTCCCTTTAATTTATACTTAGTTTATTTTTATTTTTAAAGTAGCGTTAGTTTTTTTTATTTCAAAAGTAACTTTAGTATTTTGTAATTTAGGTAATTTGGGTTCATTTAGGGGGTGTTAGGTTAGGGGGTGTTAGGCTAGGGGGCTTAGTAATTTATTTATTTGCGTTGTGGGCTTTGGCGGTTTAGGGGTTAATACTTTAATAGGTAGTTTGCGTTGTGGGTTAATGGCGGATTAGGGGTTCATACTTTTGATAGGTAGTTTGCGATGTTGGGGTTGGCGGATTTAGGGGTTAATAATTTAGTTACTACTTGCGGTGTGGGTTTGATGGCGGATATAGGGGTTAATAGTTTAATTAGGCTTATTGCATTGTGGGGGGTTATCGGTTTAGGGGTTAATAGTTTTATTAGTTTCGATGTGGGTTTGATGGCGGATATAGGGGTTAATACAGTTTATTAGTTATTGCGGTGGGGGATTGCGGTTGACAGGTAGATATTGCGCATGCGTTAGGTGTTAGTTTATTTTTGCAGTTTCGGGAGTTACGGTGCTCTCATACTCAGCACAAGGCATGCTGCGGCTGCTTTGTATGGCGAGGTAAAAATGGAGTAAGATTTCTTCATTTTCGCCACGTAAGTCCTTGCGCTGAATATTGGATACCGATTTGCAACGCGGTCCCATGTTAGCTTATGGGAGTAAAAATTGTGTGCGACGGGTGGAATATACCTGCCGCATTTATATGCAGCGCTGTATATAGGATACCAAACCCGCGCATAAACCGGCGTCGCCGGCTTTTTTTTTTTTTTTTTTTTTTTTAACAATCATCTTTTATTGAGGTTATATCAAACAAAGTCACAGAAGTAAGTTGTACATAGGTATTTCTTTCCATTTTACATAGTAGACAGAAGTGTTTGATGAATAACATCTTACATAGGAACCCTCGCTTCACCTCCAAGAAGGATCCATGACACTTTTCGTACCTCATAAAAGCTTTTCTTTTTTTTTTCATTTGTTAAAAACATTCAAAGAACATTGAGAGAAAACATGAAAACCCTGTTAGCGTCACTGGCTTTTGCGGGCGGCGCTGCATATGTAATGGGGCCCCTGGGGTGCTAAGGTTACCATCACTGACCTAGATCAATACATGGTGCTAGGAAATGTAACAAAGGAATATAAGAGACAAAAAAAAACCATGGAATTTAATGTAGCAATAATACAATGCTGTAAAGCACTAAAGCTTTTTATTATTGCACTAGGCTTAGCACGATTAACCTCAGTAAACAGCTTAAACACACAGTTAAAGTCAGCTCCAGACCAGTAAAGCACTACTGGCCCTGAGTTGAACATGTCTACAGAACCAGTCAGGGGCGGCATATGTGTGTATCCACCAATATCTGATGATCCAGCTCAGCATTGACCCTTTTTAGACTATTTGTTTCATCATTTCCTGGGGGTTAAACACACACATATATATGAGAAATAGTGTAAAACAATGTTCTAATGCATTGGGGCATTTGTTATTGCATAGTTATGCCCCTTTAAGGGCAATTGGTAAAGAATGAGCAGTATATTGTATATATTTTACGTCTCTTTAACTTATAAAACAATAAGGGCATGTGGATATCTAGTGGTCTGAAAGTTACTAGGCACAAGTTAATATCCTAATAAGGATTATACCCACACCATATCGTTCTGGCACCCTAATATTAAACTGACAAACTACAGTATGACTCAGAGCTGAGTTAACCACACAGCAAATGATGCACCTGAGAAAACGAAAGAGAGTGGGAGATGATTTCATAGATATCTCAGAGAAAGAAGACACTGAAGGAAAAGATAAAAAGATAAAAAAGAGTCAGTCCCAGTGTCAGCAGGTCTGGTGCTATAGTAGTTATGAAACTGTATTATAGTAGGTAAGACACTGTGTGCTATAGTAGGTATGGCACTGTGTATTATAGTAGGTATGATACTGTGTGCTACAGTAGGTATGGTACTGTGTGCTACAGTAGGTATGGTACTGTGTGCTACAGTAGGTATGGTACTGTGAACTATAGTAGGTATGGTACTGTGTACTATAGTAGGTATGGTACTGTGAGATGTAGGTATGGTACTGTGTGCTATAGTAGGTATGGTACTGGGAGATGTAGGTATGACACTGTGTGCTATAGTAGGTATGGCACTGTATGCTATAGTAGGTATGGCACTGTGTGCTATAGTAGGTATGACACTGTATGCTATAGTAGGTATGGCACTGTGTATTATAGTAGATATGGTACTGTGTGCTATAGTAGGTATGGTACTGTGAGATGTAGGTATGGCACTGTGTGCTATAGTAGGTATGGCACTGTGAGATGTAGGTATGGCACTGTCTGCTATAGTCGGTATGGCACTGTGTGCTATAGTAGGTATGGCACTGTGTGCTATAGTAGGTATGGTACTGTGAGATGTAGGTATGGCACTGTGTGCTATAGTAGGTATGGTACTGTGAGATGTAGGAATGGCACTGTGTGCTATAGTAGGTATGGTACTGTGAGATGTAGGTATGGCACTGTGTGCTATAGTAGGTATGGTACTGTGAGATGTAGGAATGGCACTGTGTGCTATAGTAGGAATGGCACTGTGTGCTATAGTAGGTATGACACTGTGTGCTATAGTAGGTATGGCACTGTGAGATGTAGGTATGGCACTGTCTGCTATAGTAGGTATGCTACTGTGTGCTATAGTAGGTATGGCACTGTGTGCTATAGTAGGTATGGCACTGTGAGATGTAGGAATGGCACTGTGTGCTATAGTAGGTATGGCACTGTGTGCTATAGTAGGTATGGCACTGTGAGATGTAGGTATGGCACTGTCTGCTATAGTAGGTATGGTACTGTGTGCTATAGTAGGTATGGCACTGTGTGCTATAGTAGGTATGGCACTGTGAGATGTAGGTATGGCACTGTGTGCTATAGTAGGTATGGTACTGTGAGATGTAGGAATGTCACTGTGTGCTATAGTAGGAATGGCACTGTGTGCTATAAATTAACCCAACTCTGTATTTTACTTCACAGAGCAAAAGCCCATTTCCTGTATTGTACTATGCTACAGATATCAGAGCTACTCTATATTAGATCTCCTGCCCCCCAATTCTGTAGGAATTTTCCTGTTTGTTTACAGAAAGGGACTGCAATATTATGTTTACAGGAACCATGTTTTACCCAGTCCGTCAGCTCAGCATTTTCCATAGAGGAGCTTTTGGATTGCTTTACACACACATTACAATCACGTGGGGATTCCCAGGTGTACATTCAGTGAGTGAGGCTGCATTCATGCTCACTCATTAGTTTGCATGGAAACGGCACACAATTCTACAAAGCCAATGACAGCCATAGACTAAAATCTACATAAGCACACGCTGCTTACTCTGCATATTAATACTTTCCTATGCAATGTGCTGCAGTTCTTTCTGGCGACCAAGAGATTAACAATGCTTTGGATATGTCAACTTATAGTGGACCTGTCTCATGCTTTATATTTTATTATATCTAAGCCTTATTCTTAATTAACTCTTCATTGACTAGGAATCACAATGTATTTTTTTATTTACCTTCTGTCATAGACGTGAATCACATTATAGACCATGGGGTAGATTTACCAATGTCTGTCCGACATGATACATTGTAGCGTATCATGTCTGACAGACATTGCTGAATGCCGACAGTATATGCTGTCGGCATTTATCATTGGACAAGCAGTTCACCAATGATAAATCATAGATGAATCATAGTGCCCAATTCTGGCATTTTTATGCCATGTTTAGAATATTTCAGTAATCACAAATTACTAGAGGCTACAGTAGCTGAGTTACAGCATTTTAGTCTGAGTTTTCTATGTAGAGGATACATAACTTGCCTGTACATCATTGTTAGACAATATTTATACACTAGTATCCTCTGTGAATAATGTTCCCAAGTGTCAATGCTTATGCATGCATATATGTATTACTAAACTGAATGGTATACTATGATGGATGTCACCTAAGCAGGGCTTATGTTTGCGACTGTAACAATAATTACATGGATTATTATCTTCTAAAAATAAACCAGCAAAAAAATGCATTTTCCCTTTAAAGCCTTTCACAAATTCTAAATAAATTCCAAGTGACTACATTCTGTCTTTATATGAGCGCAGCCAAGATTCTCTGAGCATTACATCTGCAAAGTATTTTGTCTATTCTTCCAATGATTAGTGTTTCATTATTTCCATGCATGTTATGTCCTGTCCAGAAGCGCTGACCCCTTAATGGTCTCCCATAATGTACAGCCAGCCTGTTGCTTTGTGCATTGTTTTCTGTAAGATTTAGTAGTTGCATCTACTAATTTAGCAGGCTCGGAAAGCACACTGACACAGACACCCAAATGTCAAACCTCTGGGGAGCGAGGAGGACGCAGAACCAAACTTTTGGGGTAGAAAAATTCAGATGCAAAAGGCTGCACAAGGCACAAAGGAAAATAAGGGAGATAATAAATATGCAGAGATATAAAAATACACCAATACATCTTCTAAAAGCTACATGATAAGAGGAGGAAATGATAAGAGTATTTTTGTTTGACTTCAGAGAAAAACAGAGAAAATTGTATCCATATGAAACAATGTTTGTCCATATTGCAATAGGCACTAAACCAGGCTAAATATGCAGGCGACAAAAAAATATTTATAGGGAAAATTTGAGTCCTCTTAACTGACAGAAGATTCTTTAATCATTAATTTTACTGCAATAAAATTTAAAGGGACATTATGGTGCTCTTTAGCAAATTTGTAATATATACTCCACTACAAAGCTTTATTTAACACCATGATTAACACAGATGTGGCTAACATATAGCCTGACACTCTTTTGTTTGTACAAACCATGCACCTACACTTGCTTGTGAATCAAGGTCATGTACAAAGTCGGGTTTAAAGTCATGGAGTTAAAAAACATATAAGCAGAGTGTATATGGGAAAACTGCTTTGTGGAATCTTCGGTATTTGAGTTTAGAGAACTTTAATGTTTTGTTCTACAGTCTTGAAAGGTAAATAAAAAATGAAAATAATCAGATGAGTTCAATAACCTACTTTGCCTTTCTGATAATTTGAAAGATTCACATTTAATTAGTACAGCTTGAAAGGATTTGTTTTTCTGCACATCTGAGTGATAATTGCCTGTCCAAAACTTTGTTGCCCTGGGGATTAATTTATCCCCAAAAATACTAAATATGTTTTTTTTTTGTTTTCTTTTAAGTATTGTGATCAATCTTACAGCTGGCACCAGCAAAGCAGATTACATAATTTGACAAATTAGATAATACACTTTCTGATTTAGACTGTCCCTTTAAGACTTTTGAGACCATTGTGCAATGACTTGAATTTGAAATAAAAGGATGACAAAAACGTTTGAAGCTCATTAGTGTATTCAACAGACTAAATGCAGTACAGAAGGTAATAATGTCCTGCTGGAATATGGACCACCCAGACAGTTGACTACTGTGGATGTCAACTATTAAAGTGACATTAAAGAACACAATAATAAAACATTCTGATGCATCAGAACATTTTTATTATTGCATTGGTGCTTTATGCATTTTGTTATTAAACTTTTTTGTGCAACGTATAAGGTTTTCTGAGCAAATTCTAAGGAAAATAAATAATGAAAGCTTATTGCATAGTCTTTTATTTACACACAATTTAAATATTTTATTTTACAATCTAAACGCGTTTCTTGTCCCTTTAACCTTAGGGTTTTGCCATATAAGATACACATCTATAGCAATAATGGGATTAGGCTTTTTATTATATATTTTAAAAAATGTCAATATTTTATAAACTCAGATAAAGAAGAAGCAGATCTGGAATGAATGTGAATGAATTTTATAAAAAAAACATGTCAGTCCCCGGAATATCTCCTGGCAGTGAAAGGGTTTTCCGGTAATGTACTGTCCTCGGTTTGAGACTAGTAAACTCCCTACCCTCAGTTTAATGTGGTTATCAATCTGCCAGAAAACGTCTGTAACATTTGTAACTCTGAGCATTCATCCATTTATAAAAGGGCCAACATTCTCCTTACCCGCAGCTTCTCTTCCGTCTTGGTGGTTTGCTTACAGTCGGGATGCCAGACTGTTGAACCTGCAAAAAAACCCAAAGAGGTCATGGAGCTTGGCAAGATGATGTCAGAGGGAGATGGAGAGAGATATGACTTTACATCAGGACTGAAGTGGATTAAAATGACTAAAGTTTTTTTGATCTGTTGCCAACATCTGGCTGTCGCTGGCTTTAAATTACACATTCAGCTGCAAGGCCTTATGACTTAATAAAAATACCAAGAATCAGGCGCACATTATCTGCATTCCCTAGATTTGCTGAGCATAACAAACTGCAACGTCTGGGTGAGCTTCATGCCTAGGAGGCTTTATATTCATAAGTGTATATTCTTGCACAGGCAGCCCTGGAAATTCAGGTAACCGCCAAAGGAAGTCTGCACATTGCTGTTTTAGCAGCATTAAACTTCTGAGCTTACCCTCCTTTAAGGCATAAAAGGAGCAATTAACACCTTGCAATTACAAGACATTTCTGTTGTGTTGCTATAGAATAACATATCAGCCAATCTCAAAAATGTTAAGAGAAATTAACATCGTGTTTGCTGCAATTGTTTTTCAATAGCCAATCTGCACTTGAGTCTGCAGACAACAAGGCTAGGTAAAAGTATAAAGTGTGTTGAATTGCAGATGTTATCTGTTAAAGACAATTAGGGTAATACATATAACAGGCTTAAACTGGAGAAGTCGGCATCTCTGAGAATTAGAAAATCCAGACATGAAAAAGGGGGGAAATAGATAATGATAGTATGTTGCAAAGCTTTTTGTTTTATATTAAAATCTCAATGTGTGTAATGTCCCTTAACATAAACTAGAAATTTTATTTAAAGGGACACTAAATCCAAATTTTTTCTTTAATGTTTCATAGATCATGCAATTTTAAGCAACTTTCTAATTTACTCCTATTATCAATTTTTCTTTGTTCTCTTGCAATCTTTATTTGAAAAGCAGGAATGCAAAGCTTGGGAGCCGGCCCATTGCTTGTTCAGCACCTGGGTTGCGCTTGATGATTGGTGGATAAATGTGGTCAGACACTCTTTAAGCTGGCTGAGCATCATGGGAAATGTAGTTACAAAACATCTGGGGGCCCAAGGTTGCTGACCCCTGCTTTAAGGGATAGGAAAATACAATTTAAAACAAAAACTTTTCAATTTACTTAGGTTACCAAAATGTCTTGATAGCCTTTGTTGAAACTTCACTTCTTAAATGTAAAAACCCATTCCCCAGCTCTGTACAACCAACATTGTTATATTAATATACTTTATAACATCTAAACCTCTAAATCTCTGCTTGTTTCTAAGCCCCTGTAGGCCACCTCTTATCTCAGTGCATTTTATTAGCTTTTCACAACTAGACAGTGCGAGTCTATGTGTGCCATATAGATCAGATTGTGCTCACTCCCATGGAGAAATTATAGGAATCAGCACTAATTGGCTAAACTGCAAGTTTGTAAATAGCACTGAGATATGGGGGCAGCCTGCAGAGGCTAAGCTATGAGGTAATCACAGAGGTAAAAAGTGTATTAATATAACAGTGCTAGTTATGAAAAACTGGGGAATGGGTAATAAAGGCATTATCTATCTTTTTAAACAATAACAATTTTCAAGTTGACTGTCCCTTTAAGCCTACCTCCATATGCTCTTGTAGAAGGGAGAGATGTTTTAATAAAGAATATCAACAGAAAGAAAAGTCTGATAACAGAAGTAAAATTGGATTTTTTTTTATTATACACTCTGTCAGAATCATGAAAGTTTAATTGTGACATCCTTACCCCTTTAATTATTTTAGGTATTACCCAACTAGTTTATACTTTAACTGTAAATATATATTTATTTTTAACAGTCTTTTCTAAATACAATTGTTTATATATTTATACATTTTATAAAAGCTTTTATTGTTTGTATATATATATATATATATATATATATATTTCCGCTGGAGGGAGACATTGTACATATTTAAGTGATCACTTGCATTAATTTCATCCTAAACCAAGCTCACAGGTGCAGGCAGGTGTACAGTATAGTGTTAACAAGTAATTACCCAATCATCTGTGATAGGGTCACTCAACAGCCTGACCGGGCCCCATGAATCACAATCTCTGATGAAGAGCTACTTGCTAGCACGAAATGCGTCAATTTGTTGTCAAATTGATTGTTTTAATATTAACCAACTCATTTAACGTTAAGGATTGCTTAACATGCCTGATTGTTTTTCTTTTCTTTTTTAATAGTGGTGGAAATCTGAAAAGATACAAGTGGTAAGCATTGAGAGGTCGAGTGCACACTGCTATAAGCACCTTTTTAATTTATGTTTATTTTAAGATAGGGTTAGCTTGTGGGAAGGGGAGATATATTTTGGGGAGGTAGCACTTGCAGTAAGCGAGTGAATCATGTAAGGGTTTACTGGTGGTGAGAGATTATACAGTTGCAACTCAGTGGGTCAATCTGAACTGTCCTTTGTGTGCCAGGGGAGTACTGTGTAAGGACACGGACAATGTTATGGTTAATAATGATGAGAGGATCAGAACAGCTCAGTTAAGGTTAATGGCAGTTAACAGCATGGTTAGGGTTAACTGTTGTTAGGAGGATCAGATTGTCATAGTAAGGTTAAACAAGGGATGTGGTATTTGAGACAACTTTATTATGGTTAAAATCAAGAGGAGGATTAGGACAATGTGGTTAATGTTAAAAGCTGCTGGCAGATCTGGACAGAGTAGTTTTGGTTAACAGTAATGAAGGTAACTGGGACTGTTTGGTTTGAAGTAATATACTGTAGAACTAGTGCCTATATAGGTAACAGTCTTATAGTGTGTGGTTCCAAACCTCTGTGGCGCATGGTCATAGGAAACGTGAAAGGAAACTTTTATTTAGCAATCTATAACAAGCGGTCACTAAATAATGACTGTGTTGAATCAGGTTGCTAACATCTCTGTGACAGTTCTGTTGTCCCTATATTTTTGCAGTGCTTCCATAATAACAGGTGGCACATGTCATAGCTTGTGTTTTATTCTTTATGTTTGTATATTTGATTTAGTAGTTTGGCCTAATTTCAGAGTTTTATGACATTTTTAAATAGATTTCATAAAATAAAATATAACATTTTATTTTATATTAAAGGGTCACTAACATATAAAAACGTTGAAACATATTAAACATTATACTGAGTATATTGTAGTCACTTTAAGCTTTTCACTTTAACAAACATACAAGCTTTTTATCATGTAATTATAGTATTGAAATAAACATTGAGTATTAAACAGTGAACGAGGTATCTCCAAATGGAATCTGCAGCACGCATAGGAAATGTCACATTAGAAAGTTTGGCGGAAAAATAAACCAAGTAGCAGCAGAAACCACATGAAAATTAAATGTATGACAGCAAATGATTCACGTGACTGAGCAGTTAACTTAGAGGGTTATACTTTATTTAGGAGGGACAGGAATAATAACAGTGGTAGGGGAATCTGAATGTATATAAAACCTGACCTTAAACCTACAATAAGGGAAGATATTTATGATGATAAAGGTGATGATGTAGAGACCCTGTGGGTTGAAATAAGGAGTAAGGGGAAAATTAAAAAAAAAAAATATTACTAGGAACATGCTACAAGCCCCCCAACATTAGTGACATGGAGGAAACTCCAATGCAAATAGGAAAGTCTGCTAATAATATCAACAGTGCTGTAATTTAATTATGGGAGATTTTAACTACCCTGACATAAACTGGGCCAATGAAACTAGTAATACAGCTAAGGGAGTTAGATTTTTAAATGTTCTCAGGGATAACTTCATATTACAATTAATAGAGGAGCCGACTAGGAATAAAGTTATATTGTATTTAGTGCTATCAAACAATACAGATAAAATATCAAACATTGACTCAATGAACATTTGGGTAACAGTGATCATAACATGGCCACATTTGAAATCACTTTACATAAGCAGTGTCTTAAGGGTTAAACTGAGACTTTTAATTTTAAGAAAGTAAAATTCAATGATTAAAGGATATTGTTAAATAACATAAATTGGGACAAAGTATCCTTTAACAAAAACACAGAGAATAAATGGATAACTTACATATAAACACATATCACATGGCTATACAAGTAAAATAAATCAATCCAAGCCAATGTGGCTAAATAAATATGTGTTAGTAAAAATTAGGAAAAAACGTAGGGTATTTAAACTATTCAAAGAAAATAGTACAGAATAAGCATTCCAAATATATAAGAAATGTAACAAAGCATGCAAAAAACAATCAAATTAGCCAAAATTGAAAATGAAAAGGTTAATTGCAAAGGATTCTAAGTCAAACCCTAAAAGATTTTTTAATTACATAAATGGCAAAAAATCTAAGAAATACAATATAGGTATATACACATACAAATGTGTGGAGGGTAGCATGATTAACAGTGACAGCGAGAAGGCTGAGGTACTAAACCAGTTCTTTTCTTCAGTACACGCAGGAGAGGAACTAATGGGAGATACTTTGAAACAAACTAGAACATTCCATGACATACTATTAACTGGTTTATCTCTAAAGGATATCAGGAAAAAGCTGGATAAATAAATAAAAAAAGTAAATGAAACTCCAGGCCCAGATGGAATACACTCAAGGGTTTTACAGAAATTTAGCTCTGTTATAGACAAACCTCTAATCTTAATTTTTCAAGACTCATTATCCTCAGGCATAGTAGCCCAGGACTGGCGTAAAGATAAAGCTGATGTGGTGCCACTTTTTAAAAAGGGAAGCAGGGCTGATCCAGGAAGCTATAGACCAGTAAGTATGATATGTTTAGTGGGGAAGATACTTGAAGGGATTATAAAGGATTACATTGATGAGCATATTCGTGTTAACAAGATTATGAGTTCAAATCAGCATGATTTTATGAGAAATAGATCATGTCAAACTAATCTAATTAGATTCTACGAGGAAGTAAGTAAAAATATAGATAAAGGGGAATCAGTTGATGTGATATACTTGGATTTTGCAAAGGCTTTGATACAGTGCCACATGAGAGATTAATGTACATAATTAAGGGACTGGGCATATTTTAAAATGTTAGCTCATGGATAAATAACTGGATAAAAGACAGGGAGCACTGAGTAGTAGTAAACGGATCATACTCAGATTGGACAAAGGTAATAAGTGGAGTCCCCCTGTTCTTTTTAATATTTTTATTAATGACTTGGAGCAAGGATTAAACAACAACATCTTTATTTTTGCAGATAATACAAAATTGTGTAAGGTCATTAGGTCAGGGCAGACTGAACTTGCTTTACAGGGGGATCTACAAAAATTAGAAGAATGGGCAGGTAAATGGAAAATGAGATTCAATACTGGAAAATGCAAGGTTCTACATTTTGTAAGTATAAATAAGCAGGGAATCTATTATTTAAATGGGACCAAATTCAGCAAAATAGAGGAGGAAAGGGATTTGGGAGTAGTAATAGATAACAAGCTAAAGATGGGTGCACAATGCAGGGCAGCGACTTATAAGATACTAGCATGTATTAAAAGAGGCATTGATGCAAGGGAGGAAAGCATTATTTTGTCACTATGTAAATCCCTGGTAAGACCACACCTAGAGTATGGAGTGCAGTTCTGGGGACCAATCTCAAAAAAAGACATTGCAGACTTAGAGAAAGTTCAGAGAAGGTCCACAAAACTAATAAGGGGAATGGAGAATTTAAGCTATGAGGAGAAGCTAGCCAAACTGGGTCTGTTTTCTCTAGAAAAGAGCTGCTGGTGCAACGCCGCCCCCTGCAGACTCGCGGCCAATAGGCCGCCAGCAGGGGGTGTCAATCAACCCGATCAAACTCGATCGGGTTGATTTCCGGCGATTCCTGTCCGCCTCATTAGAGCAGGCGGACAGGGTTATGGAGCAGCGGTCTTTAGACCGCTGCTTCATAACTGTTGTTTCTGGCGAGAAACACGGGCTCACAAGCTCCATTCGGAGCTTGATAAATGGGCCTCAATGTGTTTTATTTAACCCCTATACACACTATCTTGCCTTATAGATTTTAATAGAAAAGCTGTGCACGAAGACGACATTAACATGCTCTGAATAAGCACTTGCTGCTCTCATGTTTGGTTATCTCACAGCAGAGTTGTTCAAACCATTCTGAGTTCTGAACATTTTTTCGCAGCTGGGCTCTGCCTGGGAAATAAGCTTCATTCAGCCAGGCAGTCGTCTCATGCAGAGCTTAAGATCCCGAGCAGTTTAAATTGGAACAACATTGGGATGATACATTAACTTTAATGTAACAATTGTTGCTTTAGCAAAGAAAAAACAACATATGTTTGTATTATTTTAGTTGAATAAATACTCAGGTTAAAGGGACAGTAAAGTCAAAATATAACTTTCATGATTCAGATAGAGCATAACATTTTAAACTTTCAAATTTTGTCTGTTACCAAATTTGCTTTGTTCTCTTTGTATCTTTTATTGAAGAGAAAACCTAGGTAGGCTCAGGAGTGTGCACATGTCTATAGTACTCTATGGCAGCAGTGTTTTGCAACATTATTTGTAGCTTTGTTTTACAATGTTGCAAAACACTGCTAGCTTTAAAAGGATTATTAAAGAGACACTTAACCCAAATTATTTATTTCGTGATTTAGATAGAGCAAACAATTTTAAGCAACTTTCTAATTTACTCCTACTATCAAATTTTCTTCATTCTCTTAATATCTTTATTTGAAAAGCAAGAATGTACGATTAGATGTCGGCCCATTTTTGGTAAACAACCTGGGTTGTCCTTTCTGATTGGACAGCACCAATAAACAAGTGCTCTCCAGGGTTCTGAACCAACAATTGGCTGACTCCTTAGCTTAGATGCCTTCTTTTTCAAATAAAGATAGCAAGAGAACGAAGAAAAATTGATGATAATAGGAGTAAATTAGAAAGTTGCTTAAAATTGCATGCTCTATATGAATCACAAAAGAAAAAAAAATTGGGTTCAGTGTCACTTTAAAGTAAACATATTCATATAAATGAAAACATACAGATAAATAATTAAATACATTGTTGCGATTTCACTATATATAACTATTCATTTTGGGCCAGATTACAAGTGGAGCTCTATTTAATGCTCTTGATCCAGCGTTAACTGCGCTAGAAGTAAGCTTTGTGCACGTGTCTGGTTGTGCTCATATTATAAGTTGAAAGTAAACTGTTTTTGCTTGCACGCTAACCCGACGAGTGTAAAAAGACGAACTTAGAATATCGTATGCTCGATAACCTATTCCCCCATAGCAATCAATGGAGCAAAAAAAGTGGAAAATACCCTAAAACCCTAATCGCACGCAAACGCAATCGCATTTTCTCAAGTGCGCTACCCAGACATGAAAATATAAATATTTCACATTCCAATGTTCTTCACATAGCAGAATATGTTCTATTTATTCATAAATACATATTTCTTTATATATCTGATGGCATTTTTGCACAAATACATATTTATACCTATATATGATTATATATATAGGTATAGATATATACAGATATATAAATATAAATATATATATATATATATATATATATATATATATATTAGAATATCTATTTAAAAAAACTTAGAACATATTATGCTATGTGCAGAACATTGGAATGTGAAATATTTACAGTAAATAAACAGTATACCACTTTATTAAATATGAATATTGCATAAATATGATTTTACATGTTTTCATTTACTAAACTGCAAAGGACTCCAATAATATATATATATATGTATACACACACACACACACACACATATACATATGTACTTGTGTGTTTATATGTGTATATATGTCTGTAAATACATATACACATATAAATACATATGTACACATATAAATACATATACACATATAAATACATATGTACACATATAAATACATATACACATATAAATACATATACACATATAAATACATATGTACACACACACACACACACACACACACACACACACACACACACACACACATATATATAGTTAGACATGTATGTATCTCTAAGTCCCTTTGAAGCCTTTTTTCCTAACACCTGAGATCTCATATTTTTGAGACCTTGTAATTTTTTTGTGCAATATTTTTTACAAATAATTTTTATTAGATGGTGTTATTATGAGTGCAAATGTACTTTGTAATGTCATCAATAAATACACATGAAGGTGGCACTAAAAATTAAAAGCAAACCTTTATTTGAAGAGCAATGTTTGAGGGCTCCTGCCCCTTTCTCAAGCTGTACTTTGTAATGTGTTTTTCAGATGTTTTCCGACACTTTTTTGTTTCGCAAAAAAGTTAACCAGAGCTCTGAGGAGAAGGTAATCATTCTAGGATAAATCGCGATTACGCTCAAGCGATTGCGTTTACCTTTAACTTGTAATATGAGAGGAAACCCCAATGCATACAAACACCCCCAATAAACCCCTTTTTGCTTGTGCTTAACTGTTAAAGGGACACTGTACCCAATTTTTTTCTTTTGTAATTCAGAAAGATCATGCAATTTTAAGCAACTTTCTAATTTACTCCTATTATCAATTTTTCTTCGTTCTCTTGCTATCATTATTTGAAAAAGAAGGCATCTAAGCTTTTTTTTGGTTTCAGTACTCTGGAGAGCACTTTTTTATTGGTGGATGAATTTATCCACCAATCAGCAAGGACAACACAGGTTGTTCACCAAAAATGGGCAGGCATCTAAACTTACATTCTTCAAATAAAGATACCAAGAGAATGAAGAAAATTTGATAATAGGAGTAAATTAGAAAGTTGCTTAAAATGTCATGCTCAATGTGAATCACGAAAGAAACATTTTGGGTACAGTGTCCCTTTAATGTGCCACTTGTAATCTGGCCTTTTTTGGGAATTAAATGTCGAATTAAAGATCCCCTTGTACTTCTTCCATCACAAAAAAAATTAATCAAATTCTCTTGAAAACCATTTCAATCTATAATACATTTGTTCAAATACATCCACAGCCCTAATTAAAACTTTAACACAAGTTATCAAATAATATGTGGGGGCGGGGTATCTTATATCTTAAATAACTAATAATGCAAAAACATCCACCAAGAAGAGAGACCAAAGCTAAGATAGTTATAGGTACACACTTAGGGACCGATTTATTACAGCCTGAATGGGGCCCTATACCCCTGTTTCTGCGTGAGCCTTCAGGCTCGCCGGAAACAGGAGTTAAGAAGCAGCGGTCTTAAGACAGCAATCCGCCTGATCGCATACTATCGGGTTGATTGACACCCCCTGCTAGCGGTCGATTGGCCACGAATGTGCAGGGGGCGGCATTGCACAAGAAGTTCACAAGAACTGCTTGTGCAATGATAAATGCAGACAGCGTACGCTGTCTGCATTTATCGATGTCTGGTGGACATGATATGCTACATCGGATCATGTCCATCAGACACTTGATAAATCGACCCCTAAATATGATTATCAATATATCAACTATTTAAAATTACCCAACAACCCCAACACCTGGGAAAAACACTTGAAACGTAACTTTTATTATATATTGTTAAAAAGTAATAAAATATACTTAAAAGCCAAATAACTATATAGCCATTCGTGTCAATCAATATTCACTATAAATGTTACTTCATGCTCATTCCTTGTAAGGTGACTAATATGCAAGTTTGTTGATGTGACTTTTACTGGCGTCTCATCCATAGCCGTAAGCCCAGTATATTGCCCCACATGAGGGATTCACAAAACCACAGTCGTAATTGGGTAGGGAAAGTCTCCTGAATGGGATGAATACGCAGTAATATTTATAGTGAATATTGCTTGACCTATGAAGTGGTGACTCTCATCCTATTCATGCTATGTACCCTAGTACGTTTTATTACTTCTTTAATCTCATCACAATACACAGGTGACACAAGTGACAGGTGTCTCACCTTGCAGGTACATTTCCTCTCCTTCGGTAAACATTTGGTTGCATCTGCTGCATCGTGCACAACTCGGATGATAGTGTTTGTCCCCAGCCTGCAGATACAAAGACACAACATTAACAAAGTGTCGGACCTCCCTTACAAAGACATCTTTTACATCTGATGCCCTTGAGCATCTAACTGGATACACAGAAGCTTTTTCCCACAATAAGAAATATAGTCAAACTCTTTGAGACAACACAAACAGGACAATTAAAGGCAAAGTAAGGTCAAAATTAAATATTCATGATTCAGGCAATTTCATAAGAAAAAATGCTTTCCAGTTGACTTCTCTTGGTATCCTTTGTTAAAGGGTAACTGTAGACAGGCTGTGGAGCTTGCTCATGTCCGACCGGGAAAATTGACAGCTCCTGCCCGAGTGTGATTGGCCCTGCGCGGGAAGAGGGCGGCGTTGCACAAGAGCACAAAATAGCACTCTTGTGCAATGCTGAATTCTGGCAGTGGAATTTAGCCCGCCAGAGGCAAGCTGTGGTGGATAGGGGCACATATGTACGCCCCTGTCCGCCATAGCTTGATAAATCAACCCTATAGTGCTCAATACACAATCACATGCACAATTCTGAGCCTACCAGTATTTACTCTTCAACCAGGGATATCAGATATAAGTGTTTTATTCTAAATTGCATTCTCTATCAGAATGATAAACATTTAATTTTTACTTTATTGTCCCTTTAATGCTGAACAAGCATTGAAATTGTTTCCCTTCTTCTCTTTTATTTCCATGTTTTAATTTTTATTTTGTTAATTCCCATTAACATTTATCAAAATATTTTACAGCCATTTAAGGGGCGTTAGCCTCGGTCTACACTATTTTGTAACACAACCTATATGAACAAGGCTAAAACATGTCGCCTCTGTCTGCAGTGGATGAATTCTAATAATGAATTCAGCTAATTAAACTATGAATACTGAATTAAACGACAAACTTCTTCACATGGAACTGTGCGGAACCAGGTGAAGCTAGATGTGTCAGTCACATGGCAGAAATACCCATTACCATAATGAGTCACTTCATTGCCAATGGAGCGAGGTAGTGTGATCTTTAAGAAAATGAAGACTTAATAGATGATGATAATCCCCCTCCAAAAAAAAATACTCTCAGGGAATTAAGCTGTCAGAGGATAATTTTGTTATGGGAGACACTCCCTGCAATAGTCATTTCGCACAATAGAAGAGAGAGGATGTGCTTATGCTTTACATCTTACTAATGGTTGACATAATACAAGTAATTAGGTACCCATAACAGTGTATAACAGTGATATTACAGGTCATTAACAAGCTCTGAGACAATACATAACCCCTAAACCACCTGCCATGCGCCTTTAGTAAATTCACAGAGCTTCTCTGGCCCTGTATGACCGTACTGTGAGATATTTTATACTATACAATGCACAGGGGAACAACATTAGTCTTCCCATTTTCCACATCCCAGTGGCTCCCAACTTGCTGCTTATAGGGGAGTAAGTTACTAGGTTTTGTGCATGTGCAGCTGTCCCAATGCACTCTCATATCCAGCACTCTGTCCTGTTCCTGTTAGCATTTCTTTACACTCGATTGGCATGTACTGAATTCTACCTAACATTAAAGGGACAGCCTATTTCAACATTTTTTATTATTTAAAAAGATAGATAATCCCTTTATTACCCATTCCCAATTTTTGCAAAACCAACACTGTTATATTAATACACTTTTTACCTCTGTGATTACCTTGTATCTAAGCATCTTCTGCCCCCTTTATCTCAGTTCTTTTGACAGACTTGCATTTTAGCTAATCAGTGGTGTCTCATACATAACTCCATGGGAGTGAGCATAATGTTATCTATATGACATGTGAACTAGTGCTGTATAGCTGTAAAAAAAAATTGTCCAAATGCACTGAGATAAGAGGCGACCTTCAATGGCTTAGAAATTAGCATATGAGCCTACCTAGGTATAGCTTTTAACAAAGAAGCAAAAAAGCAAATTTGGTGATAAGTGAATTGGAAAGTTGTTTAAAATTACATGCCCTATCTGAATCATTAAAGTTTAATATTGACTAGACTGTCCCTTTAAAAACAAAGCATTTTAATATTCTTACAGCATGCAAATACAAAGAAATGAGGACTGGTGACTTTTTCTTGTCACCCCTATTATATTTTCACTAACTGCTAAACTAAAGTAAACATTTTCCAGATTTGATAACAATTCGAATCAGACAGATGTTCTATGATCTTGTTATTATCTAATGTTACATGTGTCTCTTTTCAATATCTTTCCTATAAAATCTTTAATAGTGAAGCTCTATAAAAAAAACAACTAACTATCAACTCCCATTTAAATCCCTGCTGCATGAAAACATTTACTAGTTGTCGCCAAGACAGGAGAGAGAGTAATTGCTATTTGGAGCTGAAATGCAAACTAACAATCTTGTACTATTGAGAGGGCACAGAAAAGGCCATCTGTGTGCTGGAAATAGGGAGACATGCAATTTTCACATCATTGTAATTCATACATTCTTTGTATCCCATTATTGAGCGTGTATGAAAAATAATAAACAACTTATGTTTACAGACAGGCAGTGGCACGGTTCTAGAGTGGTGTGGTGCTAGGAGTGTTAAGGACCCCAATCTAATTTATAGGACCCCCCATTCAACAAAGGGACATTCTAATGCAAAAAAGACATTCTCTCAATTGTTAGAGCATGTTATTTTTGCATTACTGACCCTGGGGTTAAACACATTGGTAAAGTCCCAGACAGGTGCCGCCATCATTGTAGTTCCTGAACAGGAACCCTTGGTTGATTGGCAGCTAAAATTAAAAAGAAAGAAAAAAAAAAAACATAAAACTGTGTTACTGTTAACTTAAAATGCCAATCAAGAAAAGCAGCAGTACTTTTTTCTTTTTAGTATCATTTTGAAAACAATATAATGAAATGCTGAGAGATCAGACAAACACATACATATATATATATATATATATATATATATATATATATATATATATATATATATATATATATATATTAACTGCCTGTGACTCTGGAGAGAGCACAGCTTCCTGAGAGTGCTAATAGCACCCAGGGCTGAGCATGTTGCAGGGTCATAGGTAGGGTGACCATATTGCCGCTTTAAAAAGGGACACATGTGAAAAATACATATGTCAGGGTTCTTGTACCTGACATATGTATTTTTCATATGTGTCCCTTTTTAAAGCGGCAATATGGTCACCCTAGTCATAGGATGTGTGTCCAGTCTGAGAGTGCAGTCCCCTTCCATGTTTTGTGATTGTTTAGGGTGATTACATAAGTCTGGGAGCCCTGACTTGTTCCCAGTTTGTTTGATTGAGAGCAGGCATTTGTATGGCTGTATTAGGAACCCAAGTTTTGGAAGATACCTTGACGTGGTACCTGGGCTTGTCCCATTTGGCCAGATGCGGTAACTAACTCTTCCAGTTTTGCTTTTAATCTTAGCTGAGAGCTTTTAAGCGAGTGCTGGACTTTCTCTGTGTTATATATATATATATATATATATATATATATATTTTTTTTTTTATTTTTTTTTCATTCTAGTATTTTAACAGTAAAGTATTGTTAGTAGCTAGTATATTATTATTCAGACTAAAATACAGTATATGCCAGTTCTGATATTTTACACAAAAGCTCCACTAAACTAGTAAGGGTGACTGAGACCACCTTTGTAATTATAGACAATAAAATAAATTGCACTCAGTGGTGCTTGTCAGTTGATTTCAAAGACATAAACCATAACTTATGTTTTACTAATTATATTTTTTCTCAGGTGGTGCCAGTATGCGTGAGCGTGCCTTTAGCAATTCAATTACAGCTTCGATAGGTCTCAACAATGTCATTGTATTAATATATGTTCTGCATAAACCAAGACCACCTATAGTTTATATTCAGACATACACTGCTGTACATCAAAATATATAAAATACAAATTCTAAGCAATACACAGTAAATTGTAGTTTTATTGATTGTTATATTTTACTCAACTATATTAGAGGTGTATTCACATTATATTTCAGTGCTTGTATTTTTTTGTAGAAAAAATGTGTATAGAATGAACAATTTAAATAATTACATATCTTAAAAACTCCCAGAATAAGAGGTAACATTATTGAAACTGAAAATTTCTACGGTTGTGACAGCTCTTGTGGCAAACATCTAAGATTATGTGAACAATATAACAATTCTGTATGGGTTTTTGTCTGGAAAAAATACAACATTGCAATTAATAATAAATGTATAAAAATGTATTGTAGTCATATGCAATATAGAAAACTATTTAAAAAAAACTATTTTTCAGTCACTAGCAAATAATATAATAAATGATATAAAAAGTATATCACAGTCTTACGCAATATAAAGATATATTAAAACTTATAATATTACAGTCATTATCAATACAGAAGTATACACTCTTATTAGATACACCTTGCTAGTACCGGGTTGGACCCCCTTTTGCCTTCAGAATTGCCTTAATTCGTCATGGCATAGATTCAACAAGGTGTTGGAAACATTCCTCAGACATTTTGGTCCATATTGACATGTCGCAGTTGCTGCAGAATCGATTTGTCGGCTGCACATCCATGATGCGAATCTCCCGTTCCACCTCATCCCAAAGGTGCTCTATTGGATTGAGATCTGGTGACTGTAGAGGCCATTGGAGTACAGTGAACTCATTGTCATGTTCAAGAAACCAGTTTGAGATGATTTGAGCTTTGTGATATGGTGCATTATCCTGCTAGAAGTAGCCATCAGAAGATGGGTACACTGTAGTCATAAAGGGATGGACATGGTCAGCAGCAATACTCAGGTAGACTGTGGTGTTTAAACAATGCTTAATTGGTACTAAGGGGCCCAAAGTCTGCCAAGAAAATATCCCCTCACACCATTACACCATCACCACCAGCCTGAACCATTGATACAAGGCAGGATGGATCCATGCTTTCATGTTGTTTATGCCAAATTTATGCCAAACCTTATCACCTGAATGTTGCAGCTGAAATCGAGACTCATCAGACTAGGCAACATTTTTCCAATCATCTATTGTTTAATTTTGGTGAGGCTGTGTGAATTGTAGCCTCAGTTTCCTGTTCTTAGCTGACAGGAGTGGACCCCTGTGTGGTCTGCTGCTGTAGACAATATGCTTCAAGGTTCGATGTGTTGTGCATTCAGAGATGGTATTCTGCATACCTTGGTGTAACGAGTGGTTATTTGATTTACTGTTGCCTTTCTATCATCTCAAACCAGTCTGTACATTCTCCTCTGACCTCAACAAGGCATTTTCATCTACACAACTGCCGCTCACTGGATATTTTCTCTTTTTCGGACCATTCTCTGTAAACCCTAGAGATGGTTGTGCTGGGAAATCCCAGTAGATCAGCAGTTTTTTTAAATACTCAGACCAGCCCGTCTGGTAGCAACAACAATGCCATGTTCAAAGTCACTTAAATCCCATTTCTTCCCCATTCTGATGCTCGGTATGAATTTCAGCAAGTCACCTTCACTTTTAAGTTTGAATATTATCACTGTTTGTTATGCTGATGAAGGGGAGGTTGTCCCTGAAAACTTTTCATTAAACTGAAGCTTTCTTTCACAAAGACCTGAGAGTGCATCATCTTTGCAGCTTACATTTGGTATTTTTGCACCCAGGCAGATGTCCGGTTGGAGGGAGATCCTGTTAAATGGACTGTGATATATATATATACACACACACACATATATAATATTGCAATATTTAGCAATACAGAAAAATATATTGCAGTCATTATAAATATAGATAAAATAACACACACACACACACACACATATGTGTATATATATATATATATATATATATATATATATATATATATATATAAATGATAATATTGCAATATTTAGTAAAACAGAAAAAATAGAATACTCATACTGCAGTCATTACCAAAATTAAGATTAACACATAGCTATATTCTTCAATATAATTTATGAAACTCACAGATTAAACCCATTAGAAATTTGAGACTATTTGTCTGCAAGAAAGAGCAATACAAAGAACGTAAGAACATTCAACTTTTTCTTCAAACATTTAATTCAGCAACCAGCTCAATGTGTTAGCAATTAAGTCAACAAGTATACATCTCCTTCCGTTCCTGGAACAGCCCCGAGGGCTCAGTCCTCTTTGTGATCTAAACCACTGCACTGTTATTTATCATTTTTTTTAAAAAATATTAGATCCAAATCTCTCAGTTCCTCAAATCCAAGCCTTGTGCTAATGTCCCTCAGGGGGGTGACAAGGTCTATAAAGGGAGCGGAGCACTACATATCTGTAGCACTAAACATTATACACACCTATAGTCAGTGGCACATTGCTGTGATTACAAATAAATAACATAATATACACATATAGGTCTATAAAGGGAGCACTACAACTAAAGAGAGCACTGCATATCTGTAGCACTAAACATTATACACACCTATAGTCAGTGGCACATTGCTGTGATTACAAATAAATAACATAATATACACATATAGGTCTATAAAGGGAGCACTACAACTAAAGAGAGCACTGCATATCTGTAGCACTAAACATTATACACACCTATAGTCAGTGGCACATTGCTGTGATTACAAATAAATAACATAATATACACATATAGGTCTATAAAGGGAGCACTACAACTAAAGAGAGCACTGCATATCTGTAGCACTAAACATTATACACACCTATATCAGTGGCACATTGCTGTGATTATAAATAAATAACATAATATACACATATAGGTACAACACAACATGGGTTATTCTAAAGAATGCCAGTTACATTCATATTAGATGTTTTATTGTAGTAGAGTTGAAAATCTTAAAGGGACAGCCTACACCTTAGTCATCTTAAAGTCTTACCTTAGATTAAGCTGCAAATAGCCTCCTGTGCCCTTTCTATATCACGCAGCAGTAACAGTAAAAAAGTTATTTTAAAATGATTATTGTTTCTGGCCAGTTTGTAATGGCTGCCAAGCTCTGCCCACTGATGACATCACGATCTGGGCTACATCTAGGCACTCTGCTGAACTGCATTGACAGTCTGCTGAATTCAAGTAGTGAGCCTTATGTGATTGAATGCCATGGGCAGCCCAGATAGTGATGTCATTGGTGGGTGGAGTTTGGCAGCCATTTCAAAGTATCCAGAAACAATATTTATTTTAAAATAACTTTTTTTTACCTTTCCTGCTGCATGATGTAGAAAGAGTGCAGAAGGATATTTGCAGCTTAATCTAAGGCAAGGTGTAGACTGTCCCTTTAAAAGATTGCCATTAAAAGAAGCAATAAACTTAAATGGATTGAATAGACTGTGACATTTTAAGCAGCTTTTCAATTTACCTCTACTCTCAATTTTTGCTTAGTTTTCTTGGTATCTTCAGTTAAAGAGTAATTTTAGGTGAGCTCAGAAGCGTGCACATGTTTTTAGCCATCTGGCACCAGCATTTGCAACACTGTTTATAGCTAAGCTGTAAATAGCTGCAAAACACTACTGGCATAGACATGTGCACACTCCTAAGCTCCTATAAGTCTACCTAGGTTTACACTTCAACAAAGGATACCAAGATAACAAAACACATTTGATAATAGAAGTAAATGTGAAAGTTGTTTTAAAAAATAAAAATACCCCTTTAATGATTCCTATTTGCTTGAAATGAGGAATTCAATCAAATGAGAGTAAATTATGACTGTACATCTCTGCTTAGAGGCATGATAAAAAGGCCTTGTGTGATGAAAAGTGAAAATATTTTTGTACAAGAGACATTCCACAATTTTTTTTTTATCTTCATTTGGGTCTCTGAAAACAAAGATCAGAAGGATCACTCCCAAGTATATTAGCGCCAGAATTAATAATTAAAATACCAATACCGGAATATTTTCTCATGATATATGAGCTATACTCAATAAAATTATACAAATTAATCATGTTCCCTCCAGATAATACCAGATCTAAAATGACTCTAAACAATATCAGTACAAGAATCCATTAGCCGTGAAGTAAATACCATAGAAAATATCAAGGCCAGAACCACCAGTTTAAAGGGACACCATAGTCATCTTAACGTCTTACCTTAAATTAAGCTGCAAATAGCCTCCTGTGCCCTTTCTATATCATGCAACAGGAACGGAAAAAAAAGTTATATTAAAAGGAATATGATTTCTGGCAACTTTGAAATGGCTCCAAGCTCCGCCTACTGATGACATCATGATCTGGGCTGCTTATAGCATCAAATCACAAAAGGCTCCCTAGTTGGATTCAACAGACTGTCAATGCTATTCAGCAGAGTGCCTAGATGCAACCCAGATTGTGATGTCATCAGTGGGTGGAGCTTGTCAGCCATTTCAAAGTGACCAGAAACAATATTCATTTTAAAATAACTTTTTTACTGTTCCTGCTGCATGATATAGAAATGGTGCAAGAGTCTATTTGCAGTTCATCTATTTTAAGACTTTAAGGTGTAGACTGTCCCTTTAAGAAACAATACAATAAATAACATACTTCTCTGCAAGCAGCTGTGCAATAATAAAATTTACAATCATATGACAGAATTTTATAGTTAGTCCTTTATGTTTCTTTATGTAAAAGTCCAATACAGAAAGTGTGTGAACCAGAATCTATATATAAAACATCAGTACCAGAATAACATAGCAGAGGTACATATAGCCTCTTTAGTGATAGAAGGCCATATAGCACAGTAACTACAGTTATTACTTGCGAATACATTTATTGTTAGGAATAACTCTAGCTACTGTATTTCCCAGCTGCAGAAAAGGAAGCTTGGGTGACTGGGTACAAATCCTGACACTAAACACCAACCATCCGGCTTCCAGGCTCCAGCGTTAATTAAATGTTATTGAAGGATATGAGCCTTAGGGCAAAGCAATAACCCGTGGTAAAATGTTTCAAATAAATGATAATGATACAATTAGCTAGTGATTTCAAGCCACTGGGGACCAGCACTAAGGGTTTTATTACATCCAGACCTTAGTATTTTCTATGGCTGTTGTATTTTTTCCCCCCAAACTTTGTGCTTAACAATGGGACACTTGCAACTATCAACACAGTAACTCAATATGGCTGTTCACTAGCAGTGCTCCTAACTGTACTGCATGATAATCCCAGCTATTGACCCTTTCTGCTGTCCCTCCCACCACTCTCCCTTTCCTATAAGTTTCACAGGAACTGCTGGTGCAATGATAAATGCCAACAGTGTATGCTACATCGTATCATGTCCGCTCGCACTATGATAAATCTACCCCTCTGACTTCATTTCTTAGGACATATGTTCTTGCTGCCTTTTGTGACAGAGCTCTGCTCTTATTTGTAAGAGAGGTGACATAAAACCATGTCCCAGATAAAAACTTAATCCAAGCACTTTCCAGGTGCAATTGGCGCTAATAGTTAGAAGCGCTGCACACTGCTGCCCTCTCTTCTCATTATCTTTTAAAAAACTTGTAACATTATAATGTGATATTATAAACATCACTTCAGACCACTGTTGCTCAAACGTGTCCTCCGGCTTCCCTACAAGGCCAGATTTTCAGGATCACCTTGGTTGAAAACAGGTTAATAGCCATGTTTACTAATCACCTGTGCTACAGTTCAGATATCCTCAAAATCTGGCCTATTAGGGAGGCCTGTGGGCAGGTTTTAAAACCAGTGCTTTAAACTGAAAAAAATAAACAAATAGATAAAGGTTTACAACAACCTTTTAAATGAGAAACAAACATTGCAATTATCCCTTTCACTTCTCTGACTCCTCTGCCATCGTACCTAACTTAGAAGCAACTGATCTCTGCTTGTTAATTAGTGAAAAACTTCCAATTACAAATAAAAGCAAAAAAAAATATGAATGATTATTTTTGAAAAGAATTTGATATTAAACTTCACATTGCAGTATGTGTGTTATTGAGGAGCCAGTAGGTACTGAGGTGACCATGTGAAGGTGGTTAATGGCAGTAATATCATTGGTAATTGGAACACGGACGTGAAAGTCAATTTTTATGATTCAGACAGAGCGCCCAGTTTTATTCTATTATGATATTTACTTCATTCTATTGGTCACGTTTGTTGAAACAACCTTTGCATGAAGTGTGTCATATATAAATATACTCTATATTATAATATACTCTATATAATATTGTTAAACACATTGTACTGTGCCAGTTAATCACCTGAATCACCTGATTGAGATGGGCGGACAGAGTATTCTTGCAGCTGCATCTCATGGAAACAAGATCTCAGTTTAGACCTTGTCCCCTGATAGAATGTTGTTAAAAATGCTATTTCTCCTATAACAAATACAGCCAGATACCTAAACTGTGCAGAGGCTATTTTGTGAGTCACTAAAATCCTTTCAAGATGATTACAATTTATGCTGCAGGAAAGCGGTCACGAGTAATTTGGGAACTTTTAACCCACATTCTTAAATCTGTGTGAGAGAATCAGGGGCCTAAATAAACTAGTGAACTGTGTACTTAACCCTTACCTTGCTATAACACTGTATTAAAGGGATAGTTTTAACCTACTTTCCCTTGTTTCACTGTTGGAAGTGTGTTTGAAACAAATAAACATTATTGCTAAACTGTGCTGTATCCATGAGTCATCTTGGCTCTCAGACAGTGTTGTTTTTATTATCTCTTAGGTTTCCTCCTCTCGAGAGCTACATCAGCCTCTGAGCTCTTCTTGTGTTCTTTGCTTTTGGATCTAAGGCTGCCCCTTACATTAATGTTTTTCTTCTAATTCATCAATTAATACAAAACATTTTACACAACCCAACCAAGCTCTCCCTTCCCAAAACAACAAACCCGAAGCCAGAATGCATGTCCAAGAACAAAAGTCACCACTATTGCTTAGCTGAGATATAGCAGGTCATGTAGTACTAGACTTCTTCCAGTTTCTGTAACCATAACTTTGTGCGATGAAATGCATGATCTGGTGTGGTCTTTGTTACACTGGGATATATAAACATAGACCTGTCAGAAATGAAGTATTATAACCAGATGGCCCCAATAGAAGTCAAGATGGTCAGGGTGGGCCAAGGAATCATTTAACCAGGTTATAACAGAAAGAAAAATGTGGGAAAACTAAAGTCAAATTTAAAGTTTCATGATTCAGATAAAACATTCAGTTTTAAGAGACTTTTCAAATGAATTCCATTATCAAATTGTGCATAGTCTTTTTATCTGCACTCTTTATGAGGTCCCAGCTCCAACTAAGCATGTGCAAGAGTTCACAGAGTATACGTATATGAGTCTGTGATTGGCTGATGGCTGTAACATGATACAGGGGGCCAGCAAATACAGGGAAATTTTAAAAATCTAATTTAAAATTTCACAGTGTTACTGCATCGTCTTTTAATGCACTTCTACTGTATTTAAGTATCTGTTATTGTTCTTTTAAAGGTTTAGTACCAAAATGACACCAAAAAAAGCAAAACTATTCCTGTAAAAATGCTGCTATTACTATACTGATTTGTTCTTTATGTTGGGATGTAAGTAATACTGACATTTTAGATTATAATGCTTTTATCTTGCTTCAGCTGTATGGATGAGGGGGGCATTCTCTTTGCTACTCTTGGGCAGCAGCGCCCACTTTAATGGATAAATGCTGAAAAAAACTTTAGTGTGATAAGCAGTGCCAGTGATAGTTATGTTAAACTATTATAAAGAGGGGTTTGCATTTCTCATAAGCTGCCTGTTTTGTCTTTATAGCATGTGCTGCTTCCCTGAATAACTGTTTTTTATCCTTTATAAAGATGCCTAAAATAGAGGATAGTTGCATGTAAAATAAATTCTCACTGTCCCTGTGCTTTTTATGTAAGATCAAGCCCTGGATACAGATGATGCCACTCCTCGGTTTGTGAATATTAATACAACCTCCTTATGAGCTGCCTTATTTACCAACTTGCTCAGGAGTTTCTCTTTCAAAGATTTAAAGGGACAGGAAGCCCCAAAAATTGATTTCATGATTTGGATAGAAGATCCAAATTTTAAACCACTTTCCAATTTACTTCTATTATCAAATTTGCTTCATTCTCTTGTTATCCTTTGCTGAAGAAACAGCATTGCACTACTGGCAGCTAGCTGATTAGTTAGCCAATCACAAGAGACAAATGTGTGCAGGCACCAATCAACAGCGTATTCTTTTACAACAAGGGATACCAAGAGAATGAAGCACATTTGAAAACAGAAGTGAGTTTAAAAGTGTCTTAAAACATTAAAATGACGTGCTCTATCTAAATCATGCACTTTCCTATCCCTTTAATATATTTACATCTAGATAATCTAGAAACAGGCACCTTCAAGTCTATATATTACCTACTGAAACCATGTAACTAGTTAGAATAAATAGCCTTATAGACCATATGTATTTATAGTAGATTATTTAATCCTTCAACCTGTACCAAACATCTTTTCCTCTAATCACACAAATATATTCTATATTATCTCTTAGTCACCAATAGATTTCCTTTATATTTCCTTTCATATAAAGAAATACGTTTTTCCCCTTTTCTCTTTTTTTCTCTGTGCTTTTAAAACATAATTTAACCAGGTGTGTCTATGTCACAGGCACAAAGACCATTTTACCATGACTTTGCTATAAAAGGTTACCAAATCCAGATTGTTACTACTGTACTGAAGTAAATTCAGATCATTTACAGTAAGTTTAGCTATTAGTATAGTTGAATCCTTTTCATTGGTCTATATATTCCCCACTCATACTACTCAATATGTGATACTGCTCAAGAGATAGTTATAAAAGGGAACATGAAACCCAAAAACATTTCAGAACATACAAATTTACTTATATTGTCAGATTTGCTTCATTCTCATGGTAACCATTTTCGAAGGAGCATCATTTCACTATTAGAAGCAGCTAACTGAATACACTGGGTGAGCCAGCTCCTATGCTTACATTCCTGCTTTTCAAATAAAGATAGCAAGAGAATGAAGAACAAATTAAAATAGGAGTAAAAGAAAGTTGATTAAAATTGCATGCTCTCCCAAGCTGGCTTACAAACATCACTTTTCCAAAGGTGGCAAGTTTTAGGATTAGAAAAGGTGGTGAAATTCTTGGATTTACAAGAGAAAACTATTAAAACATTTATTGATCTTAGAAGAGACTATGAACTCCCCCAGAAAGATTTGTTATGCTTATTTGCAGGTGAGACACTATAGCTGGAAACTAATTAATAATTCTGGTTGGAACTGGTCACTGGGACCCTTGGATAATTGGTTGACGTTAGTGAAAAATGGACAGATGTCAATTTATCCTTGCTATCAAAAATTTAAAGCATGCCAAGGTCCCAATAATATAATAAGAATAGATTCTAAGTGGGCGTTAGTATTAGATACGGCCTTAGGAGAAGATGGGCTTATACAAGCATCTATTTCAGAAGTCAACCTTACTACTTTATCAGCTACATGGAGAGAATCTCACCTTAAACTTCTTCATATGTCATACTTTATGCCGGATAAGGGAGATAAGTGTGGAAATCCTCACTTTAATAAATGTCCAAAATGTTCACTAAATGCAGCTAATCTTAAGCATATGTTGTGGGATTGCCCAAAAATTAGAATGGTTTGGAATAAACTAGAGTATTGGCTGATTAGAAAGATGGAGGTCTCCCGTCTGGTTCTGTCTTATGCGAAAATAGTATTTCTTAAAATTGAAGAAAGAATCCCCCTTAATAAGAAACAAATTGTTAATGGAGCCATTTTAGCAACCAGATATTTAATATTTAAAAAATGGAAGGACATTTCAATACCTTCTTTATTAGAGATTAAAAATTGTATGAAAAAACAATGTATATTAGAACAGCATAATACAAAATTACACGATAATCGAGATGTTTGTAACTTTTTTCAAAAATGGGCATCATTTATAAAAATTCTTCCAAAAAGAGAAATAGATTATTTAATATATCCAGAGATACAGAAATAGTGGCTTTAGGAATTTGGTAATTGTATTTTACTTGGTAAGGTAATTTTACAATAGAAGGAGAATTGACTGTTGATTTGAGAAAGGAGTGAGAGTGGAACCCCCTCCCCCTTTTTTTCCCCTCCCCCCCCTCAGCTCTCTCTTGCAATTATTTGTTGGTTCAGGAGAGAAGTTTAAAGATATTTAAGGTGTTTAAGATTAAATTCCCCCAACTGCCCCAGAAAAGTCAAAAGGAAAAGCCAATAAAGTAACAAAGAAAAATTGGGAACTTATGGGTTGACGATTTATTGATGTAAAGGAGAAATGTAAAATATCATTTAATGTGTATTTTCCTTTTTTTTTCTTCTCTTTTTTTATTGATCATAAAAAGCTCTCATGAGGAATGATGTAAATTTGTAAGAAATGATTTGTTTGTTATAATATTGGTTAACGAATAAAAAAATAAAAAATTAAAAAAAAATTGCATGCTCTATCTGAATCATGAAAGAAAACATTTGGGTTTTGTGTCCCTTTAAGTATTAACAGTTAAAATAAATCATATGGAACAGTGCTGCGCAATAAGCATTTGCTACAATTTACAAGGAACTAACTCAGCTAGTCAAAGCAAAATAGAAACAGTTACAATAACTTGCACTCTGCTTATTTGTTTGACATTAATACTTTCCAGTATTAGATAAAACAAAATCATGATGCAAGACTAATGCGATCCATAAATAAATAACTTACAATGATATTGAAATTTACCTTAACAAGGAAATGAGATTGAGAATTGATTCCTTCCTAGTTAAGTGATTACATTAATTTGGGTATTATATGTTTTGAAGGACCCCAAATACAACCCCCTAGACATCCACAGTAGAATAAGGTGAATGGCTTTGAATTAGTGTTTGACAAATTTCCAATCTATATCTATTATCAAATTTGCTTCTTTTTCTTGTTATTCTTTGTTGAAGAAGCACTCTACCTAGGTATGTTTTTTTTTATCAAAGGATCCAAGAGAACAAAACAAATTAGATAACAGAAGTAAATTAAAAAGTTGTTAAAAATTGAATGTTCTATCTGAATTGTGACTTTATTTTTCTCCACAGTTTAAAGGGACAGTAAAGTGTCTGTGTTTCACATAGCAGATGCAAACAGCCAGATTTGGTACTACAAGTCTCTTTACAGTGGGATGTGGCTACTAAGGAAATTTTGAGGTAAATGATCTATCTTTTTTACATGATATTTATGTGATATTTTCTAGGGAGCTTTTTACAGATATGCTGCATCACTTCATCACTTTCAGCATTTTGGTAGCTGTCCCTTTAAGCACTGTACAATAATTACACTGGTGGCTGAAATGTGTCCTGTCATGGATCCCGTGTTCGCTGTTTTATTTATGTACTGAATACACATACTGAGAAAAAAATAAAGCAGCTTGCCATTTTACCTATCTCTCCCAACCCCACTGGCCTGTTGCCTCTTGAAGCTTTTCTATAGCTAGTACAGCTGTATTCATATTTTCAGTGTAAGTGCTGGATTGATCAGACAGAAACAGCTATTTAAGATGACAAAATAAAGGAAAACTAACTATTTGTAAATAACCTTAATATTCTTCAGCAGGTGAAATGGATCATTGAGGAAATATTAACAATACAATGCCCCTTTAATAATGACATGTATCATGTAAAAACCACATTTGACAAACAACATGCATGGCAGCTCCTGTATTACATGTTTAACAAATTACTTAGAAGTACAAGTGTGGCTTTCCATTGATAATATAGGGCACACTACACAACTATAAGGTGAGCTAAAATGCTTAAACTTTTAATTAACAACTTGTAATATCTCAGTTTATTGTTTGCACAAAGCCAATTAAAAAGGGTAGAATGTTTACATATGCGTAGCAAAAAAAAAAAAAAAAGACTTTTACATATTTTCTAGTGGGGGTGCATAGTAGGATTTTTAAATCTCTCCCTGCAACATCCTACACAGTAAATGCTTGATTACTGTAGGATCCTTTATATCTGTTCCTAATTGGTCACAGCAAAAGCAATAAGACAATCATTCTTAAGAGGTGACTGAAAGATTATGCCCTTAAAGGGACACTGAACCCAAATTTTTTTCTTTTGTGATTCAGATAGAGCATGCAATTTTTAGCAGCTTTCTAATTTACTCCTATTATCAATATTTCCTTGTTCTCTTGCTATCTTTATTTGAAATAGAAGGCATCTAAGCTAAGGAGCCAGACAATTTTTAATTCAGACCCTGGACAACACTTGTTTATTGGTGGGTGAATTTATCCACCAATCAGCAAGAACAACCCAGGTTGTTCACCAAAAAATGGTCCGGCATCTAAACTTACATTCTTGCTTTTCAAATAAAGATACCAAGAGAATGAAGAAAATTTGATAATAGGAGTAAATTAGAAAGTTGCTTAAAATTGCATACTCTATCTGAATCACGAAAAAAAATGTTTTAGGTTAAATGTCTCTTTAAGTGCAAAACAACCCACATTTTGCTTGGAAAAACCCAAAACAAAATTCAGTTTGATCTATTGGAATGCAGTGCCTTATTCCACCCTTGTCTACCAGAGCAATGCACTGTTTTGATCCATGGAAGTAAAGTGATAAATCGCAAAAATATAATTGTATCTCTTTGGAGTCTACAATCAATTTGTTGTCCTTATTTATTTACATCCTTGGTTCACAAGAAAAAGACCAAATGGTGACATAAATCACGTTTGACAATCCCGAGGTTCATTTAAAGTTCACTGGCCAGTCACATCAATAAGCAGCTCTTAGATGAGAAACCATCATATTAACCAACTCGATCACAAAAACAGTAAAGCCGGGAAGAGCTTATAATCACTTATAATTAAGAATTTATAGAGGCCTAATTATAATATTGAGTGAGCCTATGAACATTTATTACTGAGATTTTGGTACTGGAGTGTATTTTAATTGTGTGTTTACTAACCAAACAATTTTGGTTTTTTAATTGTATCATTAAAAGTTATTTTTAAAAAAATCCTGGTGGGAATTCTGCTCCTTAGTTTAAGGCGCGAGTGCTACAAGTGCATACTTTGGGAATCTTGGTATCCTATATATCAACCTTCCTTTGTGTTCATCGATCACAAAAACGTCTTTGCTGTAATTCTGAAAACTTTGTATGCACTTCAGGCTGTATCTATGAGTTTAATTAGGAATCACTAAGTATTAGGCACATGATCTGTAGAGTAGACTCTGATGCATTTAATGGATGTAAAACTCAAAACTTTAATGCAAATAAATGCATTCAAAGGGACATAAAATGCAAAAAAAAAATGGAAATGCTAATGATACCCAAATCTATCTTTCCTCTCGATATCTCTCCTTCTTTGCTCAACCAGATTACCAACTGTCTCTCTGTAATTTCCTCTTGTAACTTCCAACTCAATCTGTCTAAAATTGAGATGCTTCTTATTCTTCCCTCCCCGAGACATCCAACACGTGACATTTCTCTGACAGTTGTAGACTCTATACTCAGCACCTCTCCCAGATCCACTGTCTTGGGGTCACACTTTACTCTGAACTCACATTCACTCAACGTATTCAAGATCTCACCAACACCTCCCATGCAAACCTTTGCAGGATCTCCAGAATTCATCCTTTCCTTACTCAAGAAACCACAAAAAACACAAATTCATTCCCTCATTTTGTCACGCATTGACTAGTGCAATCTATTTCTAAATGGCCTTTCCAAACACCGCCTCTCCTCCCTCCAATCTATTATGAATGCTTCAGCTAGACTCATCCACCTAAGTCGCCGATCTACATCGGCTGCTCCACTCTGCCAGTCTCTACACTGGCTCCCCATACACTCCAGAATACAATTAAAAATATTAACCCTAACCTATAAAGCACTCAAAAGCTTCACTCAACTATATTTCCTCTCTCATCTCCCAATATTCTCCAAGCTGTCCTTTTCGATCAACCTCTGACCTACGTCTCTCTACTCCTATTATCTCTACATCCAACTCCCGCTACCAAGACTTCTCACACACGGCTCCTGTCCTCTGGAACTCTCTACTCTGCTCAATAAGACTCTCTACCACCTTGAATAGCTGAAGACGCTCTTTGAAAACCCACTTATTCAAAGAGTCTTACCGTCTCTCCTCTGCTGCAAGTGCTAGGGAAGTTGGCAGCACTATACAAATAAATGATAATATTATTAATAATAATAATAATAATGTTCTCATGTGTACATTACTGGTCCTGAACCTACCTATGTATGCTTTTCAACAATGGATACCAAGAAAGTGATTTCAATTTGATAAGAGAAAAAATTTGAAATGCCTCTTAGAATTGCATGTTCTATCTGAATCACAAAAGATTAATTTTGATTTTCTTGTCTCCTTAAGTTCTGCATAGAAGCATTTCTGCAACACATGCATTTTATCATACATGATTTTAATAAAAGTTTAGTTTGAAGATATATGCCACAGCTACCTCTATGAGCAGCCTTGATGCTTAAATGAGCGTGGGTGGGACATATATTCATATGCATTTAGCAGAATAAAAGCTATTACTGATACAGTGTATGTCCCTTTAAGAGACAGCGAGCATTAAAGGAGATGTGAAAGACAGCATTAAAGATTAGTAATTGAGACAGATCACACAGTTTAAAAACATGTTCAAATGATTCTATTATCAAACTGACCTATTTCTCATGGTATCCTTTATTAAACATTAGCTCCTTTCCAGGTATACTCAGGAGTGTGCACTTCACATGAGCTTTTATGTCCCTTTAACATAATTTTTAAAGTTCACATTTCACATGTAAACAATATATTATTTTACATTGAGTAGTTTTGTTTTGGATTTTTTAAGGATGCTTCTATTTTGAATAAAATTACTGTTTAATTGTCATGTGCCTAGAGGTGTGGGAGTCGTCCCTATCAACCAATCTCTGCTAAAGATGACTTGTGCACAAAAATGCATTTCTTGATCCAATATCAGTTTAAGCTACTTTAATTTAACCTTTTTATTCTTGCAAAAAAAAAATGTTTTAATTAAATTTCTTTCATATAAATAATAGAATATTCTAAATTTAATTTATCGCCAACATTTTATAAAGAATACAGATTTTAATTATGGATGATTGTCTATTAAACAGTTTTCCAGGCAACAATTCTGCACATTATAAATATAGGAGTGTTCTGGGTATCACCTTTCATATTTACCAGACACATTAATAACAGATAAATGAGTACAGTCCTCAGAGAGCTATAGATGTTAACAAAACATAAACCCTTAGCTAACGTCACTATGTTCCATCAGTGTTTATCATATAACAGAGTGACTTGATATAAAAAAGGACAGTAAACTTAAAATTAAACTTTCATGCTTCAGATAAAGAATGCAATGTTAAACAACTTTCCAATTTACTCCTATTACCTAACTTTCTTTGTTCTTTCAGTATTCTTTGTTGAAAAGTAAATTAGGCTCTGAGTAGCAATACTATTGGGAACTAGCTGGTGACGGCTAGCTACATACATATGTCTCTAGACAATGGCTTGTCTTATGTGTTTAACCAGCTCCAAGTACTGCATTGCTGCTCATTAAACAAAGGATACCAAGAGAGTGAAGCTAATTACATAACAGAAGTACATTGAAAAGTTGTTTAAAATTGTATATTCAATCTAAATCATGAAAGAAAAGTTTTAAGTAGCCCTTTTAGTTAATTACTGGAAAATCTGATTAGAACACATGACATCCCCAATAATTATATCTTATTAGAAAAAAGTAAATTATAGAATAAAATGGTATTTTATAATGATAAGTGTTGAGTTACATTCAAACAAATAACATAATATACTGTGACAATAACCTGAGATATATATATATCTCTCTCTCTCTCTCTCTCTCTCTCTCTCTCTCTCTCTCTCTCTCTCTCTCTCTCTCTCTCTCTCTCTCTCTCTCTCTCTCTCTCTCTCTCTCTATATATATATATATATATATATATATATATATATATATATATATATATATAGTATATGTATAGTAAACAGATTAGGTTGACTGTAACACTCTGAATAAGCTTATTGGTTCACAGAACAGTAAACACTTTGAGGTTGTAATATACAATGCTTAAAGGGATATGATGCCCACAGTATTTATTTTACGATTCAGACAAATTTTAAACTATTTTCCTATTTACTCCTGTTATCTAATTTGCTTCAATCTCTTGCTATCCTTTGTTGAAAAGAATACCTAGGTAGGCTCAGGTGTACCAAAGCACTACTGGAAGCTAGCTGCTGATTGGTGGCTGCACATATATGTCTCTAGTGAACGGCTTGCCTTATGTGTTCAGCTAGCTCCCAGTAGTGCATTGTTGCAAAGAAATACCACAAGAAGAAAGCAAATTTGATATTAGAAGTAAATTGGAAAATTGTTTAAAAATGTATGTTCTATCTGAATAATGACAGAAAATGTGTGGGTTTCATGTCCCTTTAATTCTGCATATTAAAGGAGTTTTGCAATATATTTAATTTATTTTGCCTCTTTTCCTGTGTTTAAAATCAGAAAATAGGGTATTTTCCTGTTCTGAAAAAGCACATGGCAGCGTCACATGCCTAACCCTGTCACATATATCTCTCTAAATTGCAGTTTGCTAACTTATCTTTCCTGTTGACGCCCATGGAGGTTTTGTTAACACAATAACAGTGGGAAGCTGTTTTGGTGTCAAGATTAAAGTCTGTATTGTCTCCTCCTAATAAAATAGGTGGTGGCTGAGGTTTGACCAATGAAAAACAAGGGCAGCAAGCAAGGTATTAATCTGTTCTAATAACGTTCAGACTCTGCTGATATGTTAATCTATTGAAGACTGGAGGAAAATGTTGAAATTACAAGAGCAATTAAGATTTATATTGCAGAAAATCTGCAAAACTGTCCTTTACTTAACACAATTTGCATTAGAAAGTCTCTAAAGAATACGTATTTTCCTTTTTTGTGTGTCCAGTTAGGAACAAATATAAATTGCTTGTCAGTTTGTTACATTTTACACATAAGGATGCACCACACATGTATTATCTGTGTTTAGTTCCCATTTAGCTGTAATCCGTGCAGATGTTTCTATGGTCTGTAAGGGACAGTCTACAATAGAATTTGTATAGTCTTAAAAGATAGATATAATCCCTTTATTACACATTCTTCAGTTTTACATAACCAACACAGATATATTAATTTACTTTTTACCTCTGTGATTACCTTGTATCTAAGTGTCTTCTGACAGCCCCCTGATCACATGACTTTGTATTTATTATCTATTGACTTGCAATTAGTGCTGGGTTGTGCCAACTCTTAAATAACTCAATGGGAGTGAGCACAATCTTATCTATATGGTCCACATGAACTAGCAGTCCCCTGTTGTGAAAAGCAAATAAAAAAGCATGTGATAATAGGCTGTCTGTAGTGACTTAGAAACAGGCAGAAATTTAGAGGTTTCAATATTATAAAGTATATTAATATAACAGTGTTTGTTGTGCAAGGCTGGGGAATGGGTAATAAAGGCATTAAAGGGACAGTTATATTAATGTACTTTTTACCTCTGTGATTACCTTGTATCTAGGAACCTTCTTCCAGCCCCCTGATCACATGACTGTGACTGCTTATTTATTATCTATTGACCTGCATTTAGTATTGTTTTGTGCTAAATCTTAAATAACCCCCTGTGCCTGAACATAGTGTTATCTATATGGCCCACGTGTACTTTCTGTCTCTTTGTGTTGAAAAGAGAATTAAAAAGCATGAGGCAGCCCTCAAAGACTTAGAAACCTTAGCCTTAGAAAGACTTAGAAATTAGCATATGAGCCTACCTATGTTTACTAGACTGTCCCTTTAACTATCTTTTTAAACAATAACAATTTTAGTGTAGACTGTCGCTTTAATATCAGTTTAAAGGGACATTAAATGCATCCTGCTCACAAGAGAGGCCTAAAAAAACAAATTCTGTAATCTAGGTTTCCAAGATACTGAGAATCGCCTAAAACAGCTATTTGATTTGCAGCATTTGCAGATTGCTTTTTGGCCTTGCTATGGAGCGTGGGACAGGCACAATTGTTACACAATGAGGTGTTTAGAAGGACACAAAAGTCAAAATTAAAAACATTCATGGTTCAGATACAGCTTTTCAATTTGAGACTTGTCATTGTATGTCTTTATTAAGCATTGTTTTTTTGGTATTCTTTATTGAAAAGCATATTTAGATAGGCTAAGAAGTTCTCAGAGATAGCTTCTGATTGGTGTCTAGGGGCATATGCTTCTTGTCATTGTCTCACAAGTTTAGCTAGGTCCTAGGTTTTCTTTAAAATTCTGTAAATCAATAGCTATTTTTTTATAATTTTATTTTTTGTGGCAATTTTCCGTTTTTTTAAATACTTGTTTTGCTTTTTGGCTCTCTAGGAAGCATAGGACACCAATTTTACACATATGTGCAATAAGTATTAATGTCCCTTTAATAGTAATACCCATATTACAGCATTTTATCAAGATAAATTCATGTTGTGTAGGTACCAGAGTGAGTATGAGGACCTTATTGCTGTGTGAGATCTCCCTACAGAGAGTTCTTACACACACTGTCTGCTCAGACAACCTCCCCCTAGACCAGTCCTCCCACTCAGGGTAAATACATGTTCTGTATGTACCAGGGTGAGTATGAGACATTTATTGCTGTATGAGATCTCCCAGTCATCACACTCAGGGTAAAAACATGTTGTGTAGGTACCAGGGGTGAGTATGAGGCATTTATTGCTGTGTGAGATCTCCCTGCAGACAGCTCTTACACACACTGTCTGCTCAGACAGACTCCGGCTGGACCAGTCCTCACACTCAGGGTAAATACATGTCCTGTAGCTACCAGGGTGAGTATGAGGCACTTATTGCTATGTGAGATCTCCCAGTCCTCACACTCAGGGTAAATACATGTCCTGTAGCTACCAGGGTGAGTATGAGGCACTTATTGCTATGTGAGATCTCCCAGTCCTCACACTCAGGGTAAATACATGTCCTGTAGGTACCAGAGTGAGTATGAGGCACTTATTGCTAAGTGAGATCTCCCTACAGACAGCTCTTACACACACTGTCTGCTCAGACAGACTCCGGCTGGACCAGTCCTCACACTCAGGATAAATAAATGTTCTGTAGGTACCAGGGTGAGTATGAGGCACTTATTGCTATGTGAAATCTCCCACTCATCACACTCAGGGTAAAAACATGTTTTGTAATTACCAGGGTGAGTATAAGGTATTGCTGTGTGAGATCTCCCAGTCATCACTAGGGTTGCCACCTCAGCCATGTTTTCCTGGACACTTATGAGATACACATGCTGCAGGGTGTGCAGGGAGGAACATGTATTGTTTTCTGGACAGCACTATTCATATTCCTCCCTGCACACCCTGCAGCATGTGTAACTCATAAGTGTTCTGTATTTTAACCCTTTAAGGACACAGCTTTCAGTTTGCTCAATTGTTTTATGACGGAAAAAATTCCGTCATATGTCCTTAAGAGGTTAAGGGACGGGTGGCAACCCTAGAACTCATCACACTCAGGGTAAAAACATGTTTTGTAATTACCAGGGTTAGTATGAGGTATTGCTGTGTGAGATCTCCCAGTCATCACACTCAGGTTAAATACAATAGCACATTTCTGCTCACTCCCTCTACTTGTCACAGCCTGTTCGTCTGATTAGATCCAGCCTGAAAACCTTTGGATTCCTCTGCTTTGTCGTGAGGGAGTCGGCACAAACTGTCAGAAAGCTGCTTCCTGGACTTGTGTTCTCCATAGCAACCACACTTGTTTTATTACTGAACACCACTTTCAATAAAATATTTCAGCAATAATGGGGCATAAATAACTTAAAATATAGATATTAGGTTTGGAGATTGTTACGTTTACATTTAAACAAAACAAAATAACTAACTCATTCAAAAGATTAAAGGAACATGAAATTTAAAAAATCTATTTCAGGATTTAGGTAGAGCATACAATTTTAAACAACTTTCTAATATAATTCTATTATCTAATTTGCTTCATTCTCTTGTATCCTTTGTAGAAAAGAATACCTAAGTAGGCTCAGGAGCTGGGAGATAGCTGCTGATTGGTGGCTGCACATATATAAAGCAAATTTGATACTAAAAGTACAAAAGAAAGTTCTTTAACCCCTTAATGACAAGTGACGTACCAGGTACGTCCTGCAAAAACTTGCAGTTAGTGACAATGGACGTACCTGGTACGTCACTTGTCTAAGAGAGTGCTGGAAGCGATCGCAATCGCTTCCAGCAGCTCTCAGGGTATTGCAGTGATGCCTCGATATTGAGGCATCCTGCAATACCCTTTAGAAAGCATCCGATGCAGAGAGAGCCACTCTGTGGCCCTCTCTGCACCGGTAGCGATGCGGCCGGTTCGTTGGTGGGTGGGAGCGCAACAGGGAGGCGGGTGGGCGGCCCATCGCTACCCGGCATCCGGCTCCTGTTAGTGCAATGTGCACGCCGGGTGCCGGGAGCGTGCGGGGGCGCGCATGCGCGTGCGCGCGCGCGCGCGCGATTACCTACCCACACTGACACCAATGAGTGGGAAGAGGGGGAAAAAATTAAATATATATCGGATCTGGGAGGGGGAGGGGGTTGGGGTATTGTGGGGGGCTGCTACACTACAGAAAAAATTAAAATGGTATTAAAAGATAATAAAAAAAACACTTTTTTGGGGGGCAAATTGGGTACTGGCAGACAGCTGCCAGTACCCAAGATGGCGGCAATTAGGTAGGGGAGAGGGTTAGAGAGCTGGGGGGGGGGATCATGGAGGTTGGGGCTAAGGCAGGAGTCCATCACAGCTAAAACATTTTTTTTTTTTTTATTAAAAAAAAGAAAAACTCCTTTTATTTAGTACTGGCAGACTTTCTGCCAGTACTTAAGATGGCGGGGACAATTGTGGGGTGGGGGAGGGAAGAGAACTGTTTGGGAGGGATCAGGGGGTGGGATGTGTCAGGTGGGAGGCTGATCTCTACCCTAAAGCTAAAATTAACCCTGCAAGCTCCCTACAAGCTACCTAATTTAACCCCTTAACTGCTGGGCATAATTTACGTGTGGTGCGCAGCAGCATTTAGCGGCCTTCTACTTACCAAAAAGCAACCCCAAAGCCATATAAGTCTGCTATTTCTGAACAAAGGGGATCCCAAAGAAGCATTTACAACCATTTGTGCCTTAATTGCAGAAGCTGTTTGTAAATAATTTCAGTGGGAAACCTAAAGTTTGTGACAAAATTTGTGAAAAAGTGAACTATTTTTTTTATTTGATGACATTTGGCGGTGAAATGGTGGCATGAAATATACCAAAATGGGCCTAGATCAATACTTTGGGTTGTCTTCTAAAAAAAAATATATACATGTCAAGGGATATTCAGGTATTCCTGACAGATATCAGGGTTCCAATGTAACTAGCGCTAATTTTGAAAAAAAGTTGTTTGGAAATAGCAAAGTGCTACTTGTATTTATGGCCCTATAACTTGCAAAAAAAGTAAAGAACATGTAAACATTGGGTATTTCTAAACTCAGGACAAAATTTAGAAACTATTTAGCATAGGTGTTTTTTGGTGATTGTAGATGTGTAACAGATTTTGGGGGTCAAAGTTAGAAAAAGTGTGTTTTTTTCAATTTTTTCCTCATATTTTATATTTTTTTTATAGGAAATTATAAGATATGATGAAAATAATGGTATCCTTAGAAAGTCCATTTAATGGCGAGAAAAACGGTATATAATATGTGTGGGTACAGTAAATGAGTAAGAGGGAAATTACAGCTAAACACAAACACTGCAGAAATGTAAAAATAGCCATTGTCATTAAGGGTAAGAAAATTGAAAAATGGTCCGGTCATTAAGGGGTTAAATTGTTTGCTCTAGCTGAATTATGAAAAAAAATGGGTTTCCTGTCCCTTTAACAGTTTCAGTTTAAGTTTTTGTTTAATATACATTGTTTCAATTTGTGAAACTATTTATTCATATTATTCTGTATGTTCAGTTAAAGTGAATGTAAAGTTTCATGAATGAGTGCTGTTTTTTAAAAATACTATTAAAAACGGGCACTTTCATTCATGAAAGTTTACATTGCACCGTATTTTTACAAACACCTTTTTCTGCAGCCAAGCCGGATCGGCGATCCCCTGCACGCTTCTCATGATGTACTTATCACAGCAATGATGAAACCGGCTTCCTCCAATCATGACCCCCCCCCCCTCCCCAGAGCATCAATCTCGTGAGGCCACACCGTGATTGGAGGAAGTCGGTTTCATCATTGCTACGCTAAGTACAGCATAAGAAGCGGGCGGGGGATTGCCGATCCGGCTTTGCTGAAGAGAAAGGTAAGTATTTGTAAAAATACGCTGCAATGTAAACTTTCATGAATGAAAGTGCCCCTGTTTTTAATAGTATTTTTAAAAACCAGGCACTTATTCATGAAACTTTAAATTCACTTTAACTGGTAAACCTACATCTTATAATGTATTTAGTCTAGACAACTTGTCATCATTTCTATAGAGCATTTCTATAGAGCTATTTAAAGGGACATATAACTATGGGGTTAATCACAATCAAATTATTTATCTTCAAACATCCCCTTAGATATTTATGGTGTTTTATTAGATATGTTTTTAAAAAGGATTGTGATTAACACCGTGTGTGTTTAATATCTGCAAAGAAGTTCAAGTCAGCTCCAAAGCAGCAATGTACTACTGAGACATGGCTAAACCCCTGAGCCAATGACAAGAGGCATATATGTGTAGCCAGTGCCACCAACCACCAGCTAGCTTCCAGTGCATACACATGCATGCACAAGCACTTAACCTCATACACACACATGCACACACACATACATGCGCACACATGCCCAGGCACTTAAACCAAACACACCCATGAGTACATACACACACACACATACATAAACACACGTGCCCAGGCACTTAACCTCATGCACACATGTGCACATATACACACGTACCTAGGCACCTAACCTCATACACATGCATGCACACATATATAAACACATGTGTCCAGGCACTTAACCTCATACACACGCATGTGCACATACACACATGCATACACATGTGCCAAGGCACTTAACCTCATACACAAGCATATACACACAAATACATACACATGCATACACAAATATATACACACATGTGCACAAGCACTTAATCTCATACACACGCATGCACACATACGTGCACAAGCACATACACTTTTTAAAGTGATCAGATCTCTAGAAATGTACCTCCTTGATCAATCATTTAATCACACTTTTTGAATGTATAATATGATGTGTTGTAGCAAACAATGACCGTCGTCTCTGCCAGCTGTGAGATTAATCCAGGTTCTAACACGGAACAGGTGCATTCTTGCAATGTGTTTTAGTGAGAAGGAAATCATTTTCCCTTCATTGTTTGGAGATTACTTTCCCTTTCTAAGCATTTCTTCAAATTAATAGCAAAATACAGACCCCGCCCTCTATTTAGCATGCCATTTAAAGGGATATTCTAGTCAAAATTAAACTTTCATGATTCAGATAGAGCATGCAGTTTTAAGCAAGTTTCTAATTTTCAATTTTTCTTCGTTCTCTTGGTATCTTTATTTGAACAAGCAAAAAATATAAGCTTAGGTGCCGGCCCATTTTTGCTTCAGTACCTGGGTAGTGCTTGCTCATCGAAGGCTACATTTAGCCACTTGCTTGCTTTATCAAATAAATATACCAAGAGAGCGAAAAAAAATGGATAATAGGAGCAAATTAGAAAGTTTCCTAAAATTGCATGCTCTACTTTAATCATTAAAGTTAAATTTTGTCTAGACTGTCCCTTTAAGGAACATGAGGTGAATAGAGTTACTTCATGGCCAATGGGACAGTGTGAGCATCTTTACATAGACTCGAGTGTGTGAGTGTCTATATAAGCACTGTATGTATACCATTGTTACTGCTAACCTACACGTGCACACTCCTGAGCATACCTCTGTATGTTCTCATGGAAAAAAAGTTACATTTCACCAATGGATACAATCGGAGCACAGTAAATATGAAAACAAAAGTAAACTAACATTTTTAAAGCATCTGGATCCTGAAAGTTTCATTTTTTTCCTCTATGTCCCTTTAATATATATTTGATATACATTTTTACTTTCTGTATACTTCCCTATCTACAAAAACACAGAACCAATTAAATGATGCAGAAATCACAACTTTGTTTGGAAGGTTGTTATCTACAATAATCATTGGACACCCAAATAACAGGCTGGCATTTAAACAAAAATTCAGAGACCTAAACATTCTAGACATCTGGTTGCCAAAGTTCAAATGAAATCAGAGAACTAAAGATCAAAGTGCAGAACTGCCTCCTAAACACAATAATGGTAGTTTGTGCACAAAATCACTTGGAATTCACTTTGAAGGGTTAAAGTCAACTTCAGAGCAACAGTTGCTAAGGGGACAAGTTTTCAGTCTGCTGACATCACAGTATTAACAGAAATCACAATTGTGTGTTGTTTCCAGTTAAAAACAGTTTAGCACTTAAAGGGATATGAAACCCATATTTTTTTCATTCATGATTCAGATACAGCAGGCGATTTTAAGAAACTTTCTAATTTACTCCTATTATCAATTTTTCTTCGTTAATTTGAAAAAGCAGGAATGTAAATTTAGGAGCCAGGTCATTTTTGGTTCAGCACCTGGGTAGAGCTTGCTGATTGGTGGTTAATTGATAATAGGAGTAAATTAGAAAGTTGCTTAAAATTGCATGCTCTATCTGAAGCATAAAAGAAAAAAAATTGGATTTCATATCCCTTTAAGGGGTTTAATAGCAGAAGACATTTGGCATTGTGATCCCTTGCATGCTGGCAATTTCAACCAAGGTTCCTAAATCAATAGCTGCTAAAAATATCAACAAGATTGTAATTAACCATATAATTATATCAGATCCAGAGAAACAATGCAACGCTGGGAGCTAGCTGAGCACAACTGGTGAGCCAGTGACAAGAGGCAAATGTACATAGCCAGCCAGCAATCAGCAGCTATCCTCTAGTAATGCACTTCTGCTCCTGATCATACCTAGGTATGCTTTCAACAAAGGTTACCAAAAGAACAAAGTAAATTAAAAAATTTAAGTAAATTTAAAAAGTCTCTTAAAATGACATGTACTGTCTGATCTATGGAAGTTTAATTTGGATCTTAATGCCCCATTAATCTATAAAGTTCAGCCGGTTTGTGGTTATAGAAATGCTTTGCAGGTCCCTCATCGTTATACAAATATGAGGTGCACCTGCATGTGATGCTCTTAGTGTTTAACCTGACGAATGAAACAACAGATAAGCTGAGCAAAACTAAATACATAAATAACAATAATAATAATAAATGAAGATAAAGTTCAGTGCATTTCATGTACGATAAGCTGCTGCTCTCTGGCAGCCAAAGGGTAACATCAGGTGATAACAAATGTGTTTGTCTCTTATACAATTATATAGAAGTCTCTTGTACAATTATGTAGATGTCTCTTGTACAATTATGTAGAAGTCTCTCATATGCTTATGTAGAAGTCTCTCATATGCTTATGTAGAAGTCTCTCATATGATTATGTAGAAGTCTCTCATATGATTATGTAGAAGTCTCTCATATGATTATGTAGAAGTCTCTCATATGATTATGTAGAAGTCTCTCATATGCTTATGTAGAAGTCTCTCATATGATTATGTAGAAGTCTCTCATATGATTATGTAGAAGTCTCTCATATGATTATGTAGAAGTCTCTCATATGATTATGTAGAAGTCTCTCATATGATTATGTAGAAGTCTCTCATATGATTATGTAGAAGTCTCTCATATGATTATGTAGAAGTCTCTCATACAATTATGTAGAAGTCTCTCATACGATTATGTAGAAGTCTCTCATACGATTATGTAGAAGTCTCTCATACGATTATGTAGAAGTCTCTCATACGATTATGTAGAAGTCTCTCATATGATTATGTAGAAGTCTCTCATATGATTATGTAGAAGTCTCTCATATGATTATGTAGAAGTCTCTCATATGATTATGTAGAAGTCTCTCATATGATTATGTAGAAGTCTCTCATATGATTATGTAGAAGTCTCTCATATGATTATGTAGAAGTCTCTCATATGATTATGTAGAAGTCTCTCATATGATTATGTAGAAGTCTCTCATACAATTATGTAGAAGTCTCTCATACAATTATATAGAAGTCTCTCATACAATTATATAGAAGTCTCTCATACAATTATATAGAAGTCTCTCATACGATTATGTAGAAGTCTCTCATACGATTATGTAGAAGTCTCTCATATGATTATGTAGAAGTCTCTCATATGATTATGTAGAAGTCTCTCATATGATTATGTAGAAGTCTCTCATACAATTATGTAGAAGTCTCTCGTACAATTATGTAGATGTCTCTTGTACAATTATGTAGAAGTCTCTCATATGATTATGTAGAAGTCTCTCATATGATTATGTAGAAGTCTCTCATATGATTATGTAGAAGTCTCTCATATGATTATGTAGAAGTCTCTCATATGATTATGTAGAAGTCTCTCATATGATTATGTAGAAGTCTCTCATATGATTATGTAGAAGTCTCTCATACAATTATGTAGAAGTCTCTCATATGATTATGTAGAAGTCTCTCATATGATTATGTAGAAGTCTCTCATACGATTATGTAGAAGTCTCTCATATGATTATGTAGAAGTCTCTCATATGATTATGTAGAAGTCTCTCATATGATTATGTAGAAGTCTCTCATACGATTATGTAGAAGTCTCTCATATGATTATGTAGAAGTCTCTCATATGATTATGTAGAAGTCTCTCATATGATTATGTAGAAGTCTCTCATATGATTATGTAGAAGTCTCTCATATGATTATGTAGAAGTCTCTCATACGATTATGTAGAAGTCTCTCATATGATTATGTAGAAGTCTCTCATATGATTATGTAGAAGTCTCTCATATGATTATGTAGAAGTCTCTCATATGATTATGTAGAAGTCTCTCATATGATTATGTAGAAGTCTCTCATACGATTATGTAGAAGTCTCTCATATGATTATGTAGAAGTCTCTCATATGATTATGTAGAAGTCTCTCATATGATTATGTAGAAGTCTCTCATACAATTATGTAGAAGTCTCTCATATGATTATGTAGAAGTCTCTCATATGATTATGTAGAAGTCTCTCATATGATTATGTAGAAGTCTCTCATATGATTATGTAGAAGTCTCTCATATGATTATGTAGAAGTCTCTCATATGATTATGTAGAAGTCTCTCATATGATTATGTAGAAGTCTCTCATATGATTATGTAGAAGTCTCTCATACGATTATGTAGAAGTCTCTCATATGATTATGTAGAAGTCTCTCATATGATTATGTAGAAGTCTCTCATATGATTATGTAGAAGTCTCTCATATGATTATGTAGAAGTCTCTCATATGATTATGTAGAAGTCTCTCATACGATTATGTAGAAGTCTCTCATATGATTATGTAGAAGTCTCTCATATGATTATGTAGAAGTCTCTCATATGATTATGTAGAAGTCTCTCATATGATTATGTAGAAGTCTCTCATATGATTATGTAGAAGTCTCTCATACGATTATGTAGAAGTCTCTCATATGATTATGTAGAAGTCTCTCATATGATTATGTAGAAGTCTCTCATATGATTATGTAGAAGTCTCTCATACAATTATGTAGAAGTCTCTCATATGATTATGTAGAAGTCTCTCATATGATTATGTAGAAGTCTCTCATACGATTATGTAGAAGTCTCTCATACTATTATGTAGAAGTCTCTCATATGATTATGTAGAAGTCTCTCATATGATTATGTAGAAGTCTCTCATATGATTATGTAGAAGTCTCTCATATGATTATGTAGAAGTCTCTCATATGATTATGTAGAAGTCTCTCATACGATTATGTAGAAGTCTCTCATATGATTATGTAGAAGTCTCTCATATGATTATGTAGAAGTCTCTCATATGATTATGTAGAAGTCTCTCATATGATTATGTAGAAGTCTCTCATATGATTATGTAGAAGTCTCTCATATGATTATGTAGAAGTCTCTCATATGATTATGTAGAAGTCTCTCATATGATTATGTAGAAGTCTCTCATATGATTATGTAGAAGTCTCTCATATGATTATGTAGAAGTCTCTCATATGATTATGTAGAAGTTATTTTATGCTGGGTCGTATGTAGAAAAAGTTTAAATATTTGGAACTGTAGAAATAGTTCTTCTCAGAATTCTGTGATATCAAACTCTTGATTAAACTATGGTTACAAAACAAATTGATAGTGTTTATTATTATTACTACTACTACTACTACTACTACTACTACTACTACTAATAATAATAATAATAATAATAATAATAATAATAATAATTCAGTTGTATACTACAATAGTGTATAACTACTAGGTAATGATATTTACAATAATTCACATATAATCCAGAAAATAACAACTCCAAGAAAGCACAAAAATAAAATGGGTTTTGATGTACAGATCATTAAGGCAATTTATCCAGCCCTTGAGGAGCATTTCAGTCACAGAACCCTATGATAGGCCAAATGGACTGCTGGGTAGCTTTTTATACAGCCCTAGTGCAAGTCTGATTGGATGGCAGCCAGGAAAATGTGTAACAGCAATCAAACCCAGACCACACAGGGTAGAAGGTTGGCAGAGATGGATGGACAGAGACAGAAGTACATGGAACATGTTAGTCATCATATATGTTTGCAGAGCAGGTTTATCCAGTCCTATCATCTGTTTCCTTAGATATTCTATGATTATAATTAACCACAACATCTAGGTGTGCAGATAAATCTGTTAACTTGCTATATGAGTAAGAAATATTGTTAGTTTCATCTGTATGGGCGTCAGAATGCCAGGCATCCTAAGCATTACCAACTGCAGTAATGTTCTTGCCAAGCCACAATAAGCGCATAATAAAATCTCACCTATCTTTTCTTTCCTGCAGACATTAGAATAGGTTAACCTTTATCTCCCAGAGGTTTCCACGGATGTTCAACTGGTCTCTCAATACCAGTACTGAATAAAAAGTTCTCATGTTCCCAAACTCTACAGGGAATTAATAAATCTATGTACTTAAATACACTTTTGAAACAGCTATAGCTTTTACTAGAAGCATTTTTGCTGATACATGTAAAATACAACATGTATTCTATTCAAAACTGAAATGTGCCCATGTGGATTATAATTTTGGCTGGTAAATTCAAAAACACATAAATCAATAATGAGCCTAAAATGCAAAACATGAATAATAAACTGATAGTAAAAAAATTATGAAAATGACAAGATGTGTTAGAGGGTGCAGATGGTATTTGTGCTGGAACTTCATACAAGCCTGTGTGAGACTCATAGCCTGAGAGCAAGGAGATCACTGGGGGATCTTGTCAGCAGTGCTGCATCTCCATACAAGCCTGTGTGAGACTCATAGCCTGAGAGCAAGGAGATCACTGGGGGATCTTGTCAGCAGTGCTGGAACTTCATACAAGCCTGTATGAGACTCATAGCCTGAGAGCAAGGAGATCACTGGGGGATCTTGTCAGCAGTGCTGGAACTTCATACAAGCCTGTATGAGACTCATAGCCTGAGAGCAAGGAGATCACTGGGGGATCTTGTCAGAAGTGCTGGAACTTCATACAAGCCTGTGTGAGACTCATAGCCTGAGAGCAAGGAGATCACTGGGGGATCTTGTCAGCAGTGCTGCATCTCCATACAAGCCTGTGTGAGACTCATAGCCTGAGAGCAAGGAGATCACTGGGGGATCTTGTCAGCAGTGCTGGAACTTCATACAAGCCTGTATGAGACTCATAGCCTGAGAGCAAGGAGATCACTGGGGGATCTTGTCAGCAGTGCTGGAACTTCATACAAGCCTGTATGAGACTCATAGCCTGAGAGCAAGGAGATCACTGGGGGATCTTGTCAGAAGTGCTGGAACTTCATACAAGCCTGTGTGAGACTCATAGCCTGAGAGCAAGGAGATCACTGGGGGATCTTGTCAGCAGTGCTGCATCTTCATACAAGCCTGTGTGAGACTCATAGCCTGAGAGCAAGGAGATCACTGGGGGATCTTGTCAGAAGTGCTGCATCTCCATACAAGCCTGTGTGAGACTCATAGCCTGAGAGCAAGGAGATCACTGGGGGATCTTGTCAGCAGTGCTGGAACTTCATACAAGCCTGTATGAGACTCATAGCCTGAGAGCAAGGAGATCACTGGGGGATCTTGTCAGAAGTGCTGCATCTTCATACAAGCCTGTGTGAGACTCATAGCCTGAGAGCAAGGAGATCACTGGGGGATCTTGTCAGCAGTGCTGCATCTTCATACAAGCCTGTGTGAGACTCATAGCCTGAGAGCAAGGAGATCACTGGGGGATCTTGTCAGCAGTGCTGGAACTTCATACAAGCCTGTATGAGACTCATAGCCTGAGAGCAAGGAGATCACTGGGGGATCTTGTCAGAAGTGCTGGAACTTCATACAAGCCCTGTTTGAGACTCATAGCCTGAGAGCAAGGAGATCACTGGGGGATCTTGTCAGAAGTGCTGGAACTTCATACAAGCCTGTGTGAGACTCATAGCCTGAGAGCAAGGAGATCACTGGGGGATCTTGTCTGAAGTGCTGTAACTTCATACAAGTCCTGTGTGAGACTCATAACCTGAGAGCAAGGAGATCACTGAGGATCTTGTCAGAAGTGCTGGAATGCCAAACAAGTCCTGTGTGAGACTCATAACCTGAGAGCAAGGAGATCACTGGGGGGGGGGATCTTGTCAGAAGTGATGGAACTTCATACAAGCCTGTGTGAGACTCATAGGCCCCTATTTATGAAAGTCTGGCAGACCTGATCCGACAGTGCGGATCAGGTCCGCCAGACCTCGCTGAATACGGGGAGCAATACGCTCTCTGTATTCAGCATTGAACCAGCAGCTCACAAGAGCTGCTGGTGCAACGCCACCCCCTGCAGACTCGCGGCCAATCGGCCGCCAGCAGGGGGTGTCAATCAACTCAATCGTATTCAATCGGGGTGAATTGCGGCGATGTTTGTCCGCCTGCTCAGAGCAGGCGGACAGGTTATGGAGCAGCGGTCTTTGTGACCGCTGCTTCATAACTGCTGTTCGAGCTTGATAGATAGGCCCTATAGCCTGAGAGCAAGGAGATCACTGGGGGATCTTGAAAGTTTAATTTGTATCTCTGTTTCCCTGTCTATGACCAAACTGCTTGTTACTTTGTTTTTAATAAAGCTGATTTTAAAGGTCAGTTCTAGTCTATTTGTACCAACTATAACACAGTCTGTGTTTACTTATAGCTGGGTTCACAGCATAAAAGAACGTGAGTAGGTTTCCATCAGTACTTTTAATTAAGACTGTGACAATATTGCACCATTGTGTCTGTTCTTCTTTACATGAGAGACCCAGAAGGAAATCCTTACCTTATATGAAGAAATCTTACAGTTAACTTAATATCCTTTTATAAAAGTGCAGTGAATCGCTTATGGACTTATTTCAGACTGAGGATTTTAACCCCTTAATGACCACAATATACCCTGTATGTCACTGGTCATTAAGGGTTTTTTCAGGACATAATAGCACAAGTCTAGCAAGAAGACGCTATTAATACCCTCCCTCCAGCAGTCTTTGTGGAATAGAGCAGTCTCAACGCTGGTGGCAAGACCACGTTATAAAACAATCAAGTCCCAAAAAAGGCCAGTGACATACAGGGTACGTCGCTGGTCCTTAAGGGGGTATTATTGCTTCCTGATAATTTGTATATTAAAGAGACATAACGAAGCAATAATACAAGGCTCTAACTTACCAGAAGCATTTTTAGTTTGCCCTATTGCTTGCAGAGAACTGTGTTTAAAGGGACACTAAACCCATTTTCTTTCAGGATTCAGATAGAGCAGCCTTTTTAGGCAACTTTCTAATTTACTCCTATTATCAATTTTTCTTCATTCTCTTGCTATCTTTATTTGAAAAAGCAGGAATGTAAGTTTAAGAGATGGACCATTTTTTATTCAGCACCTGGGTAGCACTTGCTGATTGGTGGCTAAATGTAGCCACCATTCAGCAAGTACTACCCAGGTGCTGAACCAACAATGGGCTGCTTTTTCAAATAAAGATAGCAAGAGAACAAAGAAAAATCAATAATAGGAGTAAATTAGAAAGTCGCCTAAAAATGCCTGCTCTAGCTGAATCATGAAAGTAAAACAATTGGGTTTAGTGTCCCTTTAACCCCTGCAAAGGGTTGAGCACATATTGCAAGTTGTAGACAAGCAATGCACTACTTTTCAAGAGCTGATCACTGACACAATTAGAGATGGCATAGGTGTACAGCCACCAATTACCAGCTCAGGACAAGCAGCTTACTTTAATTATGTGTTTAACCCCAGGGATTAAACACATGGATTGCCTGAAGAAATAGTGCATTTTTATTTCTCTGTTTTGTACCTTTAATGGAAAATTAAGGGCAAAAAGAAAATGGTTTAATTTGTTAGGGCATTTTATTATTGCACAATTGTTTGCATATAACTGTGTTTAACCACTGTAAAGGTATTAAATACAAAGTTAAGTGCAGCTCCAGAGCAGCAATACACTGTTGGGAGCTAGCTGATCACATTTGGTGAGCCAATGACCAGAACTATTAATGTTTAGCCGCCAATCACCATCTAGCTCCCAAAGTGCATTGCCTACCTAAGTATGCTTTACAACAAAGGATACCAAGAGAAAAAAGTACATTTGCTAATAGGAGTATATTGATAAATCTCTTTAAGTGATATACTCTGAAACATGAACATTTTAATTGTAATGTCCCTTTAAATAGATGCATGTATCTTTAAGAGACTATACAATTTACTTCTGTTATAATATGTACCTCATTCTTGTTGAAAAGCATACCTAGGTAGGCTCAGTTGCAGGTGGCTAAGCACATTCTGTATGTCTTTTGTCGCTGGCTCACCAGCAATATGTAAGTAACAATCCTCTAGCATTAAACCGTTTTATTTTTGCTCTTTTATGTCTCCATGCTTATTGCAATGCTATTGATATTGCACTGGATTAACAAAACTACTCTAATCTACAAGAAAAAAAAAACACATACATAAAATGCTGCTTTTAAATTATTCTTTAAGAACCCCCCCCCCCCAAGAAGTTAAAGGGACAGTAAATGTAAAAAATAATGTTACATAATTCTGTGTAGAATTTTGTAACATTATCTTAGCAACAGCTTTAAAAATCTAAATACTTTATATATTTTAGCCCTCAAAGTTGCATTTACCTTGTCGAACCGCTTTTAAAAAAGAAGGCGTGATCAGAAGAGCCTGGAGAGGAGACAAGGTAAGTGCAACGTTGAGGGCTAAAATATATAAAGTATTTTGATTTTTAAAGCTGTGGCTAAGATAATGTTATTATTCTACACTATGTGCAGAATTATGGAATATTATTTTTTACATTTACTGTCCCTTTAAGAGTTACTTTTGGAAATGCAGCTGATATGCAAAATACTCAAATACATTTTCAGATAATTTTAGGATTTTTAACAGTAACTCTTCTTTTGTAACACTAGTTTTATTCAGATATAAAATAATCAGAGCTGCACTGCTTTCCTGACTCTCCCTGCTCTCTCATGTTAATGCAAACAGTAATTATGTGCTGGCAATGGGATGCTTGTGCAACAGCTGTTAGTGACACTTGATGCGGAGCAGCAGAATTTCTGCCAGCAAAGACAATATAATGACCTCTTCCTATGTTTATTATTCTATAGCAGGCAGATAATTGCAATTCCACAAGCCCACTCTTTGCTTTGCTATGGAGATGCTTTAATCTTATTGTTTTGCAATGACTCAATATTCTGATTTCTAACACAGTCTCCACATGTTGTGAAAAAGCTTAAGAAAAGGATGTTGCTACGTACAACTAAGGAAGAGATAAACGGAGGTGCACTAGGACATGTTTATGTAGCAGATACTCTAAAAGGAACATACATATTTACTTATATATAATGTTTTGCTTAAGAGTTATTAGTTATTAGTTTTAGAGTGGATAAATTGTGCATGCAACTTACTGCCATTGTGTAGTGGCTGAGGTTTGCCAGGTGTCATATTCAATAGGACAGTCCAGTATTTTAGTAAACTGTCCAGTAAAATATGCACAAAATGACTGGACACTTAAATGTGCATTCTTTTAAGTTCCTAAGTGTTAGCTAAATGTATAAAGGCCTAATAGGCACCAATGCATTACAAATATGGAGCACAAAAGAAGAGAGGGACACATCTCACTCCTAGCACTGCCCTGACACGCCAACGGCACATCTCACTTCTTGCACTGCCCTAACACACCAACGGCCCATCTCTCTCCTTGCACTGCCCTGACACACCAACGGCACATCTCTCTCCTTGCACTGCCCTGACACACCAACGGCACATCTCTCTCCTTGCACTGCCCTGACACGCCAACGGCACATCTCACTCCTTGCACTGCCCTGACACGCCAACGGCACATCTCACTCCTTGCACTGCCCTGACACACCAACGGCACATCTCTCTCCTTGCACTGCCCTGACACACCAACGGCACATCTCTCTCCATGCTCTGCCCTGACACACCAACGACACATCTCCCTCCATGCTCTGCCCTGACACACCAACGGCACATCTCACTCCTTGCTCTGCCCTGACACACCAACGGCACATCTCACTCCTTGCACTGCCCTGACACACCAACGGCACATCTCACTCCTTGCACTGCCCTGACACACCAACGGCACATCTCCCTCCATGCTCTGCCCTGACACACCAACGGCACATCTCCCGCCATGCTCTGCCCTGACACACCAATGGCACATCTCCCTCCTTGCTCTGCCCTGACACACCAACGGCACATCTCCCACCATGCTCTGCCCTGACACACCAATGGCACATCTCCCTCCTTGAACTGCCCTGACACGCCAACAGCACATCTCTCTCCATGCTCTTCCCTGACACACCAACGGCACATCTCTCTCCATGCTCTGCCCTGACACACCAATGACACATCTCCCTCCATGCACTGCCCTGACACACCAATTACACATCTGCCTCCATGCTCTTCCCTGACACACCAACGGCACATCTCTCTCCATGCTCTGCCCTGACACACCAATGACACATCTCCCTCCATGCTCTGCCCTGACACACCAATGACACATCTCCCTCCATGCACTGCCCTGACACACCAATTACACATCTCCCTCCATGCACTGCCCTGACACACCAATTACACATCTCCCTCCATGTTCTGCCCTGACACACCAATGGCACATCTCCCTCCATGCTCTGTCCTGACACACCAATGGCACATCTCCCTCCATGCTCTGTCCTGACATACCAATGGCACATCTCTCTCCATGCTCTGCCCTGACACACCAATGACACATCTCTCTCCATGCTCTGTGAGTATAAGTGAAACACACAAATATCTTTGCAATTCCAGAGATCTGTGTGTAGCACTAACAAATGCTGAATATTTGTACATCCCTATCCCAAACATTTTATACAATTTCATATTTGTCTCATATATTTCTATTTGTTAATTATATACATCCGGAGACCAGGGACACTTATAGGCTTCTTACAACAAACACAGGATCAGTAATAAAATGAATAAATCATCTACAGAGTGTAGAAGTGAGAAACCATCATGCTATATATCTATCCCCTCAAAATGTCCTGCCCATCTCCCTAAATCGTGCTGCCATAGGCACAAGCCTAGGACAAAATACACCATTAAACCGAGAGCAAGTGATTAGATTTGTCAAGCACTGAGTCACATGATAAATTTACTTAAATTAATATAATTTCTAACATTTTCTGCAGCCCGAAAGTGATACAAATCTACAGTTGTTTTACTGGAAAAGTTTGATAAATCTGAGCTATATCGTATTACAGCTGCAAAAATCTCTATTCATTTTATGAAGATTTTGTGTTTTTGACGGTTGTTGTTAAAGGGACATGAAACTCCATTTTTTTTCTTTCACTTACCAGGTAGAACATACAATTGTAAACAACTTTTAAAATTTACTTCTATTATCACATTTGTTTTATTCCCTTGGTATCCTTTGTTGAAATAGCAACTATGTACTAGTGAGAGTTAGCTGAAAACATCTGCACAAATAAGTAACTGGCTACCAGATAATAGAAGTAATATGTAAGTTATTTAAAATTGCCTGCTTTATCTAGATTAGGTAAGTTTAATAAGTAGCTCAAGTTTTTTAGTCACATGATTCCTAGTCCCTTTAATACAGCACATAACATTATCACATTCAGTTTAGACAAAGGGTCAAGACTAGCCTATAAACCATCTCTACATTAAAGGGACATTGTACATTAATATTTTCTCCCCTTTAATGTGTTCTTAGTAATCCATTTTACCTACTGGGGTGTATTAAATTGTTTACCAATAGTTTCTTCACCTTTATTTTCTCTTTTGAAATAGCTAAATTTGCCTACTGTATCCCCACATATTTGTGAACTTAAGTTCTGGTTACAAAAATACAAAACCTGTAAACAAAAAGGTTTAGATAAAATAATGATAGCAATGGGGGGCTGTGAAAGAGAGGTGCTAAAATGCTAATTCCATTGTTATCTGTAAGTATTGAGTAAAAAGTCATAAAGAAGATAAGAAGGACTTTGTGTAAATAATTAGACAGATAACATAATGCGGTATTCTCTCCCTACAAGATCAGCCCACTGTATTGGGTTGTGGTTTCAGCTAGCAGAAATAGCTATTTCAGATACAAACACATACACAAAGGAACAATTTCCCATACATTTTAAACTCTGTAGCTGGTATAATGAGTAATTGGAAACACATTGAGGAGAAACCATTTTTACAGTACACTGCCCTAATTTAACTAAAAGGATATAAAAGTGCCTACATAGGTAAGTGCAAATGTATATTATTCAAAAGTTCGGGAAATCGGCAGCACTTTTAATGTTTCCTTGGCCCTCTGAAAGCGCACTCTAACACATGTTCCAGACTGAATGCAGGAATGTTCTCAGCCAATCCAGAGCCTGTATCTGAGTACTGCACATTCTCAGGTAGCAAACACAGGACTTCTAATGAACAAGATAAGTATGAACTTTTAGATTTAAAGCTCATTTCACTTTAAACATAGGCTTACTCATGCAAGGACTTCAGAGGGTTATAAGAGTCAAAATAGTACATGCTCTTATTTGTTGGCGCATGCCATTTTAAGACTAGTGACCCTACACTACTGTGTGCTTAACCTCTGCAAAAGAGCTAAAAACACAGTAGAAGTACCGCTCAGAACCTACAGAGCATTGCAGATCCTGAGCGGAAAATGCTGCTGATCTAATCAACAATACTTATCGCACTGTGATTGGAGCAGCTGCAGTTTCCGCAGAGCACTGCTGGTCCTGAGTGGTACTTTTACTGTGTAGGGCCAATAGTCTTAAAACTACATTCTCTAATGAATTAGACCATATACAGTATCATTTATGACTATTTTGAGATTTAATGTGTCCTGAAGAAATTATTTTTCATAAGAAATAATAATATAAACAAGATTTAATTTGTCATTTCACTCATACAAAATGCTAGTTTAGAGTTAGTGCAATTAGCAGAGTACAGCTGTAGCCTCAATTACAATACAGTGGTACAGATTACATTGGTTTTGAAATTGTGTTTAACTTGTGGTTAATTTATTTGATTCCTTGTAGAAATCAGATACTCTCAGGGGTATTACTCTGTTCCCAGGCGCAGGTGTGTGTAAATATATTTTTTCTTATTCTATACATAGAATATGTTTGGCATTCTCAGAATAAATACACCAACGTATTTGTTTACTTTAACATTGATTTGTATCACATATACATAGCATATGTCAGCAATTAATCACTGCACGGCAAAATATCTGCATACAAAATAAATGTTTTGCAACTGCATTCTATTACAAACCCCTTGAAAAACCCTCCTGCACTGATCAAGCAATCACTGTGTAGCATACAGCATGGTAACATTCTGCACTAAACAGGGAAAAACGGGTAAATACAAGTACATTTCAATTTTTTAAACAATGCATAACTAAACATGTTATGTAATTTAATATTCTTTTAGAAATATGATGCTTGCTTAAATGCCATTCTATCACTTAACATAAACACCTTAAACCAGATTCAGTACCAGTGCATATTCCACTCCAGGCAAAACATCTCTCCCCAGACACCATCCTAGGTTCCCTAAGAACTGAAATAACAGTAGTGACCAAATATTCTTTATATTACCCTCTGGAGCTAAGACTTGTGTATCTCCCATACTTTAATGAATACATTCTATGAGATAACATATGAATTCGAGAATTATCCCAGTAGAAAACCTTCTGGGAATTCTTAGTTTATCTAAAGAAAAAGAATACAGCAAAACTGGCTGAAAACATAATCTCATCAGTTAGTACCAAATGCTAAAGAACTGTAACCCTTTCCCTGCCAGATGAACCAGTACAACCCATAAGTTAAATGCACATTAAAACTCCATATATACATTTACCTCTCAGCTAATCCTCCATCTCACTCTCTCTTCAGTGCAAATTGAAGTTTTTCTTTCTTTGTCCCTCTCTTTAAAATGTTCCTAAAACCCCCAAATCTTGTGTCTGCTTCATGCAAGGATGAAGAGGCTTTTCATAGTCTCCTATTAAATAATGATGTCCCTTACACAGAAGGGAGAAATAAGCTCTGCTATTCGCCCGCTTGACAAAAACAAAACGTGAGCATAAAGGGAAGGGAGGTGCAGAATTTTCTGCCTGCTCATGAAACATATTCTAGCAGAGCCTGGGAGGGGTAGGAGCTGGGAGGAGGGGCCGGCTGAACATCCAGGTGAAATTACTGTGTTCTATAGTGATGCAGCACTCAGCAGCTTTACCCCAGGGCAAGGGTGTTATAGCATGGATTAGGCGTCCTGTCCCGCAGGTTGGGCTTTAGTGAAACTTGTCACTGTCACTGCAAATGACATAAACCTATGGAACAGTAAAGTATGGCTCCCATTCCAATCAACTTGTAAACGCATTGCAGGGTTTCTATCAGGTTTTCAAAGTGGAAACCCATTTCAAGGCACTCAAAAGCCAAACACAACACCAGTTTTCCAGTGAAGTAGAAGAACCATTGTTTCCAGTTTGTCAATGGATCTTTTTAAATTTTCAAAGCCTGTTACATATTCTGTTTGTTACAAGCTGCATTTTTTGGCTATTTTGTACAACTTTTTTCATATTGAATTCATATGTTAATAAACCAGATCATTGTTTTGTTTCATAAAAAGTTCAAATCACACCTTTATGAATTGTGTATAAAATAAAAGCGATATAAACGAGTAATGTGTGCATTTTATAATTGCACTATTGCTTGCGTATAACTATAAGCGAGCTTGCAGCCAATAGTTAAAGGGACAGTCAACACCAGAATTTTTGTTGTTTAAAAAGATAGATAATCCCTTTATTACCAATTTCCCAGTTTTGCATAACCAACACAGTTATAATAATACATGTTTTACCTTTGTAATTACCTTGTATCTAAGCCTCTGCAAACTGCCCCTTATTTCAGTTCTTTCAGATTAGAAGTGACCTTCAAGGTCTAAAAAAAATAGCACATGAACCTCCTAGGTTTAGCTTTCAACTAAGAATACCAAGAGAACAAAGCAAAATTGATGACACAAGTAAATTGAAAAGTTGTTTAAAATCACATGCTCTATTTGAATCATGAAAGGTTTTTTTTAGACTTGACTGTCCCTTTAAGGAGCAGCGATAATCATACTGCTGTTTCTTAACCTCTCCGCTAGCTCTGAGCTGGAGGTTTTAAATCACCATGGGAGCAGGAGGTGGCATTGCATGAGAAGCCGCTCGTGCAGTGATAACCAGCGATCGCTGGTGGACATTGATAAATGTGGGTCTATGTAACCTCTGCACCACAGGAAGCTAACTGGTGATTGGGCGCTACACATATGTCTCTTGTCATTGCCTCACCAAATGTATTCTCCTAGCCCCCAGTAGTGTATTGTGGCTCTGCATAAACAGTGCAATAATAAAATACTCTTGTGCATTAGAACATTTTCTTTTAGCACTTTTATTTCTCTTTAAATATGATCACTAAATGTTCTTTTGTGTTTGCAAGGAAATGACTAGAGGCTTCAACGTGTTCATTATAAACGTAATCAAAATTATGTCAAATTATTAACTGCACATACGTCATGAATTCACATTGTTGGTTAAGTGGAAAAACCTGTATTCGTTAAACGTCCTCATCAATAATGAAGTAATTATCTGTTATGTTTTATTTTTTTCCTTTGGCTGCAAATCCTTTTTTCCCATGAAGATCTCTGAAAGTCTTTGTAAAAACCTACTTGAAAATCCTTCAGTATGCCTGGCTCATATTGGTTTTTATTAGACGTGTGCATTCGTTTTATTCCGAAGGCACATTCGTTACCGAAACATGAATATTCATCTTGTAATAACAAAAAATTAAATATAAAGAAAACAAAGGAATAATGATTAATTCATCAGTATTCATTAGTTTCCTTTAAATAGTTAAAATACTTAGCTTTATTGTGCTGGAGAGTCGCGCTAATCTCCGCTTCTTCACAGAGCCCTCGTCTGCGCTAACAGGAGGATTAACCAGTTTCCTTTTAAACAAGATGAATACTGAATAGCACGGGCAACTAATATTTGAATTATGAAGTATTTGGAAAATTTGGAACGAAAGATGCAGCCGAACCAAACATTTTGCTGTGCACATGTCTAGTTTTTATGTGTTCTTCATATGGAGATGAAAGTGCAAAAATAAATGCTTTTTTGTTTTATTACGGCACAATTACTTCTATATAATTATGTTTATGTGTTTAATTCCTGCAGAGGTTAAATACATAAAAGTCAGCTCCAGAGCAACAATACACTACTGGGCTAGCTGAACATATCTTGTGAGCCAATAACAAAATGCATGTATGTGTGTAGCCACCAATCAGCATCTAGCTCCTAGTAATCAATTGCTGAGCCTAGCTATGTATACTTTCAACACAGGGGACCAAGAGAATGAGGCAAATTTGAAATAAATTGCATGCCCTATTTTCCACTTGAAAAAGCCTGCATGAAGGGGGGTGAAACGCGTTGAGGTGTGGTTTGTCCATCATCATTTTCCATAGGATCTTCCGTAGACTCTCTAATATGTTAACATTCTGAAGGACTAGCGGGGGAGCGGAGAAAGACTCTGACGCCAAGAGGTCCAATAAGTAGCCTGTGGGGTTCTGTCAAGGAGCGGAACGTCTGAAGAATACGAGATGAGTGGACATTTTTAATCGTTATATTTTTATCTGATGAGCTTATATCAGATCCATTTATGTAAGTGAAATATAGACAGTGCGTGTACGCTGTGCAAATAACTGTTACCGTGAATCGGCGCTGTGCTTTTTTTTAAACACATACTTATAGAGGAACATTAGTGAATTACTGAAATGATCAAATGAATTAGAGCCTTTTATCGTTAAATGGCCATTATTGTGATAAAATGACATGCCATGACATCTATCAGAACATGTAGTTTTATCACTTGCAAAGGTGTAAATCTATGTATCCTCAAATGGATTAAACACATACTAGTTAAAGTACCAATTGGGACTCACAGAGCACTACAGGTCTACAGTGGAATCTGAAGCTGATCCAATCAGCAGCACTAATTACAAAACTGGACCTTTTGCAGGGTTTAAACACAAACGGGTAGATTACTAGTTTTGTCAGTAAAGCTGTGCGGTGCTAATGAGCAGTTTTCAGTCATGCTCACCTACAGACAACGCTGGTATTACAGGTTTTTTCAAACCCGGTGTTAGCCGCAGAAAAGTGAGCGGAGAGCAAAATTTAGCTCCACATCTCACTGTAATACCAGCGCTGCTTACGGTAGTGGTGAGCTGGCTAAACGTTCTCGTGCACGATTTCCCCATAGGAATCAATGGGGCAGAGCCGGCTGAATTTTTTTTTAACACATGCAAAAAAGCAGCGTTCAGCTCCTAACACAGCCCCATTGATTCCTATGGGGAAATAAAATTTATGTCTACACCTAACACCCTAACATGAACCCCGAGTCTAAACACCCCTAATCTTACACTTATTAACCCCTAATCTGCCGCCCCGACATCGCTGACACCTGCATTATATTATTAACCCCTAATTTGCCGCTCCGGACACCGCCGCCACCTACGTTATACTTATGAACCCCTAATCTGCTGCCCCTAACATCGCCGACACCTACATTATATTTATTAACCCCTTCTCTGCCACCCCCAATGTCGCTGCAACCTACCTACACTTATTAACCCCTAATCTGCCGCCGCCACTATACTAAATGTATTAACCCCTAAACCTAAGTCTAACCCTAACCCTAACACCCCCCTAACTTAAATCTAATTTAAATAAATCAAAATAAAATTACTATTATTAACTACATTATTCCTATTTAAAACTAAATACTTACCTATAAAATAAACCCGAAGCTAGCTACAATATAACTAATAGTTACATTCTATCTATCTTAGGGTTTATTTTTATTTTACAGGCAACTTTGTATTTATTTTAACTAGGTACAATAGTTATTAAATAGTTATTAACTATTTAATAGCTACCTAGTTAAAATATAGACAAATTTACCTGTAAAATAAAACCTAACCTAAGTTACAATTACACCTAACACTACACTACAATTAAATTAATTACTAAAGTACAAAAAAACAAACACTAAATTACAGAAAATAATAAAACAATTACAAGTTACTAATTACACCTAATCTAATCCCCCTAATAAAATAAAATAGCCCCCAAAATAAAAAAGCCCTACCCTATACTAAATTAAAAATAGCCCTTAAAAGGGCTTTTTTGCAGGGCATTGCCCCAAAGTAATAAGCTCTTTTACCAGTAAAACAAAAAGTACAATACCCCCCCAACATTACAACCCACCACCCACACACCCAACCCTACTCTAAAACCCACCCAATAACCCCTTAATAAAACCAAACACTAACCCCTTGAAGATCACCCTACCTTGAGACGTCTTCACCCAACCGGGCCGAAGTCCTCAACGAAGCTGCGTGAAGTGGTCCTCCAGACGGGCAGAAGTCTTCATCCAGATGGCATCTTCTATCTTCATCCATCCGGCGTGGAGCGGCTCCATCTTTAAGACATCCAACGCGGAGCATCCACTTCATCCGACGGCTACTGGAACAATGACGGGTCCTTTAAATGACTTCATCCAAGATGGCGTCCCTTGAATTCCGATTGGCTGATAGAATTCTATCAGCCAATCGGAATTAAGGTAGAAAAAATCCTATTGGCTGATGCAATCAGCCATTAGGATTGAGCTTGCATTCTATTGGCTGTTCCAATCAGCCAATAGGATGTGAGCTCAATCCTATTGGCTGTTCCAATCAGCCAATAGGATTGAACTTCAATCCTATTGGCTGATTGCATCAGCCAATAGGATTTTTTCTTAATTCCAATTGGCTGATAGAATTCTATCAGCCAATCGGAATTCAAGGGACTCCATCTTGGATGACGTCATTTAAAGGACCCGTCATTGTTCCAGTAGCCGTCGGATGAAGAGGATGCTCCGCGTCAGATGTCTTGAAGATGGAGCCGCTCCGCGCCGGATGGATGAAGATAAAAGATGCCGTCTGGATGAAGACTTCTGCCCGTCTAGAGGACCTCTTCCGCCCGGATTCGATGAAGACTTCTGCCCATCTGGAGGACCACTTCGCCAGGCTTCGTTGAGCACTTCGGCCCGGTTGGGTGAAGACTTGTCAAGGTAGGGTGATCTTCAAGGGGTTAGTGTTAGGTTTTATTAAGGGGGTATTGGGTGGGTTTTAGAGTAGGGTTAGGTGTGTGGGTTGTAATGTTGGGGGGTTATTGTACTTTTTTTTTTACAGGTAAAAGATCTGATTACTTTGGGGCAATGCCCCACAAAAAGCCCTTTCAAGGGCTATTTGAAATTTAGTATAGGGTAGGGCTTTTTTATTTTGGGGGCTTTTTATTTTATTAGGGGGATTAGATTAGGTGTAATTAGTTTAAAAAACTTGTAATTATTTTATTATTTTCTGTAATTTAGCGGGTTTTTTTGTACTTTAGTTAATTTTATTTAATTGTAATTAATTTAATTTAATTATAGTGTAGTGTTAGGTGTAATTGTAACTTAGGTAAGGTTTTATTTTACAAGTACTTTTGTCTTTATTTTAACTAGGTAGTTATTAAATAGTTAATAACTATTTAATAACTATTGTACCTAGTTAAAATAAATACAAACTTGCCTGTAAAATAAAAATAAACCCTAAGGTAGCTACAATGTAATTATTAGTTAATATTGTAGCTAGCTTAGGGTTTATTTTATAGGTAAGTATTTAGTTTTAAATAGGAATAATTTATTTAATTGTAGTTATTTTATTTAGATTTATTTAAATAATATTTAAAATCGGGGGGGGTGTTAGGGTTAGGGTTAGACTTAGATTTAGGGGTTAATACATTTAATATAGTGGCGGCGACATTGGGGCGGCAGATTAGGGGTTAATAAATGTAGGTAGGTGGCGGCGATGTTAGGGACGATGTCCAGTTTGGCAGATTAGGGGTTAATTTTTTTTATTTAAGTGTTTGCAATGTGTAATAGGTAGTTTATGGGTGTTAGTGTACTTTTTAAGAGTTTTATACTACGGCGTTAGCCAATAAAACTCTTAACTACTGACTTTCAAATGCGGTAACAGTCTTGACAGGAGAGGGTGTACCGCTCACTTTTAGGAAGACTCGTAATACCGGCGTTAGGAAAATCCGATTGAAAATATAGGATACGCAATTGGCGTAAGTGGATTTGCGGTATTTTAGAGTCGCGAAAAAAAAGTGAACGGTACACCTGTACCTGCAAGATTCATAATGCCAGCGGGCGTTAAAAAGCAGCGTTGGGACATCTCAATGCTGCTTTTTAACCCTAACGCAAGACTCATAATCTAGGCGATAGATTTGCAGAGAATGTAATTATATCACTATAATGGCCCTATAGTAAATGTTGCATCAAACATTTAAAGGGCCATAATAGTCCAAAAAATTGCTACTGTTTAAAAAGTTAGATAATCCCTTTATTACTCATTCCCCAGATTTGCATAACCAACACAGTTATATTAATTAACCTCTATGATTACCTTGTATCTGAGCATGTGCCCCCTTATCTATGTGTTGTTTTTTTCTGGCGTTATAAAGGTTATAAAGCATTTTCTTTAATATATTGTTGGTTATTGCAAAACTGGGGAATGGGTAGTAAAGGCTTTATCTATGCTTTTAATTAATACAAGAAATCAAGTAGACTGTCCCTTTAAGACTAGTTGCATGAAACTATCTCTGCAGATTGGATCAATGGTATTTTCCCCTCGGGAGCAGCAGCTCTAAAGAAGTAACCATGCAATTGTTCAATTATTATGCCCCTTTAATGTCAAGCGATAAACATAAAATATTTCACAAAACGTAGAAAGAGACTCACAAATGGTTTAGAAAATCAAAAGCATCAATGTGCTGTTAATGTGTCATTTTACTTTACACACTGGGCAGCAATCAGCAGAAACACATTATTCTTCTTCTAGTTTATTATTACACGTAAAAAAAAGAAACTACAACCAGAATAAATTAGCTGCTAGGAGCTGAAGGAGCAATGACCCTCCAAATTCTCTAAACATTACAGACTTGTTTGGGAAAAGCTGGAAAAGCAGGATTATAGGAAGTTTGTCCTGTTGCAAAATGGTTTTATAGATTGAGATTGTAAATAACAAGAAGCTTGATATGGAAGCAATGTGGTTTTTGGTTGTTAAAGTAACATTAAACCCTAAAACATAAAATTCCATTGAAGTCAGTAGTTTTTAATTTTTAAAAATAATCTTTAAAGGTCAAAAAAAAAAACAGACGTTATGAAAATGAGCATATGATTATCATTGTCCTGTAAAATGATTTATTTAATTATAATAATATAAAGTTACTGACATTGCTGAAAGAATAAGAAGTCATGATAAGCTATGGGCAGGAGAAACTGAAAAGGGAACAGTACTGACTTTCATAAACAAGTATCTAAAATTCTAAGAATAGAGAGAGCAATAGAAATTGCCTGTCTGTTTCACTTTCACAAGAAAAAATGCGGCTCCGAAAAGAGCCAAATGCCACTGGCGACCACCTTCTTCTGCATTCGAATCATAATGAATGATCCGAAAGCCCATACCTACTGTCAACCACTTATCAAGGCTAGTTGGTTGTAAGGATTTTTTGTCACTTTAAAGGGATATAAAAGTCATTGAAGGGGCCTTAAAGTCAAAATTAAATTTTCAAGGTTCAGATAGAGCATGCAATTTTCAATTTACTCCAATTATCAAAATTACTTTGTTCTCTGTGTACCCTTTGTGGAAAAGCATACATAGGCAGACTCAGGAGCAGCAATGTACTACTGAGATATAGCTGGTGATTGGTGGCTACACACATAGGCCTCTTGTTCAGCTAGCTCCCAGTAGTGCTTTGCTGCTCTGAAGTTGATTTTTACTACGTTTACATGTTTAACCCCTTACCAAAGCTGAATTCACTAAAATTGTTATTTAATATATATATATATATATATATATATATATATATATATATATATATATATATATATATATATATATATATATATATATATATATATATAAATAAAACAAAAAATAAAGCAGGCAAAATTATTCTTCAGCATTGGTGGTTTTATGAAGTGCAAAGCCACCCCAATCCGTTGCACTACATTGTGCTGAGGAGGGAGAAAATAGTCTCTCCCTGACCCTATTTCTTTCCACATAGCCACGCCCACAAAGCACAGACACACCCCTAAACACATAGTAATGCCCCTAAACACCCACGAGAGAGAGAGGTTTTTTGCACAAAAAAGGTAAAGTTAAAGCTGTTCCATTTGCTTTTGACACTAGCAGGTCATGTCTGTGAATATCTGCACCTTATAGACTGATTGCTCATTAGCTGCTGAGCTCAACTCCTACTGATTTATTGGTCAATGAGGACACTCCTTTTTTTTTACAAAAAACTTCTCAGCACAGGGACATCTGTTTTGAGGGGAAAAAACTGTAATACATTCCTAAATGCTCTCTATTATATGCAACAAATACAAATGACCTATGTCCCTTTAAAGAAAGATTCTAACAGTGCTGCATGCTGCTGTCAGAAACGGAAATCCTATAACCTACACAGCCCTTTACTTTTATTGGTTCAGCCTTTTCTTGATAAACTCAAAATGAAAGTCAAAATACTGGCCCTGCAGGTTTGCTAAATCTTGTACATTACAGAGGATTAAATGTGGAGTAAAAAAGAGAATTCTTTTAAGAAATAACACTCTCTAATGAAACACAGCATTTTTTTACACTTCTATATTACCATAGGACATCAAGCCACTGTGTACAGAGAAGAGAGGGAGTGTTAATCTATTTATCCACCCAATATACAAATTATTTTATTATTATTTTTTATTATTATCGGTTATTTGTAGAGCGCCAACAGATTCCGCAGTGCTATAAAAAAAGGGGGAGTACAACAAAACAATTATAGGGTAGAGGGCCCTGCCAAGAGTTGCACTGTTGTAGTCAGCTCTTAAGAAGGTGATCTACAAACAGCTGGACTCTTAGCCATACATTGCATAGCTTGGCGGCCATTTTGTTTCGTATGCGCTGTTTTTAAAAACTATAAAAATCTTCTTCTCCGAAACAGCTTAAAGGGGCAGTCTAGTCAAAATTAATTTTTCATGATTCAGATAGGGCATGTAATTTTAAACAACTTTCCAATTTACTTCTATTATCTAATTTGCTCAATTCTTTAGATATCCTTTGTTAAAGAAATAGCAATGCACATGTGTGAGCCAATCACACAAGGCCTCTATGTGAAGCAACCAATCAGCAGCTATTGAGCATATCTAGATATGCTTATCAGCAAATGATATCAAGAGAATGAATCAAATGAGATAATAGAAGTAAATTAGAAAGTTGTTTAAAATGACATGCTCTTTCTAAATTATGAAAGAAAAAATTTGGGTTTCATGTCCCTTTAAGGCACACACTTGAAATTTTGTTTACAGAGTTAGCTTATGACTAACATTCAGATTTGTTCAAGAGAAGTTGATAGGTCATGTGGTTTGGCAGCCATTTTGAATTGTTCAAAAACTTTTAACGATATTTTTAAATTAATAATAAAACAAAAACCGTTTTACAAAAATGCTTTATTTTTGCCATGTTTATTGACATCTATGGTCCCAGCTGTTTTGTTTACATGAAGAAAATATTATTCTATATCACCCAGCTGCACATGCAACATGTTACCAATAAATACACAGTATAAGCAGCAAAATGTAAAGTTTACAGTGCATAGTGCAAATATAAGAGAACATTAGTTTATTGAAATGTAAAATCATTTATATGTAAATGTGTATCTGAATATAAATCATTTTATATGTATATGTATATCTGAATATAAATCATTTATATGTAGCAGTATATCTGAATATAAATCATTTTATATGTATATGTGTATCTGAATATAAATCATTTATATGTATATGTGTATCTGAATATAAATCATTTTATATGTATATGTATATCTGAATATAAATCATTTATATGTAGCAGTGTATCTGAATATAAATCATTTATATGTATATGTGTATCTGAATATAAATCATTTTATATGTATATGTATATCTGAATATAAATCATTTATATGTAGCAGTATATCTGAATATAAATCATTTATATGTAGCAGTGTATCTGAATATAAATCATTTATATGTATATGTGTATCTGAATATAAATCATTTATATGTATATGTATATCTGAATATAAACCATTTATATGTATATGTGTATCTGAATATAAATCATTTATATGTAGCAGTATATCTGAATATAAATCATTTATATGTATATGTGTATCTGAATATAAATCATTTATATGTAGCAGTATATCTGAATATAAATCATTTATATGTATATGTGTATCTGAATATAAATCATTTATATGTATATGTGTATCTGAATATAAATCATTTATATGTAGCAGTATATCTGAATATAAATCATTTATATGTAGCAGTATATCTGAATATAAATCATTTATATGTAGCAGTATATCTGAATATAAATCATTTATATGTAGCAGTGTATCTGAATATAAATCATTTATATGTATATGTGTATCTGAATATAAATCATTTATATGTATATGTATATCTGAATATAAATCATTTATATGTATATGTGTATCTGAATATAAATCATTTATATGTAGCAGTATATCTGAATATAAATCATTTATATGTATATGTGTATCTGAATATAAATCATTTATATGTATATGTGTATCTGAATATAAATCATTTATATGTAGCAGTATATCTGAATATAAATCATTTATATGTAGCAGTATATCTGAATATAAATCATTTATATGTATATGTGTATCTGAATATAAATCATTTATATGTATATGTGTATCTGAATATAAATCATTTATATGTATATGTGTATCTGAATATAAATCATTTATATGTATATGTGTATCTGAATATAAATCATTTATATGTAGCAGTATATCTGAATATAAATCATTTATATGTAGCAGTGTATCTGAATATAAATCATTTATATGTATATGTGTATCTGAATATAAATCATTTATATGTAGCAGTGTATCTGAATATAAATCATTTATATGTATATGTATATCTGAATATAAATCATTTATATGTATATGTATATCTGAATATAAATCATTTATATGTATATGTGTATCTGAATATAAATCATTTATATGTATATGTATATCTGAATATAAATCATTTATATGTAAATGTGTATCTGAATATAAATCATTTATATGTAGCAGTATATCTGAATATAAATCATTTATATGTATATGTGTATCTGAATATAAATCATTTATATGTATATTTATATCTGAATATAAATCATTTATATGTAGCAGTATATCTGAATATAAATCATTTATATGTAGCAGTATATCTGAATATAAATCATTTATATGTAGCAGTATATCTGAATATAAATCATTTATATGTAGCAGTATATCTGAATATAAATCATTTATATGTAGCAGTATATCTGAATATAAATCATTTATATGTATATGTATATCTGAATATAAATCATTTATATGTATATGTGTATCTGAATATAAATCATTTATATGTAGCAGTATATCTGAATATAAATCATTTATATGTATATGTATATCTGAATATAAATCATTTATATGTATATGTGTATCTGAATATAAATCATTTATATGTATATGTGTATCTGAATATAAATCATTTTATATGTATATGTGTATCTGAATATAAATCATTTATATGTAGCAGTATATCTGAATATAAATCATTTATATGTAGCAGTGTATCTGAATATAAATCATTTATATGTATATGTGTATCTGAATATAAATCATTTATATGTAGCAGTATATCTGAATATAAATCATTTATATGTAGCAGTGTATCTGAATATAAATCATTTATATGTATATGTGTATCTGAATATAAATCATTTATATGTATATGTATATCTGAATATAAACCATTTATATGTATATGTATATCTGAATATAAATCATTTATATGTAGCAGTATATCTGAATATAAATCATTTATATGTAGCAGTGTATCTGAATATAAATCATTTATATGTATATGTGTATCTGAATATAAATCATTTATATGTATATGTATATCTGAATATAAACCATTTATATGTATATGTATATCTGAATATAAATCATTTATATGTATATGTATATCTGAATATAAACCATTTATATGTAGCAGTATATCTGAATATAAATCATTTATATGTATATGTATATCTGAATATAAATCATTTATATGTATATGTGTATCTGAATATAAATCATTTATATGTAGCAGTGTATCTGAATATAAATCATTTATATGTAGCAGTATATCTGAATATAAATCATTTATATGTAGCAGTATAACTGAATATAAATCATTTATATGTAGCAGTATATCTGAATATAAATCATTTATATGTATATGTGTATCTGAATATAAATCATTTATATGTATATGTATATCTGAATATAAATCATTTATATGTATATGTATATCTGAATATAAATCATTTATATGTATATGTGTATCTGAATATAAATCATTTATATGTAGCAGTATATCTGAATATAAATCATTTATATGTAGCAGTATAACTGAATATAAATCATTTATATGTAGCAGTATATCTGAATATAAATCATTTATATGTATATGTGTATCTGAATATAAATCATTTATATGTATATGTATATCTGAATATAAATCATTTATATGTAAATGTGTATCTGAATATAAATCATTTATATGTAGCAGTATATCTGAATATAAATCATTTATATGTATATGTGTATCTGAATATAAATCATTTATATGTATATTTATATCTGAATATAAATCATTTATATGTAGCAGTATATCTGAATATAAATCATTTATATGTAGCAGTATATCTGAATATAAATCATTTATATGTAGCAGTATATCTGAATATAAATCATTTATATGTAGCAGTATATCTGAATATAAATCATTTATATGTAGCAGTATATCTGAATATAAATCATTTATATGTATATGTATATCTGAATATAAATCATTTATATGTATATGTGTATCTGAATATAAATCATTTATATGTATATGTGTATCTGAATATAAATCATTTATATGTAGCAGTATATCTGAATATAAATCATTTATATGTATATGTGTATCTGAATATAAATCATTTATATGTATATGTGTATCTGAATATAAATCATTTATATGTATATGTGTATCTGAATATAAATCATTTATATGTAGCAGTATATCTGAATATAAATCATTTATATGTATATGTGTATCTGAATATAAATCATTTATATGTATATGTGTATCTGAATATAAATCATTTATATGTATATGTGTATCTGAATATAAATCATTTATATGTATATGTGTATCTGAATATAAATCATTTATATGTAGCAGTATATCTGAATATAAATCATTTATATGTAGCAGTGTATCTGAATATAAATCATTTATATGTATATGTGTATCTGAATATAAATCATTTATATGTATATGTATATCTGAATATAAACCATTTATATGTATATGTATATCTGAATATAAATCATTTATATGTATATGTATATCTGAATATAAATCATTTATATGTATATGTGTATCTGAATATAAATCATTTATATGTATATGTATATCTGAATATAAATCATTTATACGTATATGTATATCTGAATATAAATCATTTATATGTATATGTGTATCTGAATATAAATCATTTATATGTATATGTGTATCTGAATATAAATCATTTATATGTATATGTATATCTGAATATAAATCATTTATACGTATATGTATATCTGAATATAAATCATTTATATGTATATGTATATCTGAATATAAATCATTTATATGTAGCAGTATATCTGAATATAAATCATTTATATGTAGCAGTATATCTGAATATAAATCATTTATATGTAGCAGTATATCTGAATATAAATCATTTATATGTAGCAGTATATCTGAATATAAATCATTTATATGTAGCAGTGTATCTGAATATAAATCATTTATATGTATATGTGTATCTGAATATAAATCATTTATATGTATATGTATATCTGAATATAAATCATTTATATGTATATGTGTATCTGAATATAAATCATTTATATGTATATGTATATCTGAATATAAATCATTTATATGTAGCAGTATATCTGAATATAAATCATTTATATGTAGCAGTATATCTGAATATAAATCATTTATATGTATATGTGTATCTGAATATAAGTCATTTATATGTAGCAGTATATCTGAATATAAATCATTTATATGTAGCAGTATATCTGAATATAAATCATTTATATGTAGCAGTATATCTGAATATAAATCATTTATATGTAGCAGTATATCTGAATATAAATCATTTATATGTAGCAGTATATCTGAATATAAATCATTTATATGTATATGTGTATCTGAATATAAATCATTTATATGTATATGTGTATCTGAATATAAATCATTTATATGTAGCAGTGTATCTGAATATAAATCATTTATATGTAGCAGTATATCTGAATATAAATCATTTATATGTAGCAGTATATCTGAATATAAATCATTTATATGTAGCAGTATATCTGAATATAAATCATTTATATGTAGCAGTATATCTGAATATAAATCATTTATATGTAGCAGTATATCTGAATATAAATCATTTATATGTATATGTGTATCTGAATATAAATCATTTATATGTATATGTGTATCTGAATATAAATCATTTATATGTATATGTGTATCTGAATATAAATCATTTATATGTAGCAGTATATCTGAATATAAATCATTTATATGTAGCAGTGTATCTGAATATAAATCATTTATATGTATATGTATATCTGAATATAAATCATTTATATGTATATGTGTATCTGAATATAAATCATTTATATGTATATGTATATCTGAATATAAATCATTTATATGTATATGTGTATCTGAATATAAATCATTTATATGTATATGTATATCTGAATATAAATCATTTATATGTATATGTGTATCTGAATATAAATCATTTATATGTAAATGTGTATCTGAATATAAATCATTTATATGTAGCAGTATATCTGAATATAAATCATTTATATGTAGCAGTATATCTGAATATAAATCATTTATATGTAGCAGTATATCTGAATATAAATCATTTATATGTAGCAGTGTATCTGAATATAAATCATTTATATGTATATGTATATCTGAATATAAATCATTTATATGTATATGTGTATCTGAATATAAATCATTTATATGTATATGTATATCTGAATATAAATCATTTATATGTATATGTGTATCTGAATATAAATCATTTATATGTATATGTATATCTGAATATAAATCATTTATATGTATATGTATATCTGAATATAAATCATTTATATGTATATGTGTATCTGAATATAAATCATTTATATGTAGCAGTATATCTGAATATAAATCATTTATATGTAGCAGTATATCTGAATATAAATCATTTATATGTAGCAGTATATCTGAATATAAATCATTTATATGTATATGTGTATCTGAATATAAGTCATTTATATGTAGCAGTATATCTGAATATAAATCATTTATATGTAGCAGTATATCTGAATATAAATCATTTATATGTAGCAGTATATCTGAATATAAATCATTTATATGTAGCAGTATATCTGAATATAAATCATTTATATGTAGCAGTATATCTGAATATAAATCATTTATATGTATATGTGTATCTGAATATAAATCATTTATATGTATATGTGTATCTGAATATAAATCATTTATATGTAGCAGTGTATCTGAATATAAATCATTTATATGTAGCAGTATATCTGAATATAAATCATTTATATGTAGCAGTATATCTGAATATAAATCATTTATATGTAGCAGTATATCTGAATATAAATCATTTATATGTAGCAGTATATCTGAATATAAATCATTTATATGTAGCAGTATATCTGAATATAAATCATTTATATGTATATGTGTATCTGAATATAAATCATTTATATGTATATGTGTATCTGAATATAAATCATTTATATGTATATGTGTATCTGAATATAAATCATTTATATGTATCAGTTTATCTGAATATAAATCATTTATATGTAGCAGTATATCTGAATATAAATCATTTATATGTAGCAGTATATCTGAATATAAATCATTTATATGTAGCAGTATATCTGAATATAAATCATTTATATGTAGCAGTATATCTGAATATAAATCATTTATATGTAGCAGTATATCTGAATATAAATCATTTATATGTAGCAGTCATATCTGAATATAAATCATTTATATGTAGCAGTATATCTGAATATAAATCATTTATATGTAGCAGTATATCTGAATATAAATCATTTATATGTATATCTGAATATAAATCATTTATAGTGTAGCAGTATATCTGAATATAATTCATTTATATGTATCAGTATATCTGAATATAAATCATTTATATGTATATGTATATCTGAATATAAATCATTTATATGTAGGCAGTGTATCTGAATATAAATCATTTATATGTAGCAGTGTATCTGAATATAAATCATTTATATGTAGCAGTATATCTGAATATAAATCATTTATATGTAGCAGTGTATCTGAATATAAATCATTTATATGTAGAGTGTATCTGAATATAAATCATTTATATGTAGCAGTGTATCTGAATATAAATCATTTATATGTAGCAGTATATCTGAATATAAATCATTTATATGTATATGTGTATCTGAATATAAATCATTTATATGTAGCAGTGTATCTGAATATAAATCATTTATATGTAGCAGTATATCTGAATATAAATCATTTATATGTAGCAGTATATCTGAATATAAATCATTTATATGTAGCAGTATATCTGAATATAAATCATTTATATGTAGCAGTATATCTGAATATAAATCATTTATATGTATATGTGTATCTGAATATAAATCATTTATATGTATATGTGTATCTGAATATAAATCATTTATATGTAGCAGTGTATCTGAATATAAATCATTTATATGTAGCAGTATATCTGAATATAAATCATTTATATGTAGCAGTATATCTGAATATAAATCATTTATATGTAGCAGTATATCTGAATATAAATCATTTATATGTAGCAGTATATCTGAATATAAATCATTTATATGTAGCAGTATATCTGAATATAAATCATTTATATGTATATGTGTATCTGAATATAAATCATTTATATGTATATGTGTATCTGAATATAAATCATTTATATGTATATGTGTATCTGAATATAAATCATTTATATGTAGCAGTGTATCTGAATATAAATCATTTATATGTAGCAGTATATCTGAATATAAATCATTTATATGTAGCAGTATATCTGAATATAAATCATTTATATGTAGCAGTATATCTGAATATAAATCATTTATATGTAGCAGTATATCTGAATATAAATCATTTATATGTAGCAGTATATCTGAATATAAATCATTTATATGTAGCAGTGTATCTGAATATAAATCATTTATATGTAGCAGTATATCTGAATATAAATCATTTATATGTAGCAGTATATCTGAATATAAATCATTTATATGTATATCTGAATATAAATCATTTATATGTATATGTGTATCTGAATATAAATCATTTATATGTATATGTATATCTGAATATAAATCATTTATATGTATATGTGTATCTGAATATAAATCATTTATATGTAGCAGTGTATCTGAATATAAATCATTTATATGTAGCAGTATATCTGAATATAAATCATTTATATGTAGCAGTATATCTGAATATAAATCATTTATATGTATATGTGTATCTGAATATAAATCATTTATATGTATATCTGAATATAAATCATTTATATGTATATGTGTATCTGAATATAAATCATTTATATGTAGCAGTATATCTGAATATAAATCATTTATATGTATATGTGTATCTGAATATAAATCATTTATATGTAGCAGTATATCTGAATATAAATCATTTATATGTAGCAGTATATCTGAATATAAATCATTTATATGTAGCAGTATATCTGAATATAAATCATTTATATGTAGCAGTATATCTGAATATAAATCATTTATATGTAGCAGTATATCTGAATATAAATCATTTATATGTAGCAGTATATCTGAATATAAATCATTTATATGTAGCAGTATATCTGAATATAAATCATTTATATGTATATGTGTATCTGAATATAAATCATTTATATGTAGCAGTATATCTGAATATAAATCATTTATATGTAGCAGTATATCTGAATATAAATCATTTATATGTAGCAGTATATCTGAATATAAATCATTTATATGTAGCAGTATATCTGAATATAAATCATTTATATGTATATGTGTATCTGAATATAAATCATTTATATGTATATGTGTATCTGAATATAAATCATTTATATGTATATGTGTATCTGAATATAAATCATTTATATGTATATGTGTATCTGAATATAAATCATTTATATGTAGCAGTATATCTGAATATAAATCATTTATATGTAGCAGTATATCTGAATATAAATCATTTATATGTAGCAGTATATCTGAATATAAATCATTTATATGTAGCAGTATATCTGAATATAAATCATTTATATGTAGCAGTATATCTGAATATAAATCATTTATATGTAGCAGTATATCTGAATATAAATCATTTATATGTAGCAGTATATCTGAATATAAATCATTTATATGTAGCAGTATATCTGAATATAAATCATTTATATGTAGCAGTATATCTGAATATAAATCATTTATATGTAGCAGTATATCTGAATATAAATCATTTATAT